>NC_041391.1:49176349-49269310 GCF_002162155.2 Triticum dicoccoides
TTTAGTCCCACCTCGCTAGTTGAGAGGGGAGCGCAGTGGTTTATAAGCCCCACTGCCGCTCCCCTCTTGAACTCCTCTCTACTGCAGGCTTATGGGCCTACTTGCTACTGCTTTGCCCGATGGGCCTTCTGGGCCTTCTGCGGGCCTGAATCCTGGCCCAAAGTAGGGATTCAAGTCGTATTCAGGCCGTGGGGGCCCATTAGGGGGCACTTTTTTGTTTTTTGTTTTCTTTACTTATTGTTGCTATTTTTATTTTTTCCCATTTTTTTGTTTTGTTTTCTGCATTATTTATTTTCTTTTGTTTTTTGCTTTATTTTTTAATTCTTTTTGCTTTTAGTTTTAGGAAAATTATAAACTTTCTGATAGTGCCATTACTTTTCAAATTTGAAAACACTTTTTTTGTTTTCTTTCTTGCTTTATTTATTTTATTTTGTTTCTACTTACAACAAAATACTTATTGTTTTTTTGTTTTGTTTTCTGCATTATTTATTTTCTTTTGTTTTTTGCTTTATTTTTTAATTCTTTTTGCTTTTAGTTTTAGGAAAATTATAAATTTCCACTTTTTTTGTTTTTTTATTTTCTTTCTTGCTTTATTTATTTTATTTTGTTTCTACTTACAACAAAATACTTATTGTTGCTATTTTTAATTATTACGAGGGCCGAACCATAAGACATTAAAGCATTTCAAATGAACTCTGAAAAAGTTGAAAGTTGGCATGGTATCATAAATTGACCCACACATAGCATGTGCATGTACAAAACGAACAATGGTATCATACTCGTCAGCTACAAAGTTGGCATGGTATCATCATAATAGTTGCGGGAGAAAGTCTTCACTTTTTCTTCGCTTGTGTCATTTGCTTATTGCGCCGTAACCATGGATAATCTTCATCGTTTATCAGGATGCTGGGGTCAGCCTTGACTTTAAAGGGAGGAATTTCATGAAACTTTTCATAATATTCAGACATGTCTGTCTTGTCCTCCACTCCCACGATGTCCCTTTTTCCTGAAAGAACTATGTGGCGCTTTGGCTCATCGTATGATGTATTTGCTTCCTTATCTTTTCTCTTTCTCGGTCTGCTGGACATGTCCTTCACATAGATAACCTGTGCCACATCATTGGCTAGGACGAACGGTTCGTCAGTGTACCCAAGATTTTTCAGATCCACTGTTGTCATTCCGTACTGTGGGTCTACCTGTACCCCGCCTGCTGACAGATTGACCCATTTGCACTTAAACAAAGGGACCTTAAAATCATGTCCGTAGTCAAGTTCCCATATGTCCACTATGTAACCATAATATGTGTCCTTTCCCCTCTCGGTTGTTGCATCAAAGTGGACACCGCTGTTTTGGTTGGTGCTCTTTTGATCTTGGACAATCGTGTAAAATGTATTCCCATTTATCTCGTATCCTTTCCAAATCAATACAATCAAAGATGGTCCCCTGGATAACAAGTACAGCTCATCACAAATAGTGTTGTCACCTCTGATACGTGCTTCCAACCAACTGCTGAAAGTCCTGATGTGTTCGCATGTAATCCAGTCGTCGCACTGCTCCGGGTGTTTGGAGCGCAGACTGTTCTTGTGTTCATCGACATACGGGGTCACCAAGGTAGAGTTCTGTAGAACTGTGTAGTGGGCTTGAGACCAAGAATATCCGTCCCTTCATATTATTGAGTCCTTTCCAAGCGTGCCTTTTCTAGTCAGTCTCCCCTCATACCGCGATTTAGGGAGACCTATCTTCTTAAGGCCAGGAATGAAGTCAACACAAAACCCGATGACATCCTCTGTTTGATGGCCCATGGAGATGCTTCCTTCTGGCCTAGCGCGGTTACGGACATATTTCTTTAGGACTCCCATGAACCTCTCAAAGGGGTACATATTGTGTAGAAATATGGGGCCCAGAATGACAATCTCGTCAACTAGATGAACTAGGACGCGTGTCATGATATTGAAGAAGGATGGTGGGAACACCAGCTCGAAACTGACAAGACATTGCACCACATCACTCCTTAGCCTTGGTATGATTTCTGGATCGATCATCTTCTGAGATATTGCATTGAGGAATGCACATAGCTTCACAATGGCTAATCGGACGTTTTCCGGTAGAAGCCCCCTCAATGCAACCGGAAGCAGTTGCATCATAATCACGTGGCATTCATGAGACTTTAGGTTCTGAAACTTTTTCTCTGCCATATTTATTATTCCTTTTATATTCGACGAGAAGCCAGTCGGGACCTTCATACTAAGCAGGCATTCAAAGAAGATTTCCTTCTCTTCTTTGGTAAGAGCATAGCTGGCAGGACCTTCATACTGCTTTGGAGGCATGCTGTCTTTTTTGTGCAAACGTTGCAGGTCCTCCCGTGCCTCAGCTGTATCTTTTGTCTTCCCATACACGCCCAAGAAGCCTAGCAGGTTCACGCAAAGGTTCTTCATCACGTGCATCACCTCGATCGAAGAGCGGACCTCTAGGTCTTTCCAGTAGGGTAGGTCCCAAAATATAGATTTCTTCTTCCACATGGGTGCGTGTCCCCCAGCGTCACTCGGAACAGCTAGTCCGCCGGGACCCTTTCCAAAGATTACGTGTAAATCATTGACCATATCAAGTACGTGATCACCGGTACGCATGGCGGGCTTCTTCCGGTGATCTGCCTCGCCTTTGAAATGCTTGCCTTTCTTTCGACATTGATGGTTGGTCGGAAGAAATCGACGATGGCCCAGGTACACATTCTTCCTGCAGCTTGCCAGGTATATACTATCGGTGTCAAGTAAACAGTGCGTGCATGCGTGGTATCCCTTGTTTGTCTGTCCTAAAAGGTTACTGAGAGCGAGCCAATCGTTGATGGTCACGAACAGCAACGCCTTTAGGTTAAATTCCTCCTGTTTGTGCTCATCCCACGTACGTACACCGTTTCCATTCCACAGCTGTAAAAGTTCTTCAACTAATGGCCTTAGGTACACATCAATGTCATTGCCGAGTTGCTTAGGGCCTTGGATGAGAACTGGCATCATAATGAACTTCCGCTTCATGCACATCCAAGGAGGAAGGTTATACATACATAGAGTCACGGGCCAGGTGTTGTGATTGCTGCTCTGCTCCCCGAAAGGATTAATGCCATCCGCGCTTAAAGCAAACCATACATTCCTTGGCTCACTTGCAAACTCATCCCAGTACTTTCTCTCGATTTTCTCCACTGCGACCCGTCAGCGGGTGCTCTCAACTTCCCGTCTTTCTTACGGTCCTCACTGTGGCATCGCATCAACTTGGCATGCTCTCCGTTTCTGAACAGACATTTCAACCGTGGTATTATAGGAGCATACCACATCACCTTCGCATCAACCCTCTTCCTGGGGGGCTCGCCGTCAACATCACCAGGGTCATCTCGTCTGATCTTATACCGTAATGCACCGCATACCGGGCATGCGTTCAGATCCTTGTACGCACCGCGGTAGAGGATGCAGTCATTAGGGCATGCATGTATCTTCTGCACCTCCAATCCTAGAGGGCATACGACCTTCTTTGCTGTGTATGTACTGTCGGGCAATTCGTTATCCTTTGGAAGCTTCTTCTTCAATATTTTAAGTAGCTTCTCAAATCCTTTGTCAGGCACAGCATTCTCTGCCTTCCACTGCAGCAATTCCAGTACGGTACCGAGCTTTGTGTTGCCATCTTCGCAATTGGGGTACAACCCTTTTTTGTGGTCCTCTAGCATGCGATCGAACTTCAGCTTCTCCTTTTGACTTTCGCATTGCGTCCTTGCATCGACAATGACCCGGCGGAGATCATCATCATCGGGCACATCGTCTGGTTCCTCTTGATCTTCAGCAGCTTCGCCCGTTGCAGCATCATCGTGCACATCGTCTGGTTCCTCTTGATCTTCTGGAGCATCACCGTATTCAGGGGGCACATAGTTGTCATCGTACTCTTCTTCTTCGCCGTCTTCCATCATAACCCCTATTTCTCCGTGCCTTGTCCAAACATTATAGTGTGGCATGAAACCCTTGTAAAGCAGGTGGGTGTGGAGGATTTTTCGGTCAGAGTAAGACTTCGTATTCCCACATATAGGGCATGGACAACACATAAAACCATTCTGCTTGTTTGCCTCAGCCACTTCGAGAAAATTATGCACGCCCTTAATGTACTCGGAGGTGTGTCTTGAACCGTACATCCATTGCCGGTTCATCTGTGTGCATTATATATGATTAAGTGTGTCAAAAATCATTACAGAACATCATGAATAGATAATTAAGTGACCAAATTAATAGAAGTTCATCATCACATTAAAACCAAAGTACATACATAGTTCTCATCTAACAATATAAAACTCTGCAGAGCATCTAAATTAATTAAACCATACACTGAAACTATGTAAAACATTTCAATGCGAAAACAAATGCGATCATAATCGCAACCAATGTAACAACTGATCCAACGGCATAATGATACCAAGCCTCGGTATGAATGACATATTTTCTAATCTTTCTAATCTTCAAGCGCATTGCATCCATCTTGATCTTGTGATCATCGACGACATCCGCAACATGCAACTCCAATATCATCTTCTCCTCCTCAATTTTTCTAATTTTTTCCTTTAACAAATTGTTTCCTTCTTCAACTAAATTTAACCTCTCGACAATAGGGCCGGTTGGAATTTCCGGTTCAACAACCTCCTAGATGAATAAAATCTATGTCACGTTGGTCGGCATAATTGTCATAAACAATAAATGAACCAATAGTTGTGAAAAGATAATATATATCACATCCGAATCATAGACAGGAGGAGGGCCGACGGGGGCGGATACCAAAACCATCGCACTATATAAGATGCAATAATAAAAGTAAGAAAATTATACAAGTATCTATCTAAACATACAAATAAGAATATTTTTCCTTTCAGAAAGAAGATAAGAACAAGAGGCTCACCACGGTGGTGCCGGCGATGAGATCGGTGCGGGTGATCGACGACGTTGAAGACGGGGACCGGGCGTGACGGACCGCTAAACCTAGACAAATATGGAGGAAAATGGAGCTTGGCGGTCGAGCTTGGAGAGGAGAAACCTTAAGTAGTGTGGCTCGGGCATTCCATCGAACACCTTGTGTGCATAGGAGGTGAGCTAGAGCACCACCAAGCCCTCTCCCCCTCGGCCAGAAAAAACAGAGCAGACACTGCTCTTGCGCGAGGGGGGGGGGTATATATAGGCACCACCATTGGTCCCGGTTGGTCGCACGAACCGGGACTAAAGGTTTGCCTTCGGTCCCGGTTCATGCCACCAACCGGGACCAATTGTGGTGGGCCAGGAGTGCGGCCCATTGGTCCCGGTTCGCCCCACCAACCGGGACCAAAAGGTCCAGACGAACCGGGACCAATGGCCCACGTGGCCCGGCCGGCCCCCGGGACTCATGAACTGGGTCAAATGCTTCCATTGGTCCCGGTTCTGGATTGAACCGGGACTAATGGGCTGGACCAGCCTGGACCATTGCCCCCTTTTCTACTAGTGAATCAAAATAGAAATAATAATAAGCCACAAAATAATTAAGGGAAAGATAAATAAAACACACCAAGAGTTGTCGAATTGGTACTATAAGGTAGGAGATTTGGTAGTGCTCACTATTGTAAGGAAAATGTTGGCCCAAATAAATTAGATCATACCACTTTCAGCAAAAAGATTTACGCTGCGTTTGGATGTTTGTATCGGAGGCCTCCGTATTGAATTAGTTTCAATTGCAATTCGGTGAGGAAACTGTAATGGGCACGAATACGAATTCATTTGTTTGGATGCTCATGGAATTGGCTCATGGAATCTCAAGGAGGTTTCAATACCAAATCATGTTTGGATGGCAAACTATGGAATTGCATCTTCTTTGCATCAAATCAAAATTTATACAATGTGTGAGTATAATTGACTGATTATGTAGCAGTAAAATTAACAAATATTTTTAGAAATGCATGTGACACCCGTTTGGATGGCAAACTATGAAATATTTTAGAAATTACTAACAATAATAAGTGTTACAACAATAACTTTTCAAAATAAAGTGCTCTGATGTACCGTGCTTCATAAATCCAAACTTGGGCCTTTTTTGTGTAATTATAGATCCAACTGGTAATTTACTTATAGTACCTCATAGGGCCTGGAACTTCATTTTGCCATCCAAACGCAGCGTTAGATCATACCGTAGAAACGTGCAGAAACAACCATATATGCACCGGAAACAAACGTTTTCATACATAATATGGTTAAGCAACAAACCAAATATATATAGTACGGCTGTGAATTGCCTTCCCTGCTATTTGTCCAATTCTCTTTTGACATATGCATGAGGTTTTGTTGTTTCTATTGTGACGCACACTTGTATCAAAAGTAGATTTGGACCTGTGTTTATGTTAATTAGTAGTACTACGCACGAGTGGATGTAGCATTCAGGCCTGAACCTCATCCTATGGCAACTAAGTAGAAAAATAAGCACAACTTGTAAGAAAAACAATCGCTTTGATAGAATGAATAATATTTGGCATTACAATCAGAGTATACACGAATGGGAAATAATTAGGGGAAAACCTGAGGATGAAATCCACCAGGAGATAAAAGATATGAACTCCGATTCATACATCTGGTGATTCATCCTGTGACTGATGGCATAGGTCTTGTACAGGAGGCCAATGCCCGATGTCGTTGCCGCCCCTGACAACTCTGTACCATCGTAGTACCGCGTATGGAAGGGCAAGGGGATTGGAGGAGTTCAGTTCAGCACTCAAGGGAGCAGCTTTGTGATGAACAAAAGCACCTGACCTTTGTTAACGCTTCGGCGGGAGAGTCTTCACGACAACGTCGTGAACCTTGGCAGCGTACCAACCTGATGTCCTTCAATGGAGGTCAGGGGAAGCGGTGAGATGGAGGGAGGGCACAGCCGAGGGAGGGAGGCCATCATTGGAGCAGGATGTTGCCAACTTAAATGTGAGTGAACCTGGAGAGGGCTACCGGAAGCCTCCCTGATGTCTGTGCCCCGTGGGACGTGGATTTTTAGAGCACATGCACCCAGCCCCTCCTATCCTAACTCTTCAATATTGCTTTAAGATCCGTGCGACACAACTAAGTTTCTATATGAAATTTTTTCTTTTTTGCTTTTCCCACATAGAACATATCTTAAAGTTCAAACCTATGCAGGATGGCAAATCTTTCTAACTAGAATCTAGGATAAATCTTTCAGAATTTTTTGTCCGACATAAATATTAAAAATATGATTTTTTTAATCAAACAAAACGTATTTTGTATATTTATGTTTGACAAAAAAATCTGTACGATTTATCCTAGATTCTACTCAGAAAGCTTTGTCACGCTGCATAGGTTTGAACTTCAAGATATATTCTATGTGGGAGAAACAAAAAAGAGAAATATATTTGCACGAATCTTAAAGCAAAAAATGGATGGCTAGATAGAGAGGGCCTGGGTGCATATGCTCTAATATATATTTTCGGTGCCCCGTGCTTCAGCGGCCGGCTCAGCAGGTCCCCCACCATGGACCGCGGGAACGCCCAGAGTACCAGGTTGCCGGAGTAGCTCGGCGGGGCGGTCAGGCGCCGCCACCCGTCCACGGAGATGCGAATGGTGGAGGTCTCGTTGGGGTTGAGCCCTCGCACGTGCGTCATGGTGCGCCACAGGTGCGCGAGCGTGGTCTCGAACCGGCTGAACGGCCGGCCACGCCCCTCCGATGTCTTAGCGCATAGTCCGGCGATGAAGTCTGTGGTGAAGTGCGCCTTGTGGATGATCACGTTGTCAGCCCCGTGGTGCCCGGCCCCGACCTGCTTGAGGTTGCTGGACGACGACCGGTAGTACTCGATGCCGCGCGTCCGGAAGAGGTCGGGGTGGTTGTGGCCTTGTCGGGCGGCGGTGATGGAGCGGAGATGTGCAGCCCTCTCACGGCACGGCCCCACACGATGAGGAAGTCGCTGGTGGTGTGGCCGTCGGCGACCGCGTGGTTGGCCGTGAACCGGACGGCGAGCGAGCCGCACGCAAAGCGCGTGAGCTAGACCTGCACTACCTCCTGCACGTCGCCCTCCATGTTCGGGTGCAGCTGCATCACGAGGTGCGATGGCTTGGGCGGCGTGAAGTCCACCAGCGTGGCCCCGTCCACGTGCACTTCCACGAGCCACGCTCTTTGGAATATTCAGGAATGAGAGAGGAAGAGGAAGAAGAATCATTGCGAGAAGAGCTCTTTTATGATACCCTACGAGAAATGTGGGCTGTTCATCTGTGAAATCTAATGGTGGGGAGCGATCTGTACTGCGCCAATTTTGCTAGTGGAATTGCACGCGGTATGGCTTGCACCGCGTCGCTGCTGTCCTCCAGTATACGAGTCCACTAAGGTTCCGGCCGCCGCGGCGTGCGCCTAGCGACCTACGGCGGATCAGGAGGCTGCCGAGTTGGGCCCTTTTCCTCGCCATCATCGCCCCGCTTCTCTCCCCTGTCCCTCCCTCGTCTTCCTCTTCCTCCTGCCGCGAGGCGTTCGAGGACTCGCCGCTGCTCCCATGGGACACCGTCACTCCAGCGCTCACTCGCCACTGCTACCTCCTTGTCTTCGTCTGCAGAGGTCCCTGTCGGCGTCCCGCGCCGGAGTTGTGGTCCGTCTACTCCGCCGTCCTCCCCTCTGGTAGCACGCGCCGCCTCTCGCCGGCTTGGCCGCGTCGCCGACCTCAGCCCCGCCGTCTCGTCCTCCGGCGAGTGGACCGCTGCTCGGTGCATGACCTCCGAACCGACGTCTACGCCTTCTGGGCATCCAATGGCTCCAGGCGCACGCTGCTCGCCCGCGACGGCGGCTGGCCGTCCCGGCCAGATGACACCATGGCGGTTGGCTGCCCCGGCCCGCTCTGTAGGATTCCCGCCGCTGCCGGCACGAGCGACATCTTGATTTCTAGTCGCCATTATCCGCCGACGACGTCACTAAGGTTCTGGCCGTCACGGCATCGCAATAGCACCTTCACGGGATGGCTACAACCCCTTCACAGCATGGCTACTACCTCCTCCTCCTCCTTCGCCAGCCTGGCTACCTTTTCTCCACCTTGTTTTTGGACCGGGTGGTCAGCAGCGTGGTGCAGGTCTCCCTCCACTCGCCATGAGGCGTCAACATACGCTCTCCCATGGCTGAGCACCCCGACATGGCGTTGGTCGAGGCGGCTGGCCACGGGCGACGGCAGGGAGAAGGGGGCAAAACAGATCAATCGGCTGAGTCTAGTGTTGCGTAGAAAACAAGATGTCTATCCTACACTTAGAAAATCAATGGCCAGATTTGAATATACTGCTCCCTCTCTCATCAGCAGTACAGGGTACCGTAAAAATGGTCTGCGAGAAAGAAGAGAAGATTGAAGATGAAGGGGAAACCAGGTCAATTCTATGCAATGAGAAGATAAAAGGGGTGAGGTGAAATAACTCGTGGGGAGGAGGGAGTAATTAAAAGATGAGAATGGAGCGAGAGGGGGCTGCTGGCCTTCGACTCTTGACGTTTTGTTTTCTGATGAGGGAGAGAGTCATGCGTTTTTTTCTCGGTGGCTGAGTTTTGATCAATTGTTATGCTTTGAAATTAACTACTGGCCGGAAGAGGACTGCTGACATGGCACATGTGATGTGGTGGGATAGTTGCATGTATGAGAAATGAAGTAATGGACATACTTGATGATGTGGATAGCTTGCATGTCAAGAGAAATAGGATAGTGGGGATGAACTATTTAGGTATTATAGATGAGCGTGCACTACTGGAGCCTTTCCGATCTAGATATCCAGGGTCGACATACACCAATCCATATAGATCTCCGATGGGAAAGACCGAAACTCGTCAACGACTAGATCTAAGATGTCGACATCCAGAAGAAAGACGACTTGGCGGAAGAATAGTACTAGGGCCAAACCACCATTATTAGGCCGAACCTAACATCCCCACACGCCGCCCTCCTCTTGATGTAGACCTACAGACAAATATCAGCGACGCCGCATCGTTCCACCTGCATCTGTGGAGGCCCGAACTTGGCAAGATGCCAACCATGGCAGGAGACTGGGACTAGCCACTCCTGGGCACTGATCCGGCGACTCCCTGGCCCACCCCTGCCACTACGGCGACACCGCGGGTAGCCTACAAGCCCATCCACGACAATGCCTGATTAGAAGGATACATGGATATACAGATGGAAAGACCCTTGTTATCGCTCAAGCAATATATATATAAAGCTTAATGGGGCCTAAGAAAGCTCGCACAATTTTACGGTGGCTATGAAAATGTGTTGCCAAACTGAGACATAAGATTTTCGTTTGGCATCCAGACCATTTGTGTCATTCTTAATCTATGGTCACTCTAATTTTTCCGGCTGGGCCTTCCCTGTGGTACCGCAGCAAGGCATGCGTGTGTATACGTTTCCTTTAAGTACCATGTGCAGGATGATGATTTACTGCACGCATGTGCGGGGGCACTCATGTCCTGGTGCCGGGTTTTTATTTTGGCTTCCGATTTTCAAACTTCTATATCTTCTAAGCCAAAAATTCAATTTAAGTTATGTATTCATATTCGTGTTTCTCGCGGCCAGCGCTTTCAAATAAGATCCATTTTGAATACATTTTGGCGACTTTTTGAAACACTGTTAAGTTTCATTGTTTGAAACTTAGTACGAGCGACCAATAAAATTCAATTATTTTGTGTCTACCACCAACAGAGAAATTTTCTTAAAATTACATCTTTGAAACTTGTTGAAACCGGGCATTTTTGGATGCAAAAAGGTAAGTTTCATCATTGAAACTTTAAGGTTTTTGAGGGATTTTTTCCTTGTGGAGCTTTGGAAATGAGAGAATTTGATAAAGTAAATCTCGGAAACTCTTATTGGATGAGAGAGATTTAATATGATATTGGCGTGGGTTCTACCAACTAAACGAAGAAGTATTTGATTTGGTAAACAGACAATTTCCTTTAATCGATGAACATTTTAGGAAAATTGGTGGAACAACTTTTGAAATTCAAAAAAAAATTCTTGATTTAACGAACATTTTTTAACTTAATGAACATTTTTTTAACATACATGATCATTTTTTTGGATCTGTGATCGTTTTATGAATGAATAAACTAGTTTGTAAGTCATGAACAGTTTTTAAAATTTTAGGGTATTTTTCCATTCATGAACAGTTTTTGAATTGCTGAAATTTTGTTCAATTTCATTAACAATTTTTAGTACACAAACCTTTTTAAAAAATCATGGACATTAACTAGTTTGTGAAATCCCTAATTATTTAAAGTAGAAAAAATAGAAAAGAGAAAGTAATGGAAAATGAAGTTAAAAAAATAGGCCGACCGAACATGGGCCGGCCCAAACGGGCGCGTTGCGTCTTCTCCCAGCGTGTAGAGCGCAATATACGTGGTCCCTACTGCATGGGCCGGCCCAAGCGGAAGATTTGTCTGTGTGAAACTTTTTTTATCACGTACTGGTGGCATTGATGCGTAATGCATGTTTTGCATCTTTAGGGGCACTTTTCCTGACGTACCGCTAGAAGCAATAGCCATTTTATTATTAGTTAGAGATTAGGTATAGATATGAACCACAGGTAAATTAGATAGACAATAGATGACGACTCTAAGAAAGATCACATGTGTCAAGCTTGGAATAGGCTAACAGATGTTAGGGCATCTCAAATGTACACCCATAAAACAGACATCACAAATGTCCGCGAACACAAACCGGGCATGATAGGGGAGGGAGCCATCAAACCTTGATGGCTGCTACCCATATTTCTCTCACATTTCTCCAGCATTTCATCGAACAATTGATGTGCAGCAGTAGGACACGTCTGGTTCACGCAGCTGGCGCGTCATGGGAGTTCTGCCTCATCGGGCATGACTGATGTGTCGCAGGACGACGGGTGTGGTCTCGGGCGCGTCAGTAGCGGCCACGACGACAAGAGGAGGTCGCGCCATGGGCGGAGCTAGCCACGGGAGCCAGCATTGGCGCGGCACTAGACGCAGCCAGCCCACGGCACACCGGGCACGGTGGCAAGAGAGCTTCATGAGGCCAGAGCCGAGCTAGGCCTTGAGTTGCTCGCCGAGCAGCCATGGAGGGCATGGGGAGATGAGATGCACAGGGAGAGAGGAGTGGAGAGATAGGAGGAGGCGGAGATGAGGATGGAGTGCTCGCCGGCAGCTGCCCTCATGGTCGTCCGTAGCCGGCGTCAGTGCTCTCCGTTTAGTGTTATTTGTACAGAGAGGGAGGGAGTGGAGATGTGGTGTTTCTTTTGGTTAGCTGGATGTTCAGACTCTCGCATAGTCCCTCAAATTTGTTCCTGTGATATCGAAATTTGAACATGTGGGCTGGTCCGCGGATATTTAGAGGTCCCCACTTGAAGAATAAAAGTGGTCTAGACACTACTATCTGACATTTTGCCCTTAGTAGTTGGTGGATGTCGATGTGCTGTCCCTCCAACCTATATTAAAAGATTCATTCACCGTCCGATCCCTTCTACAAAACACGTCATTGCTTTCCATGATTCTCTTTTGTCAATGTGTGAAATATTAGAATTTGAGTTGTTTGGTGAAATGTACGAGCTGACCGCCAAAAGGACAGATTTTTACTTTTATTTTCTACTATTTTCTTTATTTTATAGTTTTTGGCAAGTGCATTTTCATATGGTATATGTCTAGACCATTTGAACAGTTTATTTTGAATTTGTTTCTTCCATTCTAGCTAAATATAAGAATTTACAATGTTCGTTTTAATTCTTTGGAATAAACATTTATTACTAGTATTAAAAAGACTAAATTAGCTACCGCATTTTTATTCCCTAATCAACTTGAAGGATATCTACACTTTGATTAAATTGTCATATTTTTTTTTGTGATATATTGTTTCCATTATGTATATTAACTCCAATAAAAATGATGATAATCTATTCTCCTTAAGTTATTATGAATATACTGAATAATTAAATAATCAAAAATTACTTACAAAATAATAACATCTAAACATGCCCTATGAATACCATGTAGATATCTAACTCAGGCACTTGTCCGCAAAATAAATGTTCTTCAAAAAAATATTGAAAGTAGTTAAATTATTTAAAATGAATAAAAAGCACATGCTCCATTCTACTTTACCGCTCTAGATGCACTGATTCGTTGTGGCAATAGAAACACTAAATTTCAGTCCCACTTATTAAAGTTTGCTAAGGGATATCTGACAATAAAAATTAAAATAAAATAATTTTATATTATTTTTTACTTATTAAATTAATTATTCTGTCTGTGTAATTTTCTGTTACTTACATAAAATAGTTAACCATATAACAATGTTGCTAAATAATAGTTATAATGTTTCTTTGTTATATAGTTGCAACATATATCAGTAAAATAGTTGATTCATATTTAAAAGGTATGATAGAACAAAAGTTATTTTTTCAATCAAGTCTTGAAATTGAATAAATTTATAATGTATATACATATATTTCCATACATTTGTATGTGTTTATCGAGATTTTAATGTCATTAAATATCATGTTAGAGATTTCAAAAGTGTGCTTTCTAACATGTATCTTAGTTGTAGTTTCTAGTGCAATACTATGTAATCATATTTACAGAAATTTCTAGAGCATGAAATATATGTCTTGCAAGTTGCATTCCGTAATAAGTTGGCATCATGACCATGCTATTTGTTACAATTATTTTTTATTTTAGATGATAACAAATAACAAAAAAATTTATAAAATATAAGGGTGAATCATGCAAGTGAGGAGAACACACCAAAGATGAAAGACATTGCATTTCCACGTGGAATTCATATTGACAAACCTTAAGAATCACATGCATTTGTATGTTTTTACAAATTATGCCCGATTTGTGGGACTCAAATACAAGTCAGTTCAAGGTGTGGAGCTACGAGAAAACGTAGCATTCAAGACTAGATGAGCCACCGACTTCAAAAACAAATAAGTAAAAATGGAGCAAACAGGAGTAGCTGGAAAATTATTTGAAAGATTAGGAGTAGCTGGAAAATTATTTGAAAGAAATGGAGCAAATAGCTATGCAAGAAGTGCTCTCGCTAGAAAATAAATGTTGCATTAGATGATCGACTTGAAAACACACATATGAAGTGGTGGAGCCAGAATTTTCACAATGGGTATGTGATACATCTCCAACGTATCTATAATTTTTAATTGTTTCATGCTATTATATTATCCATCTTGGATGTTTTATATGCATGTATATGCTATTTTATATGATTTTTGGGACTAACCAATTAACCTAGAGCCCAGTGCCAGTTTTTGTTTTTTCCTTGTTTCTGAGTTTTACATAAAAGGAATACCAAACGGAGTCCAATTGACCTGAAAATTCACGGAGATTGTTTTTAGTGTTATTGGCATTAATGCATTGTGTATATATCATTTTGCTTTTTGTACACAGATCGTCCCATGCAATGTGAGGTCAGAATTCAACAATCTGACTGGAGACTCTGTGACATTTGAGGCTCCTGGGGGCCCCTACACTATGGAGATCGAGAAAGGACGAAAGATGACGCGGGTGGCAGGAGATGGATGGTCCCGTTTCATCGACAACATGCGTATCACTGGTGGTGAGTTGATCAGCTTCTCCTTCAGAGCTGAACGACCCAAGCTGGCCGTGATTTATATCAACAAAGCAGAAGATTATGAGGATGATGAGGATGATGACGACCCACTCGGTGATGCCATCATAGCTCAAAGAATGAAGTTGAGCGAGGAGGAGGTGTGCAACCTATGGGACATCATTCCGCCACGTGCTGACTTCGTCGGGGTGCCATTCGTGACCCGTCTGACAAGTACCATGGTTGATCGGCATATGATGGTATGTTGCATTTACTGTAGTTTCTACAGTAATTTGATGATATGCTTTATTGTTATACTTAGCGTAGAGTCCGATGATATATATGCATAGTGAATCTTATATGCTTTATTGTTATACTTTAGTGTAGAGTCCGATCATATATATGCTTACTGAATCTTATATGCTTAGTGAATCTTATATGCTTTATTGTTATACTTAGTGTAGAGTCCGATGATATATATGCTTAGTGAATCTTATATGCTTAGTGCATCTTATATGCTTTATTGTTATACTTAGTGTAGAGTCCGATGATATATATACTTAGTGTAGAGTCCGATGATATATATGCTTAGTGTAGAGTCCGGTGATATATATGCTTCGTGTAGAATGTGTGAGGCTACTTATTAGTTGATACGTTTTTCTTATTCAGAAATCGCCAAAGAGCCTATCTGAGAGTTGTGGTATCAAGCCTGATGAAGAAGGCTCTGCTGGAATACGCCTTACCGCAAGGGGCTCCGTCGCCACTTGTGCGTACGGCGTGGACACGGACAGTCGCACACACTTCAACTCGGTTGGGTGGAAGAGCTTCCTCATCGGCAAGAATCTTCATGTTGAACAGACAATCCTAATTACTCTCAGGAACACCCACCGCCCAGGCTTGAGGATGATGGTCGTCATCGACATCATCTAGAACTTCATATGCATGCGTGTGGCTGTTGAACCATATATATTTGCTAGTATGACTACCTAGTAGACTTATCAACTATGATCTATCCATGCATTGTTGACTACTATATGAGTTTGTGAGATTGTGTGGTTATATTAAATGTGGTACTGTCGTTAATGTTTGTGAGATGGTTCTGTGAACTTAGTTTATTTGCACTGGACTTATCTTGATTTCCATGAATATTGCACCTGACTGCTTTTTTTTATTTTTATTTCTATTTGCCTAGTTGTACCGTGGGGAGAAAATAGGGCGCTACTACTATGTGATGATAGTAGTAGCGCTGGTGGAGGAAGCATCGCTACTAATAAGTATTTTAGCTGCAGCGCTTGTTCAGAAACGCGCTACTATTGAATAATAGCTGTAGCGCCCTAGCAGTAGCGCGGGTGCCCGCGCTACTGGTATGTAAAAAACCAGCGCCACTAGTAAGCTTTTCTCTAGTAGTATAGCCATTGTTTATGCCAGACAAATCTTCTTCCTGCTCATCAGATGTAATGGAGAAAACTGTTCAAGGAGGAAAATGGTGAGTGGAGGTGTGATGCGGTCTTTCTCGACATCTGACATTGTTTAAACAGCGAGGGGACATGAGGAGCCAACCGGCGTTTTGTTTAATGCCAGCCGGCTCGCAAACGGACATGTGGCCGGAGTAATTATCCTGGCATAAGCGCGGGTTTAATGGTGGAAGGCGGGCAGTCTATAGGAATGAGGCGAGGATGTGTGTTTAGCAGGCGTGCAGCGGGGCAGCACCCTCGGCTGGCGCGCCGCTTCCATTGCGAAGGCAGTGAGAGGCCGCGTCCGCTCTGCAGTGGCATGAATGCGGGCAGCTGGCGCGCCGCTTCCATTGCGAAGGCAGTGAGAGGCCGCGTCCGCTCTGCAGTGGCATGAATGCGGGCAGCTGGCGCAGAGCGGGAATGCGTGCGGGCGAGGGAGGAGGGGGTTTGGGTGGGCACGGGTGGTCAGAAGCGGTTGTGGGTGTTGTCCGGGCGCCTGCAAAGCCACCCTCCCCCTTGTTCGTCTCCGGTTTGCGGGATAAAGTACATACGGATCGTCCTGTGGACCGATACAAGCCCGCATTGAATGGCACAACACGTCCAGACCATGTGGTCCAGATGGTTGTAGATGGTTTATTTGAGGGTCGGTGTTGGATATGCCTTAGAGTTTATGAATCCATTGTGGTTTTCTAATCATAAAAAACACTTATAATAAGTTATAAGGAAAGACACGTATATATGTTAGGTTCACACTCCAGCTTTCCTCTTACATATGTTTTTTTCTGATCCGACTGATTCCAATAGAGTGAGCCTAGCGTTTGTTTTTCTAAAAACTCGAGGGATAAGGAGACATGCATACACATTGTTTCAAGCAAATCACATCCACTCTTTTTAACTCATTTTTTCTTGTTTTAACAATATAATAAATCATTTTTAATTTTTATTTCAAATAGTTGACGTGTAATTTATATTGTAATCTAAGGAAAATGTTTGGATTTTACTTTGAAATATATTTCAAATGGCCATGATGGAATCACGTCCATTTACTTTATTATTATTTGGATTTGATTCAAAAGATAAATAATGGGTAGAGGTCATGTCAACTTTTCTGAGAAGTTTGCTAATCAAAATATAATTTTTATCTTAATACAATCCATTATTTGACTACTCTATTGATTTGTATTTAAAAACATCTATTTTTAGCACGCATGAAAAACATAACACATATCTTTCCACACATATTGAACGGTTGTCATTAGAATTCATGCCATGCCACAGCCTCCCTCTGACCCTGCCAATATTGTTGCAGCTACGCTCGCAAGCCTTTGCGTAGATGATCATTTATATGATTTGTGTAAAACAAAATAAGATCTACAAACGAATAGAAGCTAGAGCATACCTTGGCGTGCACACACATTGCAAGCCATACTAACTTGATAAGTGTTAATTACTTGTACAACATATACAACACTTAAGACAAGTAAAAGCAATTTGATGAGTCATGGTCTATCAAAGCAAGCCACATTACTAGTCTAATCCATCTTAACAGGTCACGCATGATTACAATCTTGTTTGTGTGCAAGTCAAGCCTATCTAGTTTACACGTAACAACTTGTAGAACATTACAAAATTGATGTTTGCTAATAACTTCTAGAACACTACAACACTTGACATGTAAAAGGAATTTGATGAGTCATGGCCTACTAAAGCAAGTTACATTACTAGTCTTATCTATCTTAACATGCCACACAAGATTACAAACTAAGTTCTGTGCCAGCCATGCTTATCTAGTTTATGTGTAAAAATTTGCAAAACATTACAAACTTAGTTTCAGAAAAGTAGGCAATCTAGATTAGTGTTTTGAGTTGTAAAGTGAACAAGATGAGTCATGCGTGTTATCACACCTTTTTGGTGGTGGAATGATAGTGCAACAACAAGGAACTTCAATGACTAGTCCAAGAATACACTTGTAAGTAGTGCCACCAAACACAACATACCAAATTATGATTTTGGGAAGCATCCAAACACTTTACACACAAGCAAATGCCAATTGTGAAAGAGATCATGCCATCACAGCTATAAATAGGCCCGTAGCATGATGATCATCCTTCCTCATCCATCATTCTCATAAGTAGAGTGCATCATTAAAGCCAAGCAAGCAGTGGTCAATACAAATCCATCATGAAGACCTTTCTCATCCTTGCCCTCCTTGCTATCGTGGCGACCACCGCCACAACTGCAGTTAGAGTTCCAGTGCCACAATTGCAGCCACAAAATCCATCTCAGCAACAGCCACAAGAGCAAGTTCCATTGGTACAACAACAACAATTTCCAGGGCAGCAACAACAATTTCCACCACAACAGCCATATCCGCAACCGCAACCACTTCCATCACAACAACCATATCTGCAGCTGCAACCATTTCCGCAGCCGCAACCATTTCCGCCACAACTACCATATCCGCAGCCGCAATCATTTCCACCACAACAACCATATCCACAACAGCAACCACAGTATCTGCAACCACAACAACCAATTTCGCAGCAACAAGCACAACAACAACAACAAATCCTTCAACAAATTTTGCAACAACAACTGATTCCATGCAGGGATGTTGTCTTGCAACAACACAACATAGAGCATGCAAGCTCACAAGTTTTGCAACAAAGTTCTTACCAGCTATTGCAACAATTATGTTGTCAACAATTGTTGCAGATCCCTGAGCAGTCGAGGTGCCAAGCCATCCATAATGTTGCTCATGCTATTATTATGCATCAACAACAACAACAACAACAACAAGAACAACAACAACAGTTGCAGCAACAACAACAACAGCAGCAACTGCAACAACAACAACAACAACCGTCGAGCCAGGTCTCCTTCCAACAGCCTCAGCAGCAATATCCATCAAGCCAGGTCTCCTTCCAGCCATCTCAGCTAAACCCACAGGCTCAGGGCTCTGTCCAACCTCAACAACTACCCCAGTTCGCGGAAATAAGGAACATAGCGCTACAGACGCTACCTGCAATGTGCAATGTCTACATCCCTCCACATTGCTCGACCACCATTGCGCCATTTGGCATCTTCGGTACCAACTGAGAAGAGAAGAACTCTAGTACTAGATATATGAAACACCATTTTCTTAGTCCATGGTTTGGTCGTTGTAGCAGTGAAAAAAATAAAGTGACATGCACTATCATGTAAGAACCCGAACTATACTAGTTCAAACTTGGGAATAAAAGACAAATACATGTCTTGTCTACATATGATTGTTTGTTTGAGTTCCATTCATGTGCCATCACAAGTTCACCGCTAATTATATAAATTATGCATTAAGTAGATATTTATGTTGCATTAATCTAAAGATAAAAAATGAGTCTGAAACTTGAATTAAATTGAAGTATTTTCTAGGACTTCCAAATGGAGTATTATTAAAGTAGTAAGGACAATCCACATCCTTGGCTTGCCCTTTATCAATTATTTCCAGAGAAGCATTCAATTCATCAATCAATTACATCGATTTTTGTGGCTGGTACTTCTCCTCAACATGAGTATATTCATTGCGGCTACTCCAAATCGGCATGAATGAGGTAATGGTGCTCTGGAGCAGTGCTAGCTTACTGCTTCTCATGTGAAGGGATGCAGGCGCAGGAGAGGTGTTCCGGGTGGGCCAGGGGAGTAAGAAGTGGCCATGGCAGTGGTTCGGACGCCTGTAAAGTCCCGTAGTTTGTATATGGTTTACGGGAAAATGCACATTTGGACCGGCCTGCGGGCCGATATAGGACCGTATTGGATGGAGAAACATGTCGTCATGGTTGCGAGCGGTTTGAGGGTTAGGTTTGGAGATAGCCCTTACTTGGCCCCTCGTTCTGAAAACACATTTGACGATAGTTTTCTCTCGGTTCAAATATATGTCAAGTTTAACAAAGTTTATAGGAATTTTTTTTATCATATCTACAGTACCATACAAATACACCGTAGACAAAAAACATATTTCACACTACACCATGAATTGGTAAGGTAAATGTTGGGTATGGAGACTCTATTCTCTTTTGGCATGAGTTGCCTCGGTCTCAAAAGTATCATGAACTGTTCTCTTTTGCCACTAAGAAAAAGCTCTCTTTGGCTGATATTATTCATAGTGACCATCTGGCTCTCCATTTTCATAGGCATATCACCCTGCAAGCTCTTGCTCAATTCATTGACATAATTGACTTAGTTCATAAAAAAATTTCAATAAAGGGAATAAAATAATATCACGAAGATACCAATTACACCCGTCCTCTCTATCAACAAGATATCCAAAGACATCAAGGATACGCACAGCCAGAAAAAAATAGAAGAAAAAAGACCGCTCCAAGGTGATAAATCACTAGCATCAGTAGCACTCTAAGCACACCGAAGACAACGTCCGGATTACAAAAAAGGTTCTCCAAAAGCAACCCCCCAAGAAGGAAACAATGCACAAGCGTTGTCATTGTCCGATTGGAGATTGTGGGTTTTCACCCTAGAAAAATTCGAAGCTCACCCAAAAACATTGCCTTCAACTAGGCCATTGCCAGGTACAACCAATAAAGGCTAGACCTTAGATTTTCACCCTAGGAATTGAGACTTAGTACTCGAGGAGTACAACCAAAAATGCAGTCCTCCAGTGATGGCACCCCCGCTTGCCGAGCTCGCTGTTTTGGGTCACCAAACACCTGGCGCACATTCTTTATGTCATCAATTACACCCTTCCACCAAAGCTTCAAGACCTCCAATCGCAGCCGCTATGACTTTATCCACCTCTATCAATGCCTTGAGAATCTTCACTTGGACATGTCCCATGACACCAATAAGAAATCAAAGCATCTTGCAGAGCCCTCTTGAGGTCGTGTTGGCTGATAATATGAGCATGCGCTACTGGAGCCTTTCCGATCTAGATATCCAGGGTCGACATACACCAATCCATATAGATCTCCGATGGGAAAGATCGAAACTCGTCAACGACTAGATCTAAGAGGTCAACATCCAGTAGAAAGACTACTTGGCGGAAGAATAGTACTAGGGCCAAACCACCATTATTAGGCCGAACCTAACATCCCCACACACCGCCCTCCTCTTGATGTAGACCTACAGACAAATATCAGCGACGCCGAATCATGCCACCTGCATCTGTTGAGGCCCGAACTTGGCAAGATGCCAACCATGGCAGGAGACTGGGACTAGCCACTCCTGGGCACTGATCCGGCGACTCCCTGGCCCACCCCTGCCACTACGGCGACACCCCTGCCTACAAGCCCATCCACGACAATGCCTGATTAGAAGGATACATGGATATACAGATGGAAAGACCCTTGTTATCGCTCAAGCAATATATATAAAGCTTAAAGGGGCCTAAGAAAGCTCGCACAATATTACGGTGGCTATGGAAATGTGTTGCCAAACGGAGACATAAGATTTTCGTTTGGCATCCAGACCGTTTGTGTCATTCTTAATCTATGGTCACTCTAATTTTTCCGGCTGGGCCTTCCCTGTGGTACCGCAGCAAGGCATGCGTGTGTATATGTCGGTGTACTAAAGTAGGGGTACCTTAGTATCCCGAACTTGTGCACGGGCAGTCGCAGCGCCCCGCGGCAAGGCTTGCCGGGTGACCGCCAAGATCCTCCGTAGTTCCTATTGGAGCCATTCAAGAACAAAGTGTTTTAACCAAGAAGACAAGGCCCCGGCAAGAGGAGCTTGCCGGGAAGTCAAGGCCCCGGCAAGAGGAGCTTGACGGGAAGGCCAACCAAGGCATTTCAAGTAACTTGCCGCGACGCGCCGCGCGTCCCGGCAAGACCCGGCGAGCGACAAGCTTCCGGGCGCGGCAAGACAACGACCGCGGCAAGGCGCTTGCCGCGGCGAAGCCACCACTCTGTGCCCACGCTCCAGCGCATCCGTCGACGTGTCGCCACAAGATCATTCCAGGCGCACGTGGCGAGAGGCTGTGTAGCCAAGCGGTGCGAGGTGGCAAGCAAAGATGACAAGATGGCCATCGTGGCGTACGGTGGCGCCCCTAACGGTCGCTTTTCTGCACTGTTTAGGCGACGCGGACGGGCATTAAATGCTCTTGTCCCCTGCCGTCAGAGTTAGGTAGGGGGCACTGTAGAAGCAGTTGTACCAACCACACCTTTTACACTTTTACCCCTGCATGCGTTGCCACCTGTCGGTGACCCCTTGAGCCTATAAAAGGAGGCCCATGCGCAATGTAGAGGGGGTTCGAGTCATTCGAAACCAGAACACTCCCACGCTCTCGAGCAAGAACATAATACAACCGCAAAGCAACAGTAGGAGTATTATCTCTCCGGAGAGCTCCGAAGCTGGGTAAAATCGCTCGCGTGCCTCGCCTCGATCCGCTCTTCGTGCGATCTCCGCTCCCTGCCGGACCGAAAGGGGCCCTGCCCCATAGGTGTTCGTTTCCCACGACAGTATACGTTTCCTTTAAGTACCATGTGCAGGACGATGATTTACTGCACGCATATGCGGGGGCACCCATGTCCTGGTGCCGGGTTTTTATTTTGGCTCCCGATTTTCAAACTTCTATATCTTCTAAACCAAAAATTCAATTTAAGTTATGTATTCATATTCGTGTTTCTCGCGGCCAGTGCTTGCAAATAAGATCCATTTTGAATACATTTTGGCGACTTTTTGAAACACTGTTAAGTTTCATTGTTTGAAACTTAGTACGAGCGACCAATAAAATTCAATTATTTTGTGTCTACGACCAACAGAGAAAATTTCTTAAAAATACATCTTTGAAACTTGTTGAAACCGGGCATTTTTTGATGCAAAAAGGTAAGTTTCATCATTGAAACTTTAAGGTTTTTGAGGGATTTTTTTCCTTGTGGAGCTTTGGAAATGAGAGAATTTGATAAAGTAAATCTCGGAAACTCTTATTGGATGAGAGAGATTTAATATGATATTGGCGTGGGTTCTACCAACTAAACGAAGAAGTATTTGATTTGGTAAATAGACAATTTCCTTTAATCGACGAACATTTTAGGAAAATTGGTGGAACAACTTTTGAAATTCAAAAAAAAACTTGATTTAACGAACATTTTTTTAACTTAACGAACATTTTTTAAAAATACATGATCATTTTTTTGAATCTGTGATCGTTTTATGAATGAATAAACTAGTTTGTAAGTCATGAACATTTTTTAAATTTTTAGGGTATTTTTCCATTCATGAACAGTTTTTGAATTGCTGAAATTTTGTTCAATTTCATTAACAATTTTTAGTACACAAACCTTTTTAAAAAATCATGAACATTAACTAGTTTGTGAAATCCCTAATTATTTAAAGTAGAAAAAATAGAAAAGAGAAAGGAATGGAAAATGAAGTTAAAAAAATAGGCGGACCGAACATGGGCCGGCCCAAACGGGCGTGTTGCATCTTCTCCCAGCGTGTAGAGCGCAATATACATGGTCCCTACTGCATGGGCCGGCCCAAGCGGAAGATTTGTCTATGTGAAACTTTTTTTATCACATACTGGTGCCATTGGTGCGTAATGCATGTTTTGCATCTTTAGGGGCACTTTTGCTGACGTACCGCCAGAAGCAATAGCCATTTTATTATTAGTTAGAGATTAGAGATTAGGTATAGATATGAACCACCAGTAAATTAGGTAGACGATAGATGACGACTCTAAAGAAGATCACATGTGTCAAGCTTGGAATAGGCTAACTGATGTTAGGGCATCTCAAATGTAAACCCATAAGCAGACATCACAAATGTCCGCGAACACAAACCGGACTGGTTCGCGGGCATGATAGGGGAGGGAGCCATCAAACCTTGATGGCTGCTACCCATATTTCTCTCACATTTCTCCAGCATTTCATCGAACAGTTGATGTGCAGCAGTAGGACAGGTCTGGTTCACGCAGCTGGCGCGTCATGGGAGTTCTGCCTCATCGGGCATGACTGATGTGTCGCAGGACGACGGGCGTGGTCTCGGGCGCGTCTGTAGCGGCCACGACGACAAGAGGAGGCCGCGCCATGGGTGGAGCTAGCCACGGGAGCCAGCATTGGCGTGACACTAGACGCAGCCAGCCCACGACACGCCGGGCACGGTGGCAAGAGAGCTTCATGAGGCCAGAGCCGAGCTAGGCCTTGAGTTGCTCGCCGAGCAGCCATGGAGGGCATGGGGAGATGAGATGCATAGGGAGAGAGGAGTGGAGAGATAGGAGGAGGCGGAGATGAGGATGGAGTGCTCGCCGGCAGCTGCCCTCATGGTCGTCCGTAGTCGGCGTCATTGCTCTCCGTTTAGTGTTATTTGTACATA
Source organism: Triticum dicoccoides (assembly GCF_002162155.2). NCBI lineage: Eukaryota > Viridiplantae > Streptophyta > Magnoliopsida > Poales > Poaceae > Triticum > Triticum dicoccoides. The sequence goes on from NC_041391.1 coordinate 49,200,686, forward strand.
GAGGGAGGGAGTGGAGATGTGGTGTTTCTTTTGGTTAGCTGGATGTTCAGACTCTCGCATAGTCCCTCAAATTTGTTCCTGTGATATCGAAATTTGAACATGTGGGCTGGTCCGCGGATATTTAGAGGTCCCCACTTGAAGAATAAAAGTGGTCTAGACACTACTATCTGACATTTTGCCCTTAGTAGTTGGTGGATGTCGATGTGCTGTCCCTCCAACCTATATTAAAAGATTCATTCACCGTCCGATCCCTTCTACAAAACACGTCATTGCTTTCCATGATTCTCTTTTGTCAATGTGTGAAATATTAGAATTTGAGTTGTTTGGTGAAATGTACGAGCTGACCGCGAAAAGGACAGATTTCTACTTTTATTTTCTACTATTTTCTTTATTTTATAGTTTTTGGCAAGTGCATTTTCATATGGTATATGTCTAGACCATTTGAACAGTTTATTTTGAATTTGTTTCTTCCATTCTAGCTAAATATAAGAATTTACAATGTTCGTTTTAATTCTTTGGAATAAACATTTATTACTAGTATTAAAAAGACTAAATTAGCTGCCGCATTTTTATTCCCTAATCAACTTGAAGGCTATCTACACTTTGATTAAATTGTCATATATTTTTTTTGTGATATATTGTTTCCATTATGTATATTAACTCCAATAAAAATGATGATAATCTATTCTCCTTAAGTAATTATGAATGTACTGAATAATTAAATAATCAAAAATTACTTACAAAATAATAACATCTCAACATGCCCTATGAATACCAGGTAGATATCTAACTCAGGCACTTGTCCGCAAAATAAATGTTCTTAAAAAAATTGAAAGTAGTTAAATTATTTAAAATGAATAAAAAGCACATGCTCCATTCTACTTTACCGCTCTAGATGCACTGATTCGTTGTGGCAATAGAAACACTAAATTTCAGTCCCACTTATTAATGTTTGCTAAGTGATATCTGACAACAAAAAATTAAAATAAAATAATTTTATATTATTTTTTACTTATTAAATTAATTATTATGTCTGTGTAATTTTCTGTTACTTACATAAAATAGTTAACCATATAACATTGTTGCTAAATAATAGTTATAATGTTTCTTTGTTATATAGTTGCAACATATATTAGTAAAATAGTTGATTCATATTTAAAAGGTATGATAGAACAAAAGTTATTTTTTCAATCAAGTCTTGAAATTGAATAAATTTATAATGTGTATACATATATTTCCATACATTTGTATGTGTTTATCGAGATTTTAATGTCATTAAATATCATGTTAGAGATTTCAAAAGTGTGCTTTCTAACATGTATCTTAGTTGTAGTTTCTAGTGCAATACTATGTAATCATATTTACAGAAATTTCTAGAGCATGAAATATATGTCTTGCAAGTTGCATTCCGTAATAAGTTGGCATCATGACCATGCTATTGGTTACAATTATTTTTTATTTTAGATGATAACAAATAACAAAAAAAAAAAATATAAGGATGAATCATGCAAGTGAGGAGAACACACCAATGATGAAAGACATTGCATTTCCACGTGGAATTCATATTGACAAACCTTAAGAATCACATGCATTTGTATGTTTTTACAAATTATGCCCCATTTGCGGGACTCAAATACAAGTCAGTTCAAGGTGTGGAGCTACGAGAAAACGTAGCATTCAAGACTAGATGAGCCACCGACTTCAAAAACAAATAAGTAAAAATGGAGCAAATAGGAGTAGCTGGAAAATTATTTGAAAGATTAGGAGTAGCTGGAAAATTATTTGAAAGAAATGGAGCAAATAGCTATGCAAGAAGTGCTCTCGCTAGAAAATAAATGTTGCATTAGATGATCGACTCGAAAACACACATGTGAAGTGGTGGAGCCAGAATTTTCACAATGGGTATGTGATACGTCTCCAATGTATCTATAATTTTTAATTGTTTCATGCTATTATATTATCCATCTTGGATGTTTTATATGCATGTATATGCTATTTTATATGATTTTTGGGACTAACCTATTAACCTAGAGCCCAGTGCCAGTTTTTGTTTTTTCCTTGTTTTTGAGTTTTACATAAAAGGAATACCAAACGGAGTCCAATTGACATGAAAATTCACGGAGATTGTTTTTGGACCAGAAGAAGCCCACAGAGCATTAAAGATGGACCAGAAGAGTCCCGAGGCCACTACGAGGGTGGAGGGCACGCCCTACCCCCTGGGCACGCCTCCCCTACCTCATGGATTCCTCGTGGACCCCCCCTGACTTGTTCCTGACGCCAACACCTCTTATATATCCCCAAATTTCCAAAACAGAACCAAGATCGGGAGTTCGGACACCGTAAGCCTCTGTAGCCACCAAAAACCAATCGGGACCCTGTTCCGGCACCCTACCGGAGGGGGGGTATCCATCACCGGTGGCCATCTTCGTCAGCCTGGCGCTCTCCATGACGAGGAGGGATTAGTTCACCCACGTGGCTGAGGGTATGTATCAGTAGCTATGTGATCTCTCTCTCTCTCTATCTCTCTCTCTCTCTCTCTTGTGTTCTTGATATGGCACGATCTTGATGTACCGCGAGCTTTGCTATTATTGTTGGATCTTATGATGTTTCTCCCCCTCTACCTTCTTGTAATGGATTGAGTTTTTCCTTTGAAGTTATCTTATCGGATTGAGTCTTTAAGGATTTGAGAACACTTGATGTATGTCTTGCATGTGCTTATCTGTGGTGACAATGGGATATTCATGTGATTCACTTGATGTATGTTGTGGTGATCAACTTGCGGGTTCAGTGACCTTATGAACTTATGCATAGGGGTTGGCACACGTTTCCGTCTTGACTCTCCGGTAGAAACTTTGGGGCACTCTATGAAGTCTTTGTGTTGGTTTGAATAGATGAATCTAAGATTGTGTGATGCATATCGTATAATCGTACCCGCGGATACTTGAGGTGACATTGGAGTATCTAGGTGACATGAGGATTTTGGTTGATGTGTGTCTTAAGGAGTTATTTTACTAAGAACTCTAGGGCTGTTTGTGACACTTATAGGAATAGCCCAATGGATTGATCGGCAAGAATAACTTTGAGGTGGTTTCGTACCCTACAATAATCTCTTCGTTTGTTCTCCGCTATTAGTGACTTTGGAGTGACTCTTTGTTGCACGTTGAGGGATAGTTATATGATCTAATTATGTTATAATTGTTGAGAGAACTTGCACTAGTGAAAGTATGAACCCTAGGCCTTGTTTCGAAGCATTGCAATACCGTTTTTGCTCACTTTTGTTACTTGCTACCTTGCTGTTTTTATATTTTCAGATTACAAAAACCGATATCTACCATCCATATTGCACTTGTATCACCATCTCTTCGCCGAACTAGTGCAGCTATACAATTTACCATTGTATTGGGTGTGTTGGGGACACAAGAGACTCTTTGTTATTTGGCTGCAGGGTTGTTTGAGAGAGACCATCTTCATGCTACGCCTCCCACGGATTGATAAACCTTAGGTCATCCACTTGAGGGAAATTTGCTACTGTCCTACAAACCTCTGCACTTGGAGGCCCAACAACGTCTACAAGAAGAAGGTTACGTAGTAGACATCAAGCTCTTTTCTGGCGCCGTTGCCGGGGAGGTGAGTGCTTGAAGGTATATCTTCAGATCTTGCAACTGAATCATTTAGTTTCGTGTTTTATCACTAGTTTAGTCTATAAAAGAAAACTACAAAAAATGGAATTGAGGTTGCCACATATGCTTCATCTTTTTAGCGTCTTTCATGAAAATAAGGATTCCAATAATTGTGCCAAAGTGTTAGAAGAAGAATGCAATACAATGTTTGGCACTAGATCTTTGAATGATGAGCATGATTGCAATGTTGTTAGTATGAACTCTTTAACTATCCATAGTACTAATGATGATTGCACTAGTCATGATAAAAATGTCTCTTATAAGCATGTCAACTTTTGTGGAGTGCATAGAGTTTGCAAGTACACACCAAATAGGGAAGATAGATTTTGCAAGAGGGATCACTACTAGGGAAAAGCCTATACACATGATCTTACCAGCAGCGAGTTTTAAAATATGGCGCTGCCGCAATTTATCAGTAGCATGCTCCACCAGAACTCGCTGCTGAAAGAAAAGTAGTAGTAGCGTGCCACCTCTAAGACACGCTACTGCTATAATTCCCACGACCCCGCTGCGGAGCTAGTTATAGCAGCAGCGCGTTAACTAGAAGGGCGCTACTGCTAGGTAGTTTAGCAGTAGAGCCTTTACGTACACCGTGCTACTGCTAAAACTACCTATCTCCCCACCCACACGCTCTCCTCTATCCGATCCACACTCACACTCACACACACTCGATCTCCCCCTCAACTCCCCCGCGCCGGTACTCCCCCAACGGCCACCGTCGCCTACCCCTCCTCCCTCTGCGCCACCGTCACCTCCTCCTCCTCGCTGGACTCGGTACTGCCCTCCTCCCCCGTCCCACCTCAACTCACCGCCAGCCGACCCCTCCTCGCTCCGCCCTTCCTCCTCCGTCCTACTCTCTCCTCCCTCCTCCAGTCGCCCCTCCTTCTCCCTCCTCCCTCCTCCATCCACAACCCCTCCTTCCTACTACATTTTGATTTAGTAGGCTAGTTCATATGCAACATTTTGATTTAGTTCATATGATTTAGTTGATTTAGTAGGCTAGTTGATTTAGAACATTTTGATTTTGTTCATTTAGTAGGCAAGTTGATCTAGTAGGCTAGTTGATTTATAGAACATTTTAATTTAGTTGATTTAGTAGGCAAGTTGATTTAATAGGCTAGTTGATTTAGTTGATTTATAGAACATTTTGATTTAGTTGATTTAGTTGATTTAGTATGCTAGTTTATAGCTCTGATGATTTGGCACCACCTAGCTAGATTCTAGGATTATAATTGTCCATCAAATTTCTTCTCGCGGAAGAAGAATCAAATTGCTTCTCGTGGAAGATTTGGCATTTGGCTGTTGGTTCTATTCTAGAAGGTGTTAGTAAGCTATGAAAATATAAGTGAAGAAGAACCAAAAAAAATCACATGCTACTATTTTTCTTTCGTGTGAAGTGGATCGTTAATCCTTTGCTCATATTGCTTTAGGAAAATGGCGCGACCACCACCACCACCACCATGTCGATTGTGCAAGTCAAGGTGCGCCAGCAGCCTTGCAACTGGCAAGCTGTTCGGCATCTACTTCCAGCCGAGTTTTCGTCATTCGGCGGTAAGAAATTATATGAAATGTAACAACTATTTTATTTTTAGTGATGGCATTACTGCATTGTGTCATTTTGCTTTTTTTTACACAGATCGTCCCATGCAATGTAAGGTTGAAATTCAACAAGCTGACAGGAGACACTGTGACATTTGAGGGTCCTGGGGGGCCGTACACTATGGAGGTCGAGAAAGGACGCAATATTTCGCAGATTGGAGGAGATGGATGGGCCCGTTTCCTCACCCGCATGCGTCTTACTGGTGGTGAGTTGATCAGCTTCTCCTTCAGAGCAGAAAGACCCAAGCTGGCTGTCATTTATATCAACCTGGTGGAAGATGATGAAGATGACGAAGATGATGAAGATGACGAAGATGATGAACATAATGAGGACCCACTCGATGAAGATGATGAGGACCCACTTCATGAAGCCATCATATCTCAAAGAATGAGGCTGAGCGAGGAGGAGGTGTGCAACCTATGGGACATAATTTCGCCATGTGCTGACTTTGTCGGGGTGCCATTCATGACCCGCCTGACAAGTACCATGGTCGATCGACATGATATGTTATGTTATACTTACAAATGCAAATTATGCGATGATATGCTTAGTGTAGAGTCCAATGATATGTTGTCTGGAATCTGGTCAATGATATGCTTTAGTGTAGAGTTCGATCACATGCTTATTAGTGTAGAATCAAAGGAACTATTAATAGTGTAGATAATCCTATATACTTATTTGCAAGAGTATGTGCGAGGCTATTTATTAATTGATATGTTTTTTCTTTTTCATAAATTGGCAAAGAGCCTATCTCTGAGTTATGGTATCGAGCCTGATGAAGAAGGCTCAGCTGGACTACGCCTTATCGCAAGGGGCTCCGTCACAATATGTAATTACCGCGTGGACACAGACGGTCGCACATACTTAAACTCGGTTGGGTGGAAGAGATTCCTCGATGGCAGAATCTTCATGTTGGACATGCCATCCTAATTACTATCAGGAACACCAACCGCCCAAGCTTGAGGATGATGATCGTCATTGATATCATCTAGAACTACATATGTGTTTGTGGCTATATCATCTAGAACTACATATGATGATCGTCGTCGATATCATCTAGAACTACATATGATGATCATCGTCGATATCATCTAGAACTACATATGATGATCATGGTCGATATCACCAAGTACTGCTTGAGGATGCAATATATATGAAATTGTTATCTAGTACTCCCTTCATTCCAAATTACTCGTCGTGGTTTGAACCACGATGAGTAATTTGGAACGGAGGGAGTACTACCTAGTACCTATAATGCTTTATGAAATTGATATCTAGTAGTACCTAGTATCTGGACCGAAACCGAAACGGGGTAGGAAGCTGGGGAAAATGATGAAAGATATAGCACTAGCGAGGGGCTAGGAAACCGCTACAGCTAACTAATAGTAGCATGTTCCTGAAAAGCGCTGCTGATATAGTCAATAGTAGTAGCACGGGTACCGACCGCGCTACTACTAAGAGTTAGCTGTAGCGCCTTACTAGTAGCGCCGCTTCCCGCACTGCTACTAGCCTCAAAACCCCCGCTACTACTAGCGTTTTCCCCAGTAGTGCATAAGTATTTAGAAACTAAATGGTTGCAAGAGAGGCTAGATGTTTGTTATGAAAATATAAATTTTCCGTACTTGTGAACTTTGCAATGAACGTGGTCATTTAACTCTCCAATGCAAATTGTTTCATGATCGAATCATGTCCAAAAATTGTAATGACTTGATTTCCCTTGCACATCATAATGAACTTAGTTTGCTTTTGGGTTATAAAGAAATGAAACATATAACTAAGGATATTCCAGAATTTTTCCTTGAGAAAGTTCTTGATTTTGATCTAGAGGAAATTTATATGTATTGTGTGGTGAATTGCATTGAAAATCCTTATATTGCAAATTACATAAGGACAAGAAAACAAATAGAAGATGAAGAGAATACTAATTAAAGGGAAGAGGTTTCCCAATATCCTCCTATTCTTTCTTATGATGAATCAGGTAACGAGGAGGAGCTTTCTATTCAACCGATCTCATTAATAAGGAGCTCCAAAAGGAGGATTAAACCCACACATAATGTGGAGAAGAAAAAGAAAAGACTAAGAAGCAAAGGTAAAAAGGTATCTCTCTCAAATTATGTTGCTCCTATTATTGTTATGCCTATTACTTATTGTGATGATAATAATTGCTATACTATTGGTGCTATCCATACTATTAATGATGTGAGTGATTATGCTTATGATATGCAAAGGCCAAAGCTTGGGGATTCTATGTTTGATGAGAATGACATGTTTGAGAATTTATTTGATGCAATTAATTTTTGTCCCAAGCTTGGGTATGCTATGCTTAATGAAGATGATATTTTTAGTCTCCCAAGTTTTGATATGCAAATTTATTATGATGATATCATGCCTCCTATTTAAGATGATTATATTGATGAAAGTGGGTTTGGAAGATTGTCAACTTTAGGAATTAATGGTCCCACTATTTTGGAGGGTGTTGAATCTTATTGTGATAATGATAAAAGTGGATTTGGAGAGGTCATGACTTTATTTAGTAATGATTTCACTATCTTGGAAGAGGTTTCAATCGATTATGATGAGAACTAGGTTGCTACTTGTGATGATTATTGTGATGACACTTATGTTATAAAAAGTAGTGATGATTATATTTCTAAACTTGTCATGATTATGAATACCCTTTTTCTGAACGTTTCTTTCAATGTGGAAACAATTTATAGTATTCAAGTTTCTTATGATACTCCCACTATTCTGAATGAGAAGAATTTTACTTATGTGGAGAGTAGTAAATTTTATATGCTTATGAATCATGAAAAGAATGCTTTATGTGATGGTTATATTGTTGAATTCATTCATGATGCTACTGAAAATTATTATGAGGGAGGAATATATGCTTGTAGGAATTGCAATAATATCAAGTTTTCTCTCTATGTGTTGAAAATCTTGAAGTTATGCTTGTTTTGCTTTCCTATGCTAGTTGGTTCTTGTTCCCATAAGTTGTTTGCTCAAAAAATCCCTATGCATAGGAAGTGGGTTAGACTTAAATGTGTTAGTCATATGCTTCATGATGCTCTCTTTGTAGTTCAATTCTTATCTTCTATGTGAGCATCATTGAAATCATCATGCCTAGCTAAAAGGCATTAAAGAAAAGCACTTGTTGGGAGACAACCCAATATTTACCCCTACTGTTTTTGTGTGTTCACATGGTTAAGCTACTGTATTAATCATGCTTTATAGGTTTTGTTTCAATAAAGTTCCAAGTAAGACCTTTGGGATGGCTTACGGTAATAGTTGATTTGATCTTGCTGAAAATCAGAAACTTTTGCGCTCACGATTTTTTTTTCATAATTCACAGTAGCGTGCTTTTAAGTTGATTCCTTTTGAAGAATATTAATAAACAAATTTCTTAGGATTTCGTCATTTCTCAGGATTTGTGGAGTTACAAAAGTATTCGGGAGTTACAGATTACTACAGACTGTTCTATTTTTGACAGATTTTGTTTTTATGTGTTGTTTGCTTATCTTGATGAATCTATGAGTAGTATCGGAGGGTATGAACCATAGAGAAGTTGGAATACAGTAGATATTACACCAATATAAATAAAGAATGATCCAACAACAGTACAAAAAGTGCTGATTTATTTTCATATACTAACGGAGCTTACGAGTTTTCTGTTGAGTTTTGTGTTGTGAAGTTTTCAAGTTTTGGGTAAAGATTGGATGGACTATGGAATAAGGAGTGGCAAGAGCCTAAGCTTGGGGATGCCCAAGGCAAGGTAATATTCAAGGACAACCAAGAGCGTAAGCTTGGGGATGCCCCGGAAGGCATCCCCTCTTTCGTGTTTGTCCATCACTAACTTTACTTGGAGCTATATTTTTATTCACTCATGATATGTGTTTGGTTGGAGCATCATTTTATTTTTATAAGGTTTTGCATGTTGTTTGAATAAAATATTAAGATCTTAAATTTTTAAATGTTAGAGAGTCTTCACATAGTTACATAATTATTCGACTACTCATTGATCTTCACTTATATCTTTCGGAGTAGTTTGTCATTTGCTCTAGTGCTTCACTTATATCTTTTTAGAGCACAACGGTGGTTTTATTTTGAATAAATTGATGAACTCTCATGCTTCACTTATATTATTTTGAGAATCTTTTAGAACAGCATGGTAATTTTCTTTGGTTATAAATTTAGTCCTAATATGATAGGCATCCAAGAGGGATATAATAAAAACTTTCATAAAAAGTGCATTGGATACTATGAGAAGTTTGATTCTTTATGATTGTTTTGAGATATGAAGATGGTGATATTAGAGTCATGCTAGTGGGGTAATTGTGAATTTGATATATACTTGTGTTGAGGTTTGTGAGTCCCGTAGCATGCACGTATGGTGAACAGTTGTGTAAAAAATTTGGAGCATGAAGTATCTCTGTGATTGACATCCTTTGTGTGGAGGTCGGGATCGCGCGATGGTTAACTCCAACCAAGCCTTCCCCTAGGAGCATGCGCATAGTGCTTGGTTTTGATGACTTATAGATTTTTGCAATAAGTATGTGAGTTCTTTATGAATAATGTTGAGTCCATTGATTATATGCACTCTTACCCTTCCATCATTGCTAGCCTCTCTTGTGCTGCGCAACTTTCGCCGGTACCATACACCCACCATATACCTTCCTCAAAACAGCACCATACCTACCTATTATGGCATTTCCATAGCCATTCCGAGATATATTGCCATGCAACTTTCCACCGTTCCATTTATTATGACATGCTTCATCATTGTCATATTGCTTTGCATGATCATAGTTGACATCGTATTTGTGGCAAAGAGACCTTTCATAATTCTTTCATACATGTCACTCTTGATTCATTGCACATCCCAGTACATCGCCGAAGGCATTCACATAGAGTCATATTTTTTTCTAATCATTGAGTTGTAATTTTTCGAGTTGTAAGTAAATAGAAGTGTGATGATCATCATTATTAGAGCATTGTCCCATGTGAGGAAAAAAAAGAGGCCAAAGAAGCCAAAATAAAAAAAAGAGAGGCCAAAGAAGCCCAAACAAAAAAATGAGAGAAAAAGAGAGAAGGGGCAATGTTACTATCCTTTTTTCCACACTTGTGCTTTAGAGTAGCACCATGATCTTCATGATAGAGAGTCTCTTATTTTTTCACTTTCATATTCTAGTGGGATTTTTTCATTATAGAACTTGGCTTGTATATTCCAACGATGGGCTTCCTCAAATCACCCTAGGTCTTCATGAGCAAGCAAGTTGGATGCACACCCACTTAGTTTCCTTTTGAGCTTTCATACACTTATAGATCTAGTGCTTCCTTTGCATGGCAATCCCTACTCACTCACATTGATATCTATTGATGGGCATCTCTATAGCTGATACGTCTCCAACGTATCTATAATTTTTGATGTATTCATGCCATGTTTATAATATTTTTACATGCTTTTGATATGATTTGGTTAGAACTAACCCGGACTGACGCTGTTTTCAGCACAACTACCGTGGTGTTGTTTTTTGTGCAGAAATAAAAGTTCTCGGAATGCGCTGAAAATTAACGGAGATTTTTTTGGAAAATATAAACAATATTGGAACAAAAAATTATCGGAGGGGAGTCTTGTGGGCCCCACGAGAGTGGTGGGCGCACACACCCCCTGGGGCGCACCCCTGTGCCTCCTGGACTCCCCGTGGGTCCCCCAACTTGTTTTTGACGCCAACCTCTCCTATAAATACAAAACCCCCCAAAAAATAACCTAGATCGGGAGTTCCGCCACCGCAAGCCTCTATAGCCACCAAAAACCAATCGGTACCTTGTTCCAGCACCCTGCTGGAGGGGGGATCCATCACCGGTGGCCATCTTCATCATCCCGGTGCTCTCCATGATTAGGAGGGAGTAGTTCACCCTCGGGGCTGAGGGTATGTACCAGTAGCTATGTGTTTGATCTCTCTCTCTCTCTCTCTCTCTCTCTCTCTCTCTCTCTTGTTCTTGATCTGGCACGATCTTGATGTACCGCGAGCTTTGCTATTATAGTTGGATCTTATGATGTTTCTCCCCCTCTACTCTCTTGTAATGGAATGAGTTTTCCCTTTGAAGTTATCTTATCGGATTGAGTCTTTAAGGATTTGAGAACACTTCATGTATGTTTTGCATGTGCTTATCTGTGGTGACAATGGGATATTCACGTGATATACTTGATGTATGTTTTCGTGATCAAATTGCGGGTTCAGTGACCTTGTGAACTTATGCATAGGGGCTGGCACAGGTTTTCGTCTTGACTCTCCGGTAGAAACTTTGGGGCACTCTTTGAAGTACTATGTGTCGGTTTGATCGATGATGCCTCTGGATGAACAGTGATCCTTGTTTGGGGGTTTGGATGAACAGTTCCCGGTGGGAGGTTGGATGAATAGGACCCAGTGGTAGTAGAGGCCATTGCCGCTGGATGAACAGGACCCCGATCGATCGAGCCGGTTGGGGGGTGGATGAATGATACGTCTCCGTCGTATCTACTTTTCCAAACACTCTTGCCCTTGTTTTGGACTCTAACTTGTATGATTTGAATGGAACTAACCCGGACTGATGTTGTTTTCAGCAGAATTACCATGGTGTTGTTTTATGTGCAGAAAATAAAAGTTCTCAGAATGACCTGAAACTCCACGGAACACCTTAGAAAAAACAATAAAAAATCCTCGCTAAAGATGAAGACCAGGGGGACCACACCCGGTCCACGAGGGTGGGGGTGCCCCCCTGGGCGCGCCCCCTACCTCGTGGGCCCCTTGGTGGCCCTCCGACGCCAACTCCAACTCCATATATTGGCTTTTGGGGAGAAAAAAATCAGAGAGAAGAAATCATTGCGTTTTACGATACGGAGCCGCCGCCAAGCCCTAATATCTCTCGGGAGGGCTGATCTGGAGTCCGTTCGGGGCTCCGGAGAGGGGGATTCGTCACCGTCGTCATCATCAACCATCCTCTATCACCAATTTCATGATGCTCACCGCCGTGCGTGAGTAATTGCATCGTAGGCTTGCTGGACGGTGATGGGTTGGATGATATTTATCATGTAATCGAGTTAGTTTTGTTAGGGTTTGATCCCTAGTGTCCAGTATGTTCTGAGATTGATGTTGCTATAACTTTTCTATGCTTAATGCTTGTCACTAGGGCCCGAGTGCCATGATTTCAGTTCTGAACCTATTATGTTTTCATGAATATATGTGTGTTCTTGATCCTATCTTGCAAGTCTATAGTCACCTACTATGTGTTATGATCCGGCAACCCCGAAGTGACAATAATCGGGACCACTCCCGGTGATGACCATAGTTTGAGGAGTTCATGTATTCACTATGTGCTAATGCTTTGTTCCGGTTCTCTATTAATAGGAGGCCTTAATATCCCTTAGTTTCCAATAGGACCCCGCTGCCACGGGAGGGTAGGACAAAAGATGTCATGCAAGTTCTTTTCCATAAGCACGTATGACTATATATGGAATACATGCCTACATTACATTGATGAACTGGAGCTAGTTCTGTGTCACCCTATGTTATGACTGTTACATGATGAACCACATCTGGCATAATTATCCATCGCTAATACGGTGCCTACGAGTTTTCCATATACTAGTTCTCGCTTATTTACTTTTCTGTTGCTACTGTTACAATCACTACAAATTACCAAAAACATTACTTTTGTTGTCTTTACTTTTGTTACTGTTACCACTACTATCATATTACTTTGCTACTAAACACTTTGCTACAGATACTAAGTTTCCAGGTGTGGTTGAATTGACAACTCAGCGGCTAATACTTGAGAATATTCTTTGTCTCCCCTTGTGTCGAATAAATAAATTTGGGTTGAATACTCTACCCTCGAAAACTGTTGCGATCCCCTATACTTGTGGGTTATCAAGACCATTTTCTGGCGCCGTTGCTGGGGAGCATAGCTCTATTCTTTGAGTGACTTGGGATTTATATCTGATGGACACTATGAGGAACTTGAAAGACGATCGAACTACTATTTTTCCCTCAACTACGAGGGGAGGTAAGGAACTGCCATCTAGCCTTGCACTAGATTCTCCTTCTGTTATAAGTAAGCTTGCGACACCTAAACCTGTTACTACTATGAATTCTGATATGTCGCATGTTATTGATGATGCCACTTCTACTATGCATGATACTTATGATGAAACTACTTCTATGCTTGATACTACTGTGCCCCTTGGTGAATTTCTTGATGAGCAAATTGCTAGGTCTAGAGAAAGAGAAATTATTGAACCCGGATACGATGATGTTAGTGATGATGAAAATATGCCTACTATTCCCGAGGGTTATCTTTTTGATGCGGAATCTTCTGCAGCTATTCTTGCTTGCCAGGATAGATATGAACTTAAGAGGTTGCTAGTTAAATGGAGTAAAGAATCTTTTAGAGATAGAATGAGACCCGACCCTGCTTTTGCTACTTCACCTATTTGTGTTCCCGATAAGGATTATCATGATTTTTCTGTTGATCCAGATATAATTACTTTGGTTTAATCTGATCCTTTTTATGGCTATGAATCTGAAACTGTTGTGGCACATCTTACTAAGTTAAACGATATAGCTGCCCTGTTTACTAATTATGAGAGATCGTGCTACCTTTATTTACTCAAAATATTTCCGTTCTCATTAAAGGGTGATGCTAAGATATGGTTTAATTCTCTTGATCCTGGTTGTGTGCAAAGTCCCCAGGATATGATTTATTACTTTTCTGCTAAATATTTCCCTGCTCATAAGAAACAAGCTGCTTTGAGGGAAATATACAACTCTGTGCAAATTGAAGAAGAGAGTCTCCCACAAGCTTGGGGGAGGCTTCTCAAGTTACTTAATGCTTTGCCAGATCATCCTCTTAAGAAACCTGAAATATTTGATATCTTTTATAATGGACTAACTGATTTCCTAGAGATTTCCTAGACAGTTGTGCTGGTTCTCTTTTCAGGGAAAGAACACTGGATGAAGCTGAAATTCTATTGAATAATATGTTGGCAAATGAAAATAATTGGGCACCTCCTGAGCCAGCTCCAGAGCCAATTACCGAGCCTATTCCTAAACCAACTCCGAAGAAGAGAGGTGTTCTATTTCTCCGTCCCGAAGATATGCAAGAGGCAAATAAATCTATGAAAGAAAAAGGTATTAAAGCTGAAGATGTTATGATTTTACCTCCTATTGAAGAAATACATGGTCTTAATTTACCGCCTGTTGAAGAAGTATATGATCTCAATTACTTATTTACTGAAGAACCTCCTGATATCCCGACACAGGTAGTAAAGGTAAATTCTCTCTATAGATATGATAAAGATGAAGTTCCCACTACTAAAATTGCTAGTCAGTGCTTGGATGAGTTTGATGACTTTATGTTTAAGCAAGATGACTTTAATGCTTATTTTGGTAGACAATTAAAACAAAATACCTTTATGATTAAACGCTTGGGTGATTATATGGCTGATATTAGAGGTGAACTTAAACTTGTTAGCAAACATGCTTCTATGGTTACCACTCAAGTAGAACAAGTACTTAAAGCTCAGAAAGAAGTGCTTGATGAAATGAATAGTAAGAAAAATGATTATGCTGTTAGAGTGGCTACTAGAACTGGTAGAATGACTCAGGAACCTTTGTATCCTGAAGGCCACCCTAAGAGAATCAAGCAAGATTCTCAGAGAAATAATATTGATGTACCTAGTTCTTCTAAGAGGAAGAAAAAGAAAAATGATAGGACTTTGCAAACTTCTAGTGAACCTATTGCTGAACCACCTGAGAATCCGAATGATATCTCTATTTCTGATGCTGAAACACAATCAGGTGATGAACATGAACCTAGTGATAATGTTAATGATAGTGTTCATGTTGATGCTCAACCTAGTGATGATAATGATGTAGAAGTTGAACCTGCTGTTAATCTTGATAACCCACAATCAAAGAATCAACGTTATGATAAAAGAGACTTTGTTGCTAGGAAACATGGTAAAGAAAGGGAACCATGGGTTCAGAAACCCATGCCTTTTCCTCAGAAACCATCCAAGAAAAAGGATGATGAGGATTTTGAGCGCTTTGCTGAAATGATTAGACCCATCTTTTTGCGTATGCGATTAACTGATGTACTCAAAACAAATCCTTATGCTAAGTATATGAAGGATATCATTACTAATAAAACAAAGATACCTGAAGCTGAAATTTCCACCATGCTTGCTAATTATACTTTTAAGGGTGGAATACCAATGAAACTTGGAGATCCAGGAGTACCTACTATACCCTTCTCCATTAAGAGAAATTATGTTAAAACTACTTTATGTGATCTTGGAGCCGGTGTCAGTGTTATGCCTCTCTCTTTATATCGTAGACTTGACTTGAATAAGTTGACACCTACTAAAATATCTTTGCAAATGGCTGATAAATCAACTGCTATACCTGTCGGTATTTGTGAGGATG
The DNA here is from genome assembly GCF_002162155.2 of Triticum dicoccoides. Lineage (NCBI taxonomy): Eukaryota > Viridiplantae > Streptophyta > Magnoliopsida > Poales > Poaceae > Triticum > Triticum dicoccoides. Next base: position 49,216,432 of record NC_041391.1, read on the forward strand.
TGCTTATTGTAGTTGCAAACGTTACTATTTTAACGGACTTTGTTATTCTTGATATTCCCGAGGATGATAGTATGTCCATTATTCTTGGAAGACCTTTCCTTAATACTGCAGGGGCTATTATTGATTGCACCAAAGGCAATGTCACTTTTCATGTTAATGCCAATGAGCACACGGTACACTTTCCGAGAAAACAACCTCAAGTTTATAGTATCAACTCTATTGGAAAAATTCCATCGATTATATTTGGAGGTTTTGAATTTCCTCTCCCTACTGTCAAGAAAAAGTATGATATTCTTATTGTTGGGGATTTTCATATCCCCGTTGAGGTAACTTAGTGTCATTTGAAATTTCTCCAGTTCCGTGATTATTCGGAATGAGTTTGTTAACAAGACTTGATCAACCTTGTTAGTGGGTTCATTTTGATGATCACGAGATGGATGAAACTAGAAGCACAACCTTCTGTACCCTCTTTATATTTTCTGTTATTTAGTAGAAATAAAGTAAAATAGTATTTTTCTGTCTGTCTCCTGACTTATCCGTGCAATATAAAAATATCCCAAAAATAAAAGTCCTCAGAATGCCATGCCAATTTAATATGTTTTTTTCGGGAATATTTGAGAATTTACTGTGCAAAAATTATCACGGGGGGAGCTGCCACCTGGTCACGAGGGTGGAGGGCGCACCCTACCCCCTGGGCGCGCCCCCTACCTCGTGGGCCCACGGTGGCCCTCCTCCACTTATCTCTGCACCCATCTTCTTCCTCTGCCTCACACAAACACGAAAAACCAACTCAAGCACGAGTTCCAGCCCCCGTTGCTGTGATTTTCGATCTCCTTGCTCAAAGCACCTCTCGCAAAACTGCTTGGGGAGATTGTTCCTTGATATGTGACTCCTCCATTGGTCCAATTAGTTTTCGTTCTAGTGCTTTATTCATTGCAAATTTGTGCTGCATAGGTGACCATGTTCTTGAGCTTGCATGTCAAATTTATATGGTTCCAAGTAGTCCCAATGCTTTATATAGGCTCTAGGCACTTGTGGGAGTTGTTACTATCAATTTTATTGAAGTTGGTTCACTTTTATTTGAAGTAACTAAAAATTCCAGAAATTTTTCAGAGGAAACAATATGTTTAGGAGGATGTTCCAAGGTGGTTCTTCAAGGAAGCAAGGTCCCAGACTTGCAATACGTGATGCTGACGAGGAACCACCAAGAGACGCTCCTGTGAGGCCCTGTGAATGGCCTTCGGAAAATTTTATGAATCAAGTGGGAATCAAAGAAGAATTTAGTGCATATTTGAGTAATGCCGGTCTTGAGGACTTTGAAGCTGACAAATGCCCCCAGTATTATGATCTCACAAGTTCATTTGTGAGGAGGTTTGATTTTTCATCTTCACGTAATTCTCCTTCAGTCATGTTTGACCTTTATGACAAATCTTATACCATGGACTTAGAGGATTTCACTTCTGCTTGCAAACTTTCATCTTGGGGTAATGTCAGGGATCCCCCTAAATTTGAATATAGAGACTTTCTTGCTAAGATAACTGTGGGGGAATCTAGAGATATAACACAAGCCACTACAGGGAGCGTTCACTTTCCCGCTATACATTACTTTGCTCTCTTCATAGGTAGATGCATAAATGCTAAGGATGAAGCATGTGACATGTGTGTCCCTGATCTCAGCATTCTAAGGAGTGCTATGTTAGGAGACCAATCTTATCATGTGGGAGCCATTGTAGCTCGCAGGATGCATCAGAATAGACATAACGGAGATTTCTTTGGAGGAATGTATGCAACCCGCTTAGCTAATTTTCTTGAGATAGACATTCGTGAGAGTGATATGGAGTTACACCCTTCTTATTTAGATTTTGATTCTATGGTTTCCCACCAGTTTATTGAGAGGACTGAACCACCTCTCCAGTATCGACTAATCTTTAACAAACGTCATGTAGTCCATATTGCTCTTCCTGCTCCTGCCTTCTTTGATTTTCAGACAAAAGGAAGATATATTATTACCAGAGAGGAGGCAGATGAGTACGAGAGGAGAGCGGAGGCTGCTCGACGCCACGCTACAGCTCAGGCGGTGATAGCCGCTGCGTCACAGTACGACCCCAGCTACACCTACGGGTATCCGCCAGGCTGTCCCTGGCAATAGACCAACTTAGGCCAAAAGCCTAAGCTTGGGGGAGTACGTATTTCCCACCGACATTACATTTATGTTCACACACACTCATTGCTAGATGTCGGTGCTCATACTCTTTCACTGTAATATCCCTGCTAGTTTATTTTCTTTTTCCTGCTTTCTTCTTGTGAGTTTGATAAACCTTAAGAAAAAACCAAAAAAATTAGTAGCAGTTTATTTCTTTGCTGTAGTAATTAAAAAGAAAACCCAAAAATATTTCCCGTTCTTCTTTTGCTTGTTGGGAGCTTTCCCGTGTTAATAGTTTTTATTTCTTTTCCTTTCTTTGGGGGTCGAGAAGACTATATTGAAAATGCTTAGTGGCTCTTATATGCATGATTGTTTATTTAACTTAGAGCCTATATTACTTGTCTTCTCTCTTGAGTTGAATGCTTGCAGATTCCAGCTTAGTCCAATGCACGTGCACTCTTATTATTATACACATCGTTCAGTCGTGCAAGTGAAAGGCAATAATGATGATATATGATGGACTTATTGGGATGAGAAAAGCTGCTATGAACTCGACCTCTCTTGTTTTTGTAAATATGATGATTCATCGTTCCTGAGTCAGCTATTATGAAGTAAACATATTTGCAATGACATTTAGAGATTATAGTTGCTTGTGCCATGCTTGATTAGCTATGAGTTATAATGGTTTACCTTGTGTGCCAACATGCTATTAGAATGATTATGATGTGGTATGATGGGATGGTATCCTCCTTTAAATGAATTGAGTGACTCGACTTGGCACATGTTCACGCATGTAGTTGAATCAAATCAACATAGCCTTCATGATATTTATGTTCATGGTGGATTATATCCTACTCATGCTTGTATTCGGTGTAAATTAATTTTAATGCATGTTTACGACTATTGTCGCTCTCTCAGTTGGTCGCTTCCTAGTCTTTTTCTAGCCTTCACCTGTACTAAGCGAGAATACTGCTTGTGCATCCAAACTCCTTAAACCCCAAAGTTGTTCCATATGAGTCCACTATACCTTCCTATATGCGGTATTTACCTGCCGTTCCAAGTAAATTTGTATGTGCCAAACTCTAAACCTTCAAATAAACATTCTGTTTTGCATGCTCGATTAGCTCATATGTCAACTAGAGCTGCCCTTATCTTCCGTGTTAGGCGGGTTATTCTCAAGAGGAGTGGACTACGCTCCTCATTCACGAGAAAATGGCTGGTAGCCGGGATGCCCAGTCCCATGATTTATGCAAACTAAATCAAAATTACTACAAACAAAACTCCCCCTGGGACCCGTTGAATGTTGGAGGCACTAGTTGTTTAGAGCAAGCCATGGATTCATGCTTGTGGAGGAGGGGGAGTATAAACTTTACCATTCTGTTTGGGAACCGCCTATAATCTGTTTAGCATGGAAGATATCGTCGTCTTTTAGTTGTTATGTTGATAAAGAGAGTATGCCACTCAAAATATAATTTATCTCTATTTCAAAACCGAGCTCTGGCACCTCTACAAATCCCTGCTTCCCTCTGTGAAGGCCTATCTATTTACTTTTATGTTGAGTCATCACCCTACTTATTAAAAAGCACCCGCTGGAGGGCACACTGTCGTTTGCATTCATTATAATTGGTTTATATTGCGTATGACCTGACTGGATCTCTTTTACCATGAATTACAATGTTTAGTCAGTCCTTGATCTTTAAAGGTGCTCTGCATTTATGTTTTGCGGTCTCAGAAAGGGCTAGCGAGATACCATTTTGTTATATCATGTTATGATTATTTTGAGAAAGTGTTGTCATCCGAGTTTTATTATTGTGGGTCGCTAGCTGATTATGCTATTGATATGAGTAATCGTGAGACCTATGTGTTATTGTGAGTATGGTTAGTTCATAATATTTGCTGAAACTTGAATGCTGGCTTTTCATGTTTACAACAACAAGAGGAAATAGAGTTTGTAAAAGTTTTTCTTTTTCTCTTTTAGTTTGTCAACTGAATTGCTTGAGGACAAGCAAGGGTTTAAGCTTGGGGGAGTTGATACGTCTCCGTCGTATCTACTTTTCCAAACACGTTTGCCCTTGTTTTGGACTGTAACTTGTATGATTTGAATGGAAGTAACCCGGACTGATGCTGTTTTCAGCAGAATTGCCATGGTGTTGTTTTATGTGCAGAAAATAAAAGTTCTCGGAATGACCTGAAACTCCACGGAACACCTTATAAAAAACAATAAAAAATCCTCACCAAAGATGAAGACCAGGGGGCCCACACCCAGTCCACGAGGAGGGGGCGCCCCTGGGCGCGCCACCCTACCTCGTGGGCCCCCTGGTGGCCCTCCGACGCCAACTCCAACTCCATATATTGGCTTTCGGGGAGGAAAAATCAGAGAGAAGAAATCATCGCGTTTTACGATACAGAGCCGCCGCCAAGCCCTAATCTCTCTCGGGAGGGCTGATCTGGAGTCCGTTCGGGGCTCCGGAGAGGGGGATTCGTCGCCATCGTCATCATCAACCATCCTCCATCACCAATTTCATGATGCTCACTGCCGTGCGTGAGTAATTGCATCGTAGGCTTGCTGGACGGTGATGGGTTGGATGGGATTTATCATGTAATCGAGTTAGTTTTGTTAGGGTTTGATCCCTAGTATCCATTATGTTCTGAGATTGATGTTGCTATGACTTTGCTATGCTTAATGCTTGTCACTAGGGCCCGAGTGCCATGATTTCAGATCTGAACCTATTATGTTTTCATGAATATTTGTTTGTTCTTGATCCTATCTTGCAAGTCTATAGTCACCTACTATGTGTTATGATCCGGCAACCCCGAAGTGACAATAATCGGGACCACTCCCGGTGATGACCATAGTTTGAGGAGTTCATTTATTCACTATGTGCTAATGCTTTGTTCCGGTTCTCTATTAAAAGGAGGCCTTAATATGCCTTAGTTTCCAATAGGACCCCGCTGTCACGGGAGGGTAGGACAAAAGATGTCATGCAAGTTCTTTTCCACAAGCACGTATGACTATATACGGAATACATGCCTACATTACATTGATGAACTAGAGCTAGTTCTATGTCACCCTATGTTATGACTGTTACATGATGAACCACATCCGGCATAATTATCCATCGCTAATCCGGTGCCTATGAGTTTTCCATATACTGGTTCTCGCTTATTTACTTTTCCGTTGCTACTGTTACAATCACTAAAAAATACCAAAAACATTACTTTTGCTGTCTTTACTTTTGTTACTGTTACCACTACTATCATATTACTTGCTACTAAACACTTTGCTGCAGATACTAAGTTTCCAGGTGTGGTTGAATTGACAACTCAGCTGCTAATACTTGAGAATATTCTTTGGCTCCCCTTGTGTCGAATAAATAAATTTGGGTTGAATACTCTACCCTCGAAAACTGTTGCGATCCTCTATACTTGTGGGTTATCAATGAACAGGACCCCGTGGAGGGCTGGATGAACAGGACCCCGTGGAGGGCTGGTTGAACAGTAGCTAGTGGAGGGCTGGAAGAACAGTAGCCCGTGGAGGGGTGGTTGAACAGGACCCCGTGGAGAGGGCTGGTTGAACAGTAGCTTGTGGAGGAGCGCGCGGTGGAGGCTGGATGAACAAGAGCCCATGGATGAACAGTCGCAGGTGGAGGCTGGAGAAGGTCGATGGTGGATGAACAGTAGCCCGTGGAGGCTGGAGGAGGTCGATGGTGGAGATGAACAGTATCCTGTGGAGTCCCATTTTGCGGTATGCCACACCCCTCCCGATGAACAGGACCCCGTTTCGACTGTAGCGCACCAACACAAGTCCGTTTCCTCCATTTTGCGGTACGTGATAACCCACAAGTATAGGGGATCACAACAGTTTTCGAGGGTAGAGTATTCAACCCAAACTTATTGATTCGACACAAGGGGAGCCAAAGAATATTCTCAAGTATTAGCAGTTGAGTTGTCAATTCAACCACACCTAGATAACTTAGTATCTGCAGCAAAGTATTTAGTAGCAAGTAGTATGGAAGTAACGGTAATAGTGGCAAAAGTAGCGGTAGCAATTTTGTAGTAATTGTAACAGTAGCAACGGTAAAGTAAATAAGCAAAGCACAATATGTGAAAAGATCGTAGGCATTAGATCAGTGATGGATAATTATGTCGGATGCGATTCCTCATTTAATAGTTATAACATAGGGTGACACAGAACTAGCTCCAGTTCATCAATGTAATGTAGGCATGTATTCCGAATATAGTCATACGTGCTTATGGAAAAGAACTTGCATGACATCTTTTGTCCTACCCTCCCGTGGCAGCGGGGTCCTAATGGAAACTAAGGGATATTAAGGCCTCCTTTTAATAGAGAACCGGACCAAAGCATTAGCACTTAGTGAATACATGAACTCCTCAAACTACGGTCATCACCGAGAAGTATCCCGATTATTGTCACTTCGGGGTTGTTGGATCATAACACATAATAGGTGACTATAGACTTGCAAGATAGGATCAAGAACCCATATATATTCATGAAAACATAATAGGTTCAGATCTGAAATCATGGCACTTGGGCCCTAGTGACAATCATTAAGCATAGCAAAGTCATAGCAACATCAATCTCAGAACATAGTGGATACTAGGGATCAAACCCTAACAAAACTAACTTGATTACATGGTAAATCTCATCCAACCCATCACCGTCCAGCAAGCCTACGATGGAATTACTCACGCACGGCGGTGAGCATCATGAAATTGGTGATGGAGGATGGTTGATGATGACGATGGCGACGAATCCCCCTCTCCGGAGCCCCGAACGGACTCCAGATCAGCCCTCCCGAGAGAGATTAGGGCTTGGCGGCGGCTCCGTATCGTAAAACGCGATGGAACTTTCTCCCTGATTTTTTTCTCCGCGAAAGCAAATTTATGGAGTTGGAGTTGAGGTCAGTGGACGTCTAGGGGGCCCACAAGGTAGGGGGCGCACCCAGGGGGAGGGGGCGCGCCCCCGTCCTCATGGACAGGGTGTGGGCCCCCTGACGCTGTTTCTTTCGCCAGTATTTTTTATTAATTCCGAAAAGTTGCTCCATGGATTTTCAGGTCATTCCGAGAACTTTTATTTCTGCACAAAATTAACACCATGGCAGTTGTGCTGAAAACAGCGTCAGTCCGGGTTAGTTCCATTCAAATCATGCAAGTTAGAGTCCAAAACAAGGGCAAAAGTGTTTGGAAAAGTAGATACGACGGAGACGTATCAGTACGCCACACCCCTCCCGATCAACATGACCCCGTTTCGACCCTAGGAGGTCTAATAGAAGTCCGTTTCCTCCGTTTTGCGGTATGCCAGACCCCTCCCGATGAACAGGATCCCATTTCGACCGTGCCTGGTCGAACAAAAGGTCGTTTTCTCCGTTCTACGGTATGCCAAGCCTCATTTCCATTGGTTGTTCCATCCAAGCCAGTTGGCTCCCGATGAACATGACAACGCATTCCATTCCGACCCAGCCGGTTGGCTCCCCGTGAACACAACGACGACGCAGTTTCTCTGTTCCGACCCAGCCATGTACACGAGCCATGGCCGTACGTATGCACGAGTAGGCGTTCGAGACCCCGCCCGTATGTACGTACGTGGCCATATTTACTTTCTTGCACCCTGGCTGCTGTATGTATGTGTACATGCTACTTGCGCCTCTCTACTATGACACGTGCCCTTCCTTGCACAGCCACGGTTCATCGCTGCAGCTGGAAGACAGACCGATCGGCTAGTATGTACATACACGTTCGTGACCAGAATGACAACGCTACGTACGCTTCGACTAGGTGGGTCCCGACTGTCAGACACTTCCTTATGTGCGAAGATGTAGCTAGTGGGTCCCAACAGTCAGGGGGCGAATCATTTTCTTGCCCATAATATGGACGCACTTCCTTGCATGCAAAGATGTAGCTGGTAGGTCCCAACAGTCAGGGGGGAAATGTTTTTTTCGCAAAATACGATGGCCCATACGTTGGGTCCCTACTGTCAGGTGGAGTAATGATTATTTTGCATGTAATACGGAGGCACTTCCTTGCGGCTGCCGTGGACCCAGCAGTCAGCCTCTCCACGTACGGTACACTTCTGATCGAAGTCGTTCCTTGACCACGTTGACCACACCGCGCCAAGAGCAACAGGGCGGTGGATGATGACGAGGCCTAGGAAGGGGACGACGCGGAGCTGGGGAAGAGGCAGCAGTGGAAGCCCACGCGGAGAGGAGTACGAGGGTTCACTGGTTCGGCTGCGGTGTGAGGCTGCCATCAGCGCAGAATAACAGGGGGTGTGCGTGAGTAGAGGGATGGCCTGGCCAGCGGTGGGAGTACTAGGGGGCGGTGAGGCCTCCGAGGCATCACAACCGACCACGGAAGGCAGGAGCACGCAGCACGACCGACGTTGGTTGGGCGGCTGGAGCAAGAGGACCAGAGGTTGAAGAAGCACTACAACCGTTGGATGGACATCGTACGGTCACTGGAGCTAGAATCGTTCATATTGACTAAGTCGACAAAGCCCTCCATCCCCGTCAACTTAGTAGGCCCACAAGTCAGCCTCCCACTATGCTGGGTCCCAGCTAGCAGGGGAAGTATTCATTTTTTGTGCGTAATAAGGAGGCACTTCCTTGCATGCGAAGATATAGCTGGTGGGTCCGACCTGTCAGTGCAGGGAATATTTTTTTCACGAAATACAGAGGCCCTTCCGGTGGGTCCCAGACGTCAGGTGGAGGAATCATTATTTTGCGTGTAATAAGAAGGCATTTCCTTGTGTGCGGCCATGGACCCAGCTATTAGCCTCTCCATGTACAGTCCACGTCCAATGGATGTCGTTTGTTGACCATGTTGACTAGGCCGCGCCGAGAGCACCAGGGCGGTGGACGACGACGAGGTGTAGGAAGGGAACGACACGGAGCCGGGGAAGATACGGCAGTGGTTGCCCACACGGTGGGGAGTACGAGGGTTTACTAGTCCGGCTGCCATCACCGGAAAATAACAAGAGGTGTGGGTGAGTAGAGGAATGGCCTGGCCGGCAATGGAGTAGGGTGGGGCGGTGCGGCCTGTGCGGCAGAATAGCCGACCACGGGAGGCGGGAGCAAGCAGTCCCACCGGCGCTAGTTTGGGCGGCTGGAGCAAGAAGATCGGATATTGAAGAAGTAGCACGGCCGTTGGATTAACAGCCAACGGTCACTGCTGCTAGAATTGTTTGTGGACTAAGTTGACAAAGCCTTTGGTACACGTCAACCTAGTAGACCCACAAGTCAGCCTCAAAATCTGTTCCAAACAGCATAAAGCCCGAAATTTCTAGCCAGATTCAAATTAATTTTAAAACTAAATATACCTTAATTTAAATCCAATGAAATTTTACCCACACAAAAACAATGAAATTTAAAATATCAAAATCCAAAAGAAAAAAGTATTTTGGAACTAATTGCCTGTTTGCTGTATTTTTTCATTTTACAGCCCATTTGTTATTACTTATAGCCCATTTATTATCACTTATAGCCCATTTCCTGGGCAAAATGGATCCCTCCTCGTCTTGAAAGATTTATGGCCCAGCAGGGCATAGAAAAGCAAGTAGGCCTACGTTGGTTATTCTGCAAAAAACAAAATAGCTGGCTAGCCATTTTCAGAAAGAAAAAAACAAACTGGGCTGGTCATGTGCTAAGCATATGAAATAAAAGCCTGGCCTAGACGGGCCACACCTCCCGCACAACCCAGTTGATACCCTTCTCCGTCCCAAAAAACGAAATTACTGCGCGCGCTGCTGGGTCCCTACTGTCATCCTCACCATGTACATCCATCTCCTTGTTCCTCTTTTGTTGACCATGTTGACAACACCGGACGGCGGCGCCGCGGCGACCGAACTAAGGCGGTGGACGATGGTGAGGCCTCGGACGGGAACGAATAGGAGCCGGGGAAGATACGCAGAGTTTTAGGGTGCGATGTGGCCATGATGCGTGCGCGGCAGCACAACCAGCCGTGGGAGGTGGGAGCAGGCGGTCCCACCAGCGCTGGTTTGGCTTTGGCGGCGGGAGGAAGAAGAGACTGAAGAAACACGACAGACGGTGAATGTCAATCCAACGGTCAAGGTTTGCACAATCGTTTGTTGACTAAGCCGACACCAAGTAGAATACTTTATTATATATAGGAAGAAGAGAAAAACTGGGATCATTCTCCTGATAACATTCCCGAAACTGCGACCATTCAATCTTGCTTCGCAACTAAAACTGCGAGGAAAATGCGTTTGTCTGTCGTCCTCCTCCCAGGGAATGTTCGCCACGTAAGTGACTAGCACCCTTGGTTTTCAACCGAGAGGTCTTGGGTTCGAGTCCAAGGAACTCTCAATTTTGTCCTCCTTCCTTCCTCGCAAAAAAAGAGAAAGAAAATCAAAGACTTGAGAAGGCGTACAGAACAAGCTAGTGTACCAGTAAAGAGATGTTGCTGAGTTTTAAAAAAAAGAGATGTGCTCCTATATCTGGTTCGAATACAAACTTAGACTATGACTATATATGGTGCTATGCTACTCTGCAAGTAATGAAACTGACATATCCAAAGTTCGCTTCTCCTCTTCTCTACTTACTCTGCCTAGTATCAGAAGCTCTGGCCGCAGCAACCATGTCCGCTGGTTGCTCGTCCACCTGCTCTTCAGCAGGCAACAACCAGATATGCGCCAAGTCGCCACCCGTACCATCGCCCGTGGGTCTCATCACACCCCCGCCGGCACATGGACCACAGCCGGTTGCTCATCGCAACCCGTTGATGTTGGTGTGGTGCCACTATTGCAAATCACGCAGAGTCATTCGTCGCGTCTCAACCACAATCCTCAACCCTGTTAGAGTCTTCTACAAATGCCCAAATTATGGGGTAATAATAGTTTTAAGTGTTGTTCTGCTGCTTTCACTTGCTGAATTTTTTAATAGTTTGGTTGATGATCTTCCAATTTGATTCATGCAGAAAAGGGAAGATTCGTGTGATTTGTATCTGTGGGAAGTTGCTGATGTGGGGGAATGCAACTATGCTGATTATTTGGTTAGCCGAGGAATCCCAATACCAGCAGGTTGGCGTGTTGGACAAGTAACTGAAAAAATGGCAGGAGAGGAAGATGCAGAGTAGAAGTTTAAATATGCAGTTACTCTGATCATGGCCAAGCAACAGCTGCTGAACGGCCTTGACAGCAATGAGGAGATGAAAGAGCTTGTTAAGATAATGGGCAAAATCGTTGTGCTCTGTAGGATGATTGTCTTTTTATTTGCAGTGTATGTAGCACTCGTGATGTATTCAGTGGCTATGACATGAGCACTTTGCTGAAACTATTAATGAATGAAACCTGTGTAGCAGGATGGCCGTAGTGTTGTGAACATCTAATGATTTCTATTAACGGAAATCGGGGGTATCCCCTTCTGCTCATAAATAAATCAATAGCAGAGGCCCTTTTGGTAATAAAAAATAAATTAGCAGAGGCCCTGTCAGGTCAGCTTTGTTCCCATTCGAAGACGTCGAGCAAATTGCAGTCCAACAACAAACTATATCATCAAATTCAATTTTCACAACCAAATTTGAGTACAACTAAACAACAATGTCATCATGTTTTAGTCGTCATACAATCATCAAACACAAATCAGCATACATAACAAGTGATGTTCTCACAGCAAAATACTAAACAACACGTTCATCAGGTTTTAGTTGTCATAGCAAACATAATTTCACATAGTAGATAAAAAACGTCTTCTGACAGGCAAATACGACAAAAGCAAACTAATCATCATCCGCAGCAGCAGCATCAACATCTTTGCCATGTGTATCAGTCTGAATCGTAATTCCCCACAGTGTCATCTTCTTCTTCATCCTCAATGTCCTCAAACATTGGCTTCTTCTTGATCAACTCTTGTATGTCCACAACACGACAGTCAATCTTTTCGCCAGCGTCATTGATGTGATGGTTCTCAAAGATATTAGGAACATCTTTGGAATCTTGTACATCAGGAGCAATGTAAGCATCATCTTGTTGTGCAACTTCATTAAACGAATTCCTCTGGTCAAACCTTTGCAATATTCTCCAGTCATCGCTACATGCAAATGTGTCTTCCAAGAAAAATATATGTGCTGCTTGATTTGCCAAAATAAAAGGCTCGTTGGTCTGGTACGCCGCCTTGACATTGATGGATTTGAAATAATCATCAGCTCTGGGTTTTGCGAGCCTGGAAAACAGGTTATAGCAACGACAGCACAAAAGAACCACACACCGATGATCCTCGAAACTGGAGATATACTGCAATTGAACAATGTCTGTTATGTTAGCATACATTTCAGTTGTCTCTATGTCGTATGTATCCGTGCTCATGATTGCACTGTTTTGTGTCTTTCTGCCTTCATCGCATGCAAGGGTGTTGTAGTACACATCTCCAACAATGCAAGATTCATAATGTCTTACCCGAGTATCATGACCCATTGCTAGTGCATAAAGGGCATCATCAGCTACCTGCCCATCCTCCCGCATCTTCTTAACCTATGGTTAGAAAATAGAAGCTGGTCATCTTATGTACTCAATATATTTAAAAAACTGACAGTGCAATTCAAAAGCTTACATGGCTCTTGAACCATTTCGCAAATCCTGCCATAACCAGTTTGTCAATGTTTCTTGGATTTTGCGGCAGTAACTCCTTTTTGTAGATGCTGCACAACATAGTGATCGCGTCAAACATCTAGATATATAAGAATGTGCTGCAAGTTTAGTAGATCGGTTCACATCAGACAATGTAAATAATGCAACACAAAGGGAAACGGTCAGAGATGAATCTTTACAGACCTCTGAACTTTTGGGGCTATATCAGCAACAAAACCAGGAGGGCCTACGAAGTCAAGAAGGTAAACATCTTCAATTTCGTCAAACGGAAGACCATCGCTCCTGCAAAAGGAAACCCATAAGATCAAGGTTATAACAGGAGGAACACAATATCATCATTTTTCTTTTAAGGTACAAGATCGTCGTTTTGGGTCTGCTCTGCCAAGGCTTGTATAGCATGACAACAAAAACACTAATGAGCTCTAGGTGATATTTTTGACCATTCCAATCAACCACGACTAATGATGTATTGAAATTTAAGGGAAGATACTCCATCCAGTTTAGACCATGCCCAATTTGTCTCAAGATAATATGACTCCAGAGCATGGGTCCTTTTTATGTGAAATATAATTTCTAACTTGAGATGATTTTTTTGTCTTGATACAGATTGCGCAAAAATTGGCATGCACCTAGCTTAAGCGAACTAATAACGCCAGGATTTGTCAAAGTGAAAATACACCTGGAAACTTCAAAGGTAACGCCCTGCAAATCTTACAATCCTGCATGAATGTAAATCCAGAAAAGTTATTATAACAACTATTTTGTTGCTACTAATTCAACATACATAAGTAAATCCAGATATAAGCAACATCTTACAGGTAAATGCTTGCAAAGAAACATAAGGTTTATGCCTTTCTTGTGTATAAGATTTGCATAGACGGATGGTAACTGAATTTCATGAGCAAATGAAAGTTCATAACTGAAGATATAACTTCGCGAGAGCTACAAATGGTGCTAATTAATCACACCTAACCACCTAGTAAGGCAAGTTTCGCTGTATGAGAATCAACGATCCGCAACAGGGGAATTTTAACGTACTTGTATCGTATTCAGACCCCCCCCCCAAATGTGCAGCAGCTTCCTACCGATCCACAAGGGAGCACACCAGAATGAGATGTTCGTCAAAGGTGAAAAGAAAGAACAGTTACTCACAGAGTCATGATAAATGCTACTCTAAAAATTCCCAAGAACAAGAAGAAGCCGAGCAGGTGCGTCCAGATGTTGATGGTCTCGTTGTGCCAGGAGAAGATGCTGAGGAAGCTGTGCAGCAGCAGTGCCCTTGGCGTTGAACTTGAACCCCGGCGCAGAGTAGGTGCATCCAGATCCTACTCCCCAACCTGCACAGAAATAAAAACCGTTTGACAGAGCAGGGCAGCATGCGACTTGCTCGATGAATTGCACGAGTGGAAAGGAGGGCGGACCTCAGTAACAGGAAGGCATGAAGGAGCGGCGGTCGGCGATGGTGATCCCTCGACGGATCTGCATCCACAAGGCGAGGCGAGAGAGGGGGGCCTGCAGATCGATTGGACCGGAGGGGAAAAACAAGCGGGGCCGATGGGCACCTACCCAAACTGGTCTGCCGCAGCAGGGCCGACGCATGCCGCCAGGACGGCAGCGGCCTTGTCGGGGAGGAGGGAGAGTTGGGGAGGCGTCCGAGCAACTTGGAGGGGTAGAGTCCAGTAGCAACCATCGAGGACGTGGCTGTCTCTAACGTGGATGAGAGGCCGTGACGACGGGGAAGTCGGCGAGGTGCAGAGCCCGGAGGAGCGGCAGACGATGAAGGAGCCGCGACGGAGCGTGGCGTCAAGTGCTCGGAACAGCGCCGCCGTCGCACTCCGGGCGCGGTCGTCGGAGGCGCTGCGGAGCTCGTCACCGGCGGCCCTCGCGATCCGCAGGGCGTGGCGGCCGCTGCTGAGGGGCTTGGGGAGGAAGGGCTTGCTGGAGCTCGAGGTGAGGAGCTGGGGATGCGGCGGCAGCGGCGCGAGCCGGAGGAGGGCGGTGGTCACTATGGACACGGTGGAGGTTGTTGGGTTCGAGGCTGGAGTCATTGGGTTGGGGCTAGGGTAGGTGGCGGTGGCGGAAGGAATAGGAGAGGATGAGAGGGGATAGGATTTAGGGTTTGAGCGATGGGGATGAGGGTTTCGGCTTAGGTGGGCTTGGGGTGAGGACTACCGTTGGATCCGCGAGCATCCGACGGTGTTCCACGCATGATCCGCGTGAAGCTCCAACAGACCAATCGAAATGCACTACACGCGAACGATGTTATGACCTTTTAAATAGGTCGTAGTTGACTAAAAAAATGGTCGTGGTTGACAAAAAGTTCATTTTTCATTTTTCAAGTGATCGAAATGAGTTTTTTTGTGAAGGGTCTACCATATATTTGTTGAAAAATTGGACCAAATCAATTTTCTGAAATATTAGGCCATGTTTAATGCACAATTGACCAAATGTTCGGGTGTCAAACATTTCGATTCACCTCTCGTGAAAAAGACAAATTTCCGCCGATCCAGCTGGAAGAGGGTCAAGTTTGAACTACAGCTGCCTTATAGTTTGCTCTTTATTTTTTCCAAAAATCATTTCTAGATACATAAGTATCTATTTAATTAGAGAAAAATCAAAAGTTTTCCAAGATTCAACCACTAGCTAGGAACGGTCATGCCCGCCGTTTTGACCACATTTTGAAACTAGGATAAAAAATTCAAAAAAATCAAAAAATTGGAAAACCTTCACATTGTGTCATTATATATGACCAAGTTACCAGAAAAAATATTAAACTTATAACATGGCAATTCTTTAAAAAAAAGTGTTCTAAAAAATGAGCTATCATGTGTGAAGATTCGTGGCTTTCAAACCAAATGATCAATCTTATGACCACATTCATGACATAGTTTGTTCATATGATCTCATATGGTGCAGATGGGTGCATCTTGGAATGGCAAACAATGTTGCCTCACCAAGTTTTCATTTTCTTTGGACAAAAACTTCAGTTTCCATTTTTTCGAGTGCCTAAAATGAGTTTTTTCTGAAGGACCTACCATATATTTGTTGCAAAATTGGACCAAATCAATTTTATAAAACAATAGGCCATGTTTAATGCACAATTGACCAAATGGTTGGGTGTCAAAAGTTTGGATCGACCTCTGTTGAAAAAGACAATTTTCCGCTGACCCAGTTGGAAGCGGGTCAAGTTTGAACAGCAGCTGCCTTATAGTTTGCTCTTTATTTTTTCCAAAAATCATTTCTAGGTACATAAGTATCTATTTAATTAGATAAACACCAAAAGTTTTCCAATATTCAACCACTAGCTAGGAATGGTTATGCCCGCCGTTTTGACCGCATTTTGAAACGGGCATAAAAAATTCAAAACAAAATCAAAAAATTGGAAAACCTTTGCATTGTGTCATTATATGTGACCAAGTTACAAGGAAAAATAATAAACTTGTAATACGGAAATTATTTAAAAAAATGTTCTAAAAATTAGCTATCATATGTCAAGATTCATGGCTTTCAACCCAAATGCTCAATCTTATGGCCACATTCATGGCACAGTTCGTTTAAATGATCTAATATTGTGCACAAGGGTGAATCTTGGAATGACAAACAATCTTGCATAAGGAAGTTTTCATTTTATTTGGACAAAAAATTCATTTTCCATTTTTTGAGTGCCCAAAATGAGTGTTTTTTGTGAAGGACCTACCATATATTTGTTGCAAGATTGGACCAAATCAATTTTCTAAAATATTAGGTCATATTTAATGCACAATCGAAAAAATGGTTGGGTGTAAAATGTTTTGATCCACCTCGCATGAAAAAGATAAATTTCCGCCAATTCAATAGGAAATGGGTCAAATTTGAACTGCAGCTGCCTTATAGTTTGCTCTTTACTTTTTCCAAAAATCGTTTATAGTTACATAAGTATCTATTTTAATCAGAAACCATGGTTTGGTGTCAATATGTCAAGGTTTGGACGGTGGCCGAGGGCCCCAACTCCAGAGCGCGTAAACTCGCATGCCCGTCGCATAGTCACCGCATGACCGTGGCGTTGCCATGCGTTTTGGGCAGCCTAGGCATGTCAAGTATGTTGGGCACTCCCCATGTAAGTGCTAGGAATAAAATGACAACAGAAGATTCTCACGAGGAGACCAAACTATGCTCAAACATGAATTAGCAGCCAAGTGTTTGATTAGCGGCACGGGAAATGCACAAGGCTAATGGGTGTGAGTTTTGGCTGAGGATGATCAGTTACTAAGAAGGTTGTCTTCATAAATTTCCAGCTCAAAAGGAGGAGCCTAGGTGGTACTTGCTTTGCAAAGTACCACACTGGGCGTAAATATGAATGTTGAAGCTGGGCTAAAAATAATGAATGGATTGAGCTGAAATTTGGTGGAGGATGGTTATTTGGGCATAGAAAAGCACTGTAGAAAATGGATACCATTTGGAAATGCCAAAGTGGTACTTGCTTCACAATGCTCTTCTCTGGACAAAAACTTTGGAAAATTAGTGAGAGAAATTGGCTAAATGAAATGAGCTCAAAAATTTGGTGTAGGTAAGTTACATAGGTATATAGAATATGTGGCAAAAATTCAACTCATTAGGATATGCATAGCTAGTACTTCTTTGACAAAGGTTCTAGGTGGACAAAAACTTTGGAAATTTGCCGAGGAAGATTTGCGGGGCAAATGGAGCTGAATTTTGTCATGAGGCAATGATTTGGATAGGAAAGAGTGCCCAAAAATTTTGAGGGCAATCAAGAATATATAAATAGCACTTCCTTCACAATGCTCTTCTCTAGACACAAACTTCAGAAAATTAGTGAGAGAAATTGGCTAAATGAACTGAGCTCAAATTTGGTGTAGGTATGTTACATAGGCATATAGAAGATGTGGCAAATATTCAACTCATTGGGATATGCATAGCTAGTACTTATTTCACAAAGGTTCTAGGTGGACAAAAACTTTGGAAATTTGCCGAGGAAGATTTACTAGGCAAATGGAGCTGAATTTTGTCATGAGGCAATTATTTGGATAGGAAATAGTGCCCAAAAATTTTGAGGGCAATCAAGAATATATAAATAGCACTTCCTTCATAAAGTGTTGTTCTAAATAGAATAGGGAAATGAATATTGTTGAATTGTTTTTGAACTAGGCAAGGAAGTTTTTTTACATATTTGACGAAGATATGACCCTAAGAATTTATGAGATTTTTTTTGGGAATTTTGGGAATGACAGAAATATAGGTTGCTTCACAACTTAGGGCAAAAATTGACACATGGACATGACACATAGGCAAAACTGATGAGGTGGCGCCTAGTCATAGCAACCCACCACAATTTACAAGGTTATGACCACCTATATTGGTTGTGATTAGCTAGAAATAAGGAAGCGGACCAGTGGTATCTGCTTTATGACCATTTCGTGTACGGAAATTACGATCTTTCTGACCAAAATGGTCGTTATAGTTCAGGGTTTGGAGCCCCCCGAACAGCTTTTGACCAATTGGTCTCAAATGATCCTAGATTTATGACCAATTCTTCCAGGGTCACTGACAGAAGGTCGCAAGTTGACATATTTCTTGTAGTGGGCATTTTCTTATTTCTAACTGCTCTCCAACCCTCTTCTCCATCGATCGTGCCACCCTCCCGTCGAGTCCATCCTCCTGCATGCCTCATTTGAACATTCTGAGTATCATTCGCATGTGGGCCTAGACCATGCTTGTATTTCCAATGTTGTAATTTGTCCGACATGCATACAAACAAACGATTCGTTTAAAGTTTCACTTTGCCTCCACTACGTGTCGCTTCCCATCTTAGTCTTGACATCCCATTCGGTTCATGCCCCGACACATGTTGACGAGATCGATTGATGTTGAGAGATCAATTGCATGACATGCAAGGAGATAAAGGTTTGGTCTGTTTCTATGATAGAAATGACCCGCGACGAGGGGGGGGGGTCTGTGGGGATCAGAGGGAGTATATTGTACGTTCATAAGCGAAATGAACGTATTGTACCCACCCTAGTCCTCTTTCAATCGATCTCCGGACCCCGAGATGAAATCGAGAGAGAACGAGTGTGGGTGCATGTGTGATACCTAAGGCGGATTCAAAATTTTGAACCGGTGATCATAGCGTTCGCAAATCATATATAAAGGGTATTCAATGTTCGTTTCTCTTTTGAACGTACAATATACTCCCTCTAGTCCTTTATAGTTTACATATAAGTTTTATGTGTAGTCAAAGTATCTCTACTTTGATCAAACTTACAGAAAAAAGTATCAACATTCAACAATGCCCAATCAATATTGTTAGATTCGTATGAACTCCTAGATTTGTATTCAAACAGAGATGGTTTCCAATTTGTTTTCAACCACGTGAATGTGCTTGTTCTCGCGCATGCTCTTCCTACTAGGATTTCGCCACGTATAGCCACTCCAATAGTAACTTTTTAAGCTCCATGTCCAATAGTACTAGTGGAGTACTGACAACATCTGTAGTAGAGTATGCAGTGCTCATAGTACTCCCTCCTGCCATTTATATAGGGCCTACGTGGAGGAGAGAGATGTGAAAAAGTAAGGGGAGTGAGCTCTCATGCAAGAGCCTAGCTATATACGCATTCCTAGTTAAATACAATAAATATGAAGAAAGAGATAGAGAGGAGATGGAAAAAAGTACTAATACAATAGCCAACCTTATATTTTTTTGTGGGAAATAGCCAACCTTATAGCCCACACTACTGTATGAGTGCATATGGATGATGGCTATAGATGACATGGCAGTTCCTTATAGCCATCGGATGGCTATATTATTAACCATGCTCTAATGCGTTTTTGAAAACCGCCTTTGACTATTGACAAGATTAATAGTACATGAGATGTATAATGTGAAAATTATATCATTGGAAGCTCCTTTCACATACGAATTTGACCGTATGTTTTTTGCAAGTTGCATGTCATATATTATTACTCTAACATTTGGTCAAAGTTAGCCTCGAAAAATGCATTAGGCCCTGTATAGTAGACGAAAGGAGGGATTAGTAGTGGAAGTGGATCCTCTGACATAGGCATCCCTGCCTTACCCTCCCTTTAGGTCACTTACTAGCGGACCCTATGCTTGCTTTGCGCTGCATGCCAGTTACTCAATGGGTTCGGCCACATCAGGGGATCCTCATTCGTAGTATACTCCCTCTTTTTTTATTTACTCTGCATAAAACAGAGGGAGTGGTAGTATAAATGACGCGGGCGGGGGAGGGGAGGGATGTCGGTTTGCTCTCAACTGCGGTCCCACAAGCGAGTGAAAATGCAAGACAAAGTGTGTTCCATTCAGTGAGCGATGTGGAGGGTCCAGCGTGCTGGGGTGCAACGCGAACGCGACAAGAGCGATGTACAGTCAAAACCGATTTACCGGTCGTCACCAGAACCACTATTTACACCAGAACCTTCGCTGCTCGGCCAATGCCAGCCACTTCCCCAAAACCACACCTCCTCTCCAGCCCATTCCCCCACCTTCTGACCCCCTAGCCTGCATCAAGCGTCCCCTAGTTCGTCGGAAAGCCATGGTGCGCCGCAAGATTACGTACTACAAGATGCTGACGCCGGAGCGACACGGTAGCGGTCGGCGCCACAGACCTCCATTCCCAAGCTCGCCAATCCCCGAGTTCCCTGGAGCCAAGCAACGAGAAGGAGGAAGCCGATCCAATGTTCATGGGGGAGGTCGTGGCGTAGAAGGCCCCCGATGGGTATGAGACGATGGGTGTCGACTTCATGCCGGCGTCCGGGTCCCCCATGGTGCAGGCGGACCAGCGGTTCCATCTGGCGATACTAAAGGAGGACCGGGAGGCAGAGGTTCAACTCGACACGGAGCGGACGCATGCCGCTGCCATCGAGGCTCTCCTATAGGCGGAACCAGATGTCGTGGATGTGAACCGGGCGCCAGAGGCTCAACTTGAGGCGGAGCGCGCAGATGCCGCTGCCATCGAGGCCCTCCTGCAGGAGGAACCGGACGTCCTGGACTTGAACCGGGCGACAGAGGTTCAACTCGACGCAGAGCGTGCGGATGCCGCTGCCATCGAGGCCCTCCTGCAGGCGGAACCGGACGTGCTAGACTTGAACCGGGTGGCGGAGGCTCAACTCGATGCAGAGCGCGTGGATGCCGTTGCCATCAAGGCCCTCCTGCAGGCGGAACCAGACGTCCTCGACTTGAACCAGGCGGTGCTCTCATCCGTGCAGAGTGACCGCACGCTCCGCGAGAACGAGTAGCTGGAGGCCGAAGACAACCACGATGCGGAGACACAGGTCGGCAGCTACGGCTGGTTCGCGCCGGCAGCCAAAGACGACAAGGCCGTCTTGTTCCGCGAGTAGTGACAGTTTTTCTTTATGTTGTCGTTTTTAGGGATCTTTTCTGTGTAAAAACATATATTGCTATGCAAGTCGCCTAACTTTCATCATTTGGGCCAGTCTACCATTTCAGGCGGTTGGATGAATATCCTACGTCCCCTAACCCTTCTTCCTCACCTCTTCTTCTTCCCCAACAGACCACCGCACGTGCCGTACGGATCCTCCCCAATATGCGGTTGGATAAACATACTGTATGAACGAAAATTATGTGTCAGCGGTAGATGGCTGAGTTTGGTTTGTTCACATGTGGTAGCACGTGTCAGTGAGGGTGTGTTCCCTTGGTTGGTTTTGCGGCGTGCAGGAGCGACTGTGTGAGGGTGCGGTGCGACTGCGGCGTGCAGGAGCGACCGTGTGTGGGTGCGGTGCAACCGCGATAGCCGTGCACAAGTGTACCTCCTTCTCATTTTGAAAATTTTAGGCAAGCTTGGCAAAAATGTGTGGTGAAGTATGGTAATGCAAGGCCTATACCCAACCAAGATAAGTACGTACATACGTACTAGGAGTACTAGTGTTAAAGAAAAAGGCAGGGTTTTCTTTCGCGGGATTAATCGATACAAATCCTCGTTTGACGTGTCAATTAATGTGTATTTTTTCTCCAAAGCCCAAAGAGCTAACCATCTCACTCCTCATCGCTTGATTTATGCAGCGCCATGCAAACCAACCTTCTCACTTCTGCATGCATGTAAGGGTATATTAATGTCCTTGGTTACTAGTACGAGGCAACCCCCATCAATTTTGCCTCGATTAGTGTTACTGGCCTTTTGCAAATTGTAATTTTGATATACTTGCCTTGTGTACAAAAAAATGGAGGTAGTAACTATTTGACTTCCTTCCCCATTGCGGTGACGTCGACGATATCTCGAACGTTGTGGTTTGGCGAAGTGCGTTCGACGGAGAAGACCATTAAGGGAGACCACGGTAAGTCATTCGCAAGTGCAACCTGCAAGCCGAGACAACCGCCTTATTTGCATCTAGGAAGTCCATTGAACCAAAGGACGCATAAATGTACTAGTACTACTAGTACACAATAGCGCCGTAGTGCGGTGAGGTGGTTTCTCGCAGAAGACGATGGAGAAGCGGAGTCGCCGAAGAGTGAAATGATGGTTGCTTGGTCCGTACTTTGTGATTTGACGCCTCACTGCTATGTGATTTGTGATAGAAGGGACAGGGGAGTAGACTTTGTGCTCTATACTGTACATGCGTCCAAGCACGAAAGAAAGAGGAGAGACGTTGCATTTTTCTATTCCTTTAATCAATCAATCAGGGAGCTTTGGTTCCATCTTTTTGGCTTTGGCAGCACCGTCCATAATGGTTCCCATCGATGCCAAAAGCTATTTTCACATTTGGCTACACATTGTGGATGTCCTTAACCGTACCGCCTGGTTTTGCTCCTGTGTGCTATCTATACAAATCTCAATTATATTGATGTAAAAAATTATAGAATCAAGATTAGTAAAAAGGAGGTGAGTTTGCCGCGCGGATGGCGGAGGAGGTTTCTTATTTTTAGAGGACGTTGGCCTGACGGTTTGCTAACATGCGGTCCCACATGTCAGTGCTTTACCAAGCCGATCTGCGTCCCACATGAGGCAGAACAACGGCAGAAGCAACACGTGGTCAACTTGAAGAAGATGAGGGAGAAGCGGATTCAACAACGAGTGAAATGATGGTTTCTTCGTCCCTCCAACTTCTTTCTTTAGCATTATTACTTCGTCCCTCCAACTTAACTGCGGGAAAGGTGCAGCTTTGTGATTTGACCCCTCATTTCTCATTACTATGCTGGCGCCATGACTGGGGTGCTTCACCCCTGCTGCTTTGCACTGTATTTCAGTATGGCACATGGACTTGGTAGCTTGATGTCCCACATTTTGGCGAAATGGACTAGAACATGTATTAAAGCGAGCGCTCCACTCTTACGATGGAGGAGTACACGACACGGCGGCCTAGTGAACTGTCACTTGTACTATATAGTACTATAGTTTTGCTGTTTCACATGATTCATCGATACAAACCAGATTAAACGGGAAAGGGCGGGATTTTTCCCGTGCGGTAGATGATACTGGCCATACATTTCAAAGGCAATTTTAATGTATGCAAACTGAATAATTAAGTAACAATATGATATCTAGTAAAACTAAAAACACATATGATTTATTTTGTTAGAGTGTAGTAGTAGTGTTGTATTGCATAGTTGTTAGATGTAACATGCGAGAACATGTACATATGTAGTTTTGGATGGCCTATAGAGAGAAAAGCCTAATACGGTCACCGAACTTCAGAATATGCTGATTACAGTCACTATATACGTTTTGCGGTGATTATACGGTCACTTGTCAGCATCGAATTGCACTCTGTTGACCGGCCAAATAGTCTGCGTAGCACCATGTTGACTAGTTAAATTGACCACGTTCTTTATGGGTCCCACCTGTCAGTTCGCATAGGAAAAAGGTCAGATAAACACAAATTTACGCAGGCGCGACAAGACTCCAACCCGTGCACGGGAATCAGCTGGTTGTGTATATGTCAGTCAGGGCCTGATGTGTGCGCATGCACGTGCAGGTTGAGCACTTGAGCGTGAGAGTGTGTGTTAGTCGTGTGGTGTGTGCATGCATGCGTGCGTGTGTCCGTGTGAGTGCTGCGTGTGTGCGTGGCTGCGTGTGTACATGTGAGTGTTGCGTGCGTGCATGGCTGCATGTGTTCGTGTGAGTGTTGCGTGCATACAGTTCGTGTGCATGCGTGCGTGTGTGTATAATCACCACACCAGCTCATGTGTGTTAAAACAGACGGCTCGGCATACCAATACAAGGCCACCTTGTCCGTTGTGCCCGCGGTCATGAATTCGAACCACCGTCCAATATTGTTTTGTCGTTTGTTTTCATTCTTACTGGCAAGATGCCCGTGCGTTGCACGTAACATCAAGATGCATTTATATGACTAGTTTATCTTGTGAGAGAAAAGGATGAACGAGGGAAGGCCTTATTTGCAAATGTGGAGAGGTGTGTGGGTACCATTTTGCAAAATTGCCATAGTTTCCTTCCTATCCGTCAGATATAAATCGGACGGCCTATATTGCAGGATGGCAGGCACACCATCATCACCAACTCTGTTTTATATAAGAGTGCAGAGTAGATACAAGCCGACAGGTGGGCCCAATGATAGTGAGATAATGTGATGCAACACTAGAGGTGCCACGTGGCGCATTTAACTGGTCAACTATACAGAGCTATACGGTGAGCCCGTGACTGTATAATAACCACAAAACGTAAATGGTGACCGTAATGAGTGGATTCTGAAGTCCAATGTACGTATCGTGCTTTCGCATCAAATACAATGATCGTCACTGTATACATCACGAGAGAAAGATGAAACATGCGTGAATGTGCTTGGGGCTTACTTTTAGAGGACCTGGAGATAGTTTGTGTGCGTACGTGAAAGGGGCGTAGAGGGGGTGTATGCCATGGAGAGAGAGATGCTCTTCGTTTCTCTTTATTATGACTAACTTTATATATAGTATAAAAATATACAAATTCACAATGTGGAATAAATATCATTGTGGGAACCATGCAATGCAAATTAACATTCATACTCCATATAACTTTGTAATGTTGTATATATGTAGAAATTCTAAAATAATTTTTTGGCCACACTTTATTCAAAAGGAATGTTGTATGCGAAATAAATCGTGAAGAGAGGGCTTTTTAGATCAACTAGCAAAGTGGCCCGCTCGTTGCGTGGACTAGAACTTTAATTTTTTTAATAATGAGAACATACTATTTGGTTTGTTGAAAGTAAAAATTGGTACCAAATACGAGGTCATTTAAAAATATAAGACCTTTGAGAACATTGGTTTAGCTTTGGTATGTTTGGTTTCTGATTGACATGCACATACATATGTTATCTATTTATTTTTTAACCTGCTTATTATGCATGGCATACTAAATGTATTTTATATAATGAATCTGTTCGGCGATTTGAATTTTCTATTGCTTTTCTGGCACAAATTCTATGTTTGTGTGAAACTACAATAAAAAATTAGTATCAGATGAGAATGTCTATTGTTTCGCTTTTTTTATACATAAGAAACCAAATTGGTAGGTTTATGACCGGTAATTTTGGATGGTCGGGGTAGCATTAGATATTACTCTACTTTGCAAGATAAATTGAAATGACAATAATTATGCTATTAAACATCCAACTTTGACTGTCAATTTGCTCATGTCGCGTGGTCAATTGTAGAACTGGCATTAATTTGCTCAGGGGTGACTAATGAGTTAAGTAAACCAAATCAACCATATTAAATTTTTTATTTACAGCTTGGTATATCACAAAAGCACGAAATTTTGTGGACTTTAAATATGTCATCACTTATTTGGTATAGTAGACCTATGTTTGAAAAAGCACTCAACAGTTCACAAATATTTTTTGAATTCATTGCCTTTTCACCACTATCAGAAATAACTAATGGAACTATGCCGCCCAAATATTACTCGCTCATGGAAAAAACAAAGGATGATACCAAACATAAGCTCAGCAAGTAGAATAGCACAAAAAAGGGCTCCAGGTTGAAGCCTTAGTATTGTAGCCATCTCGAGAAGTCTAGAGATCGAGTAAGTTGCCATAAGGCACAATTGTACGGAACATATTTTGTATATACCATTCCTGGATTGAAGTTAAAGTTATGTCAAAGAGTAAAATAGATAATTAATCTTCACTGACGTCTATATCCACTCCACACATAGCAGAATGACTTCATTTATATCAAGTGAATATGCAGTATATTAAGATAACATCAACATAATAATGCCACACAATATGGCTACAAAACTTCAAATGTGTCAATCGAGTACTAACTTGAAGCCATGCACCAAAAAACTATTGTAATCAGGATAACACTGTAATAGTTTGGTAGGCAAATACCTTTTAGTTCTTCCCGAGGTGAAACTAAATGGATTTTATTTCCAAAATAATCCCAAATGGCATGATCCACATCCCTTATAACCTCCATAGACTCTATCCAAAGATGATTAAACCTCGATTCAAGTGTTTGAAGAACCTCCCACCAACGATTTATGAAGTTTTTCATAAGTTTTGCAACACGTGGCTAACTATCTCCCACCTTTGCAAATACTGTGACATAATGCAAAAATGTAGTACTTACAATTATAGAGATAGCTTCTTTTGAAGAATACTTCACAATTACATCATTTGTTTTTAGGAGGCAAGACATATCCTGCATAAACCACCTAGGTGAGTCAGCGGACTTAATATATTTACAGCAGGACATGAATTTTTTATAGATATTTACTCATGAATAGTCTTTTTTTTTAAGAAATGGACTCACATATTAGCGATACATGATGTACATATTGCAATGATGTGATACCTAATACATGAAACTGGAGTCAACCTAGGGACAACATTTGAACACTTCCTAACTAAATTGCTGTAAATAAGACCTAACCATCTGCATATAAGCTTTTATGCTCAAGACGATCTGCTACAAGAATGTTCAAGAAACTAACAAAACATAGTTAGTCAAGCCTGTCAGTACCACCGGAAACCACCAATCTTTGCCACCGAGCACCTCCTCTCTAAACATGTAATCTACATATGAGTTTCTTGATCATCAAATAAGAAATGCAGCCACCCAGCAAAAAATGTACACTCGAATTGATGCACGTAATCTGTTCGCTAACATGATTCACCTGAACCATATATGCTCACTCCATCCCGGCCAACATGTTTGTCTCACACAATAAGTGTACGAATCTACAAATTCTTTATGCGGACAATAATTGGACTCAAGATAGCATGCATTAAAATGTGATCATGCATTGGATTTTCAACACGACATAAATCCATTATATATCCAGCAACTTTTTTTTTTGACAAAAGCACGGTCTATGTGGTAGATATACATTGTCCATGATCCGAAAGATTAAAATCAAGGATGTTTACATATAAGAATAATATGGCTTTCTCTACATCAACGGGAGTGCAAAGTTCATCTTATTGAAGAAAACCAAGAACTGAATCATGTGAATGCGTTAGTATACGTCTGCATATTAGGCTCACCTCCGACAATACAGTTAGCTACAAATTCTCTAATTTGCTGCAGTATTGTCTATCTCTGAACCTACCTATATATTTATAGTTCTAGATGAACAGATTGTTATGTAGGAACATACATAAAGCTTCCAAGGTGATCAATAAAACAAAATGATGTTAGTCATCTATAGTGGAAACAAAATCAAGTTTTTTATTCTGCAAATACCATTATATGTCTATCCCAACCGAGTGTTCATACTTAGTGCCATCAGGAAGGTTGCAAAGCTGACTTCCAGTCCTGGATTACTTTAGCCAACGCTTGTAGAGCAGCAACACACATTTACGCAACAACTCTTGATTAATCCTTGCATAGAGCTAGCTCCCTTGACTTGAACATGCACGTATGTGTACAATAGGCTTGGCTGATCGGTTCTGCCGGCCGGCAGAATAAATAATCAATCTGCTTTGGTGTTCTCACTATGTACGTGCACCTGCCAGCAGCTAGATTGACCTGGAGACGAATCAAATCAGCTTTGCATCGTTCAGAGTACTCGACCGTGTGGCATTGTGCAACATCATCGACAGCCCTAACGTATGGATTTGCTGCACCGCTATGGAACTCAGCGGGCTACATCCCTAAGAATCTGGTAGAGACGCACATACCATCCACTGGTGTCATAGGATTTGGAGTAGTTCCATACCCTATTAATCTCCACAGGAAGAATGCTGGTGGAGCTCGTATAGGATATCTTGAGGATAGTGCTCGAGGTCGAAGACGATATCCGGACAGCTGTCTTGTAGACCCCCGGCTCTTCGTCCCTCTGTGTGTACCTTGAACTGCTGCACTCTCGTGCTCCCCAACTCAAGAGTGAGGGAAACCCGAGTTAGTTGTCAGGATGTTGAGGACGACAGCAGCGAGGGTAAAGGATGGAGATAGCGATCGCAGCTGTTCTATCTTGGGTCAGCAGGAAGAGATGGGGAAAATAAATTTAGGGTTAGTTTTTTTTTCTTACGTGAGTTTACTAACGCTTGTGACTCTTTTTCTTAGGGATTAGGAAAGTTCTCATGAATAAATAACAACTAACGTGGTGACTAATTGGCGTGGGGAGTAATTTTTTTTGAGAGAAGCTCGTAGTATTTCTTTTTTTGTCTTTCTATCTTTATGTTGAAAAGGTATTTTTATGTAATGGCAATGGTGGGTAATTTTTCATTGATTAGTGTTAGGAAAAAATTGCCTCCATTCAATGGTTATCTTTCTTTTTCGAGGAATTTAGCGGCCAAATATTTCTAATTATTGTGGGATTTTCTAGGATATTTCTATTTTTCTAGTGAACCCATTAAGTACTTTTTATATACAATAGATAGGGTACGTGATGTAACATGTGTGAATGTGTAGTTGATGTATTTGGCAGGGCCTAGAGAGGTATGTATGTGTATTACGTATTCAAGAGAGGCATAGATAGAGGGGCCGGCAGGGGTAGGGGGCGTGGGAGAGATAGCACACGAGAAATGAGAGTGGTCTAGAGAGAGAGAGAGACGAATATGATGTCACGACGAGAGATTCCCTTGAGTGTGTATATGCAAGGGGGGAGGGGGTAGAGGCACCAGGAGAATTTTGTGTGTGTGGTGTCTGTGTTGGTATGTGTGGGTGTGAGAAGATAACGAGACCCGGGGGCAGAGGGTGTGTCACCGCGTGAGGTCCAGTGGGTCAAGGTGAGGCCCTTGGTTCAGTTCCATCCTACGCCACATTGGTCGGCCCGTGGCGCATATAGGGAGACCCATGGATGACTAGTCGTACAAGAAAAAGATTGCAGAATTGTGAAGGACTCTGTGTCTACTGACAAAGCCAGCTAGGATTTGTAACCCTAGGTTCTCGAACTAAGGTAACCCCTTATCTCTGATATTACTATTCATCCAACCTAACTGTAAGGGACATCCTACAGAATGCTCTGCTAAAATCATACTCGTCGATTAGGAAGAGAGGTGTGAGACAATGCGTGAGAGACAGGCCTAAAGATAATGTGCGTACAGGAGACATGTAGGCAGGTCTATGTATATAGAAAGGGCCGATGGGGATTGTGCGTGTGTATGCTTGCGAGAGGAAGAGTGCTTGTGATAAAGGTTAGTGAAAACAATCGTAAATGGTTACGAGAGGGAGGGAGGGTTATATCGAGAGCATGTCTGCGAGAAAGACACCTCGGAAGAGAGTGTGTGAGCATGTGTGAGAGACCACCGATGGAGAGTGAAACTACACGTAAAAGACTGATGTACACATTGATTAAAGATATAAATTGTATCCAAATATTATGATGGGATCATGATATTTGCATTTTGCGTAAGGAACGGTCATTGATCCATCAGACATCTAGATTCTATCGAATTTGAGCATGTCTATGTTATTATTCGACATAATTGATCCACATAGTTAGCATTTTGAACTCTAGACAATGCATCGCTTTAGCAATCGAATATAAACGTGAGTATAGTTCATGTTGTGTGTGTAAAGCACATTATACATAAGAAAATTACACAATGAACATTATAAATAGCTACCTATGAACTAGCATACATTTGAATTCAACTTAAGGTGATTTAAAAAAATCGAATTCAAATGAAGTCCATTCAATTATTTGAATTCGATATCATGGCATTTGTAAATCATACCTAAATTGTGGGGGCACCAATCTTTGCTCTGATTTTGTACATAATAGCATATGTAGTCGTGTACAAAATAGTTTCAAATTTAGCTCGTCTATTCCAAATTAATCATAGTTATAGGATTATCAAGTGTCAAAATTTCAAAAAAGAAGCGGATAATTTAATGAGGTTTTCAAGCATACATGGTCAAATTTAACGTTGTCTATTTAGGTCAATCCTCAAAGTTCAAGCGTACTCTAAACGTGAATGCTTCTGTTTCAAAATTTCGAACCAAGCGCCAAAAGAGCCTCTACTCTCCCGAAACCGTGTGAGACCAATGTTTGGTAGTACAAGTAAATTACTTTTCTAACTCCGACCCATGAAACCTACCGTCCCGACGTCCAAAGGTCTAAATCGGGGTAGGTTTGTAGCTTCATCTAGACGCCACGCAACCGCCTCCGAAAAACATTCATACACAATGGCCGCCTAAGCACACATGCAAGCAGCTGAAATTGCTCCCGCCCACTATTTGGGACACCTGGGATTACCATCCTACCCCTTACCCGCAGTAGGTCCAAATTTAAGAGGGGGCAAAGTTTGTACTTTTCCCAAATTTCAAACAAGCGCGTCCCATCTGTTCAAAAAACCCAAAAACAAGCACGTCCCAGACCGAGACATGGTGATACGTCTCCAACGTATCTATAATTTTTGATTGTTCCAAGCTATTATATTACCCATTTTGGATGTTTATGGGCTTTACTTTACACTTTTATATCATTTTTGGGACTAACCTACTAACCGGAGGCCGAGCCCGAATTGCTGTTTTTTGCCTATTTCGGTGTTTCGAAGAAAAGGAATATCAAACGGAGTCCAAACGGAATGAAACCTTCGGGAGCGATCTTTTTGGAACAAACGTGATCCAGAGGACTTGGAGTGGAAGTCAAGAAACAAGCGAGGCAGCCACGAGGGTGCCCGGCGCGCCCCGTAGGGTTGGGCGCGCCCCCCACCCTCGTGGGCCCCTTGAGCGTCCACCGACCTACTTCTTCCTCCTATATATACCCATGTACCCGGAAAACATCAGAAGCGACCACGGAAAACTATTTCCACCACCGTAACCTTCTGTATCCGTGAGATCCCATCTTGGAGCCTTCGCCGGCGCTCCGCCGGAGGGGGAATCGATCAGGATGGCCTCTACATCATCTCCAAGGCCCTTCCGATGAGTTGTGAGTAGTTTACCACAGACCTTCGGGTCCATAGTTATTAGCTAGATGGCTTCTTCTCTCTCTTTGAATCTCAATACAAAGTTCTCCTCGATCTTCTTGGAGATCTATTTGATGTAACTCTTTTTTGCGGCGTGTTTGTCGAGATCCGATGAATTGTGGGTTTATGATCAAGTTTATCTATGAGAAATATTTGAATCTCCTCTGAATTTTTTTATGTGTGATTAAGTTATCTTTGCAAGTCTCTTCGAATTATCAGTTTGGTTTGGTCTACTAGATTGATCTTTCTTGCAATGGGAAAAGTGCTTAGCTTTGGGTTCAATCTTGCGGTGTCCTTTCCCAGTGACAGCAGGGGCAGCAAGGCATGTATTGTATTGTTGCCATCGATGATAAAAAGATGGGGTTTATATCATATTGCATGAGTTTATCCCTCTATATCATGTCATCTTTCTTAATGCATTACTCCGTTCTTTATGAACTTAATACTCTAGATGCATGCTGGATAGAGGTCGATGTGTGGAGTAATAGTAGTAGATGCAGAATTGTTTCGGTCTACTTGTCACGGACGTGATGCCTATATACATGATCATGCCTAGATAATCTCATAATTATTCGCTTTTCTATCAATTGCTCGACAGTAATTTGTTCACCCACCGTAATACTTATGCTATCTAGAGAGAAGCCACTAGTGAAACCTATGCCCCCCGGGTCTATCTGTTATCATATAAGCTTTCAATCTACTTTTATTTGCATCTTTTACTTTTCCAATCTATATCATAAAAATACCAAAAATAATTATCTTATCACATTATCTCTATCAGATCTCACTCTTGCAAGTGGCCGCGAAGGGATTGACAACCCCTTTATTGCCTTGGTTGCGAGTTCTTGTTTGTTTGTGTAGGTGCGTGGGACTTCTGAGGATCCTTCTACTGGATTGATACCTTGGTTCTCAAAAACTGAGGGAAATACTTACGCTACTTTGCTGCATCACCCTTTCCTCTTCAAGGAAAACCAGCAAGCTCATGACATAGCAAGAAGGATTTCTGGCGCCGTTGCCGGGGAGGTCTTCGCTCAAGTCAAGACATACCAAGTACCCATCACAAACTTATCTCCCTCGCATTACATTATTTGCCATTTGCCTCTCGTTTTCCTCTCCCCCACTTCACCCTTGCCATTTTATTCGCCCTCTCTTTCCCAATCTCCTCTCTCTTTCGCTTGCCTTTTTGTTTGCTTGTGTGTTGGATTGCTTGTCGCGATGGCGCAAGATAATACCCAATTGTGTGACTTTTCCAATACCAATAATAATGATTTCCTTAGTACTCCGATTGCTCCTCTTAATGATGTTGAGTCTTGTGAAATCAATGCTACTTTGCTGAATCTTTTTATGAAAGATCAATTCTCCGGCCTTCCTAGTGAAGATGCCGCTACCCATCTAAACAACTTTGTTGATTTGTGTGAGATGCAAAAGAAGAAAGATACGGATAATGATATTGTCAAATTGAAGTTATTTCCGTTTTCACTTAGAGATCGTGCTAAAGTTTGGTTTTCGTCTTTGCCTAAGAATAGTATTGATTCGTGGAATAAGTGCAAAGATGCTTTTATCTCTAAGTATTTTCCTCCCGCTAAGATCATCTCTCTTAGGAACGACATTATGAATTTTAAACAACTTGATCATGAGCATGTTGCCCAATCTTGGGAAAGAATGAAATTGATGATTCACAATTGCCCTACTCGTGGTTTGAATTTATGGATGATCATACAAAATTTTTATGCCGGATTGAATTTTGCTTCTAGAAATCTTTTAGATTCGACCGTGGGAGGCACGTTTATGGAAATCACCATAGGATAAGCTACTAAACTCCTTGATAACATTATGGCTGATTATTCTCAATGGCACACCGAAAGATCTACTAGTAAAAAAGTGCATGTTATAGAAGAAATTAATGTTTTGAGTGGAAAGATGGATGGACTTATGAAATTGTTTGCTACTAAGAGTGCTTCTATTGATCCCAATGATATGCCTTTGTCTACCTTGATTGAGAATAATAATGAATCTATGGATGTGAATTTTGTTGGTAGGAATAATTTTGGTAACAATGCTTATAGAGGAAACTTTAATTCTAGACCGTTCCCTAGTAACACTACACCATGGTAGAGCTTAGGTGACATACTTTTGTGGGCAAAGATTTATTAATCCCTACAGAAAATCTGTTGGCGTAGCTCTATAGCTTTGCAATCAGATCATCTGTCAGTCATTGTACATCATTGTAGACAAACTATGTGTCGGAAATCAGTCAACGACGTTGTATCTGTCGGCAAACGCCCAGTGACATATCATCTGTCGGTATATGTGTAGGCCCCGATAGTTTTTTAGTCGGCGTAGGTATGTGCTTAATGACATAGTATCTATCGGTGTAGGTAGGATGTATAGACACAGTTCCCTCAAAAAAAAGGATTTATAGACACATATTAAGTGTCGGCGTATGTGGATAGGTGTCTGGCAAGGAAAGGCCCAGAAATTGCCGCGTGAATAAGGCGCGAGAGCCCAAAATTTTCATTGTGCACGGCCTAGTTTTCACCTCACCTTTGGCCAAGGACCCCCAAATGAACCCGTAGCCTCACATCCACTCGTGCTAACCCTACCCGCGCCTCCCCCAATTTCCGCCGCCGCCGCTCGACCTCGGGGTCTCCGTCCTCGGACCCTTCCCTGCCGCCACCGGCGGCCATAGCCCCGAGCTCCCGGCCCCCTCCGTCGCCTGCCTTCCCCGTCCCCCTCGCTGCCACCACATGGGCATCTTCGCTGGTCTGAGTCCCCGCCGACGCCGGTGAGCATATCCCAGATCCCCTGACCCCATCCGCTGCAAGCCTTCCCCGATGCCGCAGCCGCCAACAGCTCCGTCCGCCGGGACCTTCACCGACCATGCCAGCGCCCTCCTCTTCCTTCTCTCAGGAAAGGATCTTGTCTCCAACAAGCTCGGCCACACCTCCACCAATGGCACAACCTCTGATGAATGGTTTCTGCAAAGCTCGTCTACTCGTCACCAACAGCAACGCTCACCCTCGGCAACCACATAAGTATGCATATTGACATGTACCTTCGTTTCTGCTGTATGTGGCATGTTGCGTCTCAGGAATAATTTGTGATATGTTACCTCCCATGAAAAATATCTTCTGCCGTTATCATATGCCTAGTTGGTTGTATCTATTTCTTTGATTTGAAAAGCTCTAGTCTGTTATATGATGTTTTATTTCGTTGAAAATGCTATGGATCTGGAAAAAAAATTATGTTACTCTGTTATGGGTCTGGTGTAACTCTAATGCTGATGCACTATTGTTCTCATTGCAGACTATTCATGCATTTATTTCTCTGTGAAAATGGTTATTATTTGTCTATAAAGATGCTTCTTACTTCCCTGTATTGCCGCCATAAAAGTTATAACCGCAGACTGAGCTGAGCTGCTCCACACCAAGGCCTTTCATGCTCTTTTCTGTATCTCAACTTCGCTACCCTTTGCCTACTTGCCATATTTTCGAGCACCTCAGTTTTCTGGATCAACTTAAATCCACATCAGTGTATCACGTGGTCCCGTGCATACAAGTTTCGTGCAGTTATATGTAAATTCCACATCTGAGACTGACCATTTCCAGTGAACTTTTTCTGCAATACATTGTATGGAGTTTGGGTATGAAGCCCATGAATATCCGACCAGTGGAGTGTTCCAAGAAGAAACGAAAAGTTGTTCCATTTCTATCTTTAGTCGCTCTATTTGCAATGGTACCACCAATATGTCCCGGGCTGAAGTTCGCACCACTTTCCTAGAGGATCTTGCAGAGGATTACCATTGGGACACTTATCACTTGATTGCCGGAAACTGTAACCATTGCACAGCTGACATCTGCAAGCACTTCACGGGAAAGCCAACTCCTGGATGGGTGAATCGACTTGCCAGATTAGGTTAGAAAAATAGATCTTAACAATTTCATGATCAATTGCTCCTGGGCTATGTAGATTCTGAACTGTTTCCGCCTTTACATTTGTAGCACTAGGTTCCATCCGCAACTCTGTGATGACTGAAATCATCAAGGTTTCACCGGTTAGAGGTGAAACTGCACACCTTGAATTCTCTGGTAAATTTGCCTTCCCTCTCTCTCTCTCTCTACATGTTTTTGTACACACTCGAGCGTTGCTTTGTATGGAAACATTGTGGTGTGGTTATTTTACTTTCCTGTACAGATCCATTTTTACACTGCTTACTTGCTTAGACGCTAGCTACATTGATGTTGCTTCCAGTCCTTTCGCAAGGTTTTGTTTATTGACTGTAATCGACCATTTCAACCTATGATGTTAGACTTAGCTTGTCCTACTTTGGAATGGAATGGAAATTGTGGACCAAAATAGAATTATCAGTTGTGTGCGCGATAGCGGATTGTCAACATACATTGCTTGACTAGCCAGAATCCCTGAAGCTCACCACCACTCCTTCAACCATATAACTAAATTACTTGTATGGTTTACATTACTGCTCAGAGGACTTGTTGAATCCTAACTGCTATCTGAGCATAAGATAGTTCATTAAGATATAACAGGGCAACAGCTGGTGTAGTCTCCTGTCTTGTAGTCCCTTATTCTCTCAGTCATGTACTTACGAATATTTTGCACATTTAAGCATGAACTTTTGAACTTGCACGATATATTTGCTTAGTCCTGTTCTTTTTATGCTTAAATTCAGTGTTCTACCTTGATATGCCTATGTCAACTGCACATAGTTAGAGTAAAAAATAGATGCAACTAGTGTAGCTAAATACAGTTGTTATCATTACAATGCCAGTCTCTGAGAAACAAGTTACTAACCCATCTAGTCTTGCCAATAATAGCCGAGAACCACAACCACCAGCATGCAGCGCAGGCAATTGGCGGAGAATGGATGGTTGCCCACTTCACGTAAAGCAGATAGCGAATGGTGGATAGAAGGCTACCTCATAGGGAACCAGGGCCACGACTTGCAGTGGGCAACCGGTGGCGAATGGAGGGCTTCCTCGCCAGGTACATCAACTATTAGGTACATTTTTCTGTTTCAGTAGTAATTAGCTCACATGCTATTGCATAAGAACAGTTTCTAAAATGTCGCTTTACAAGGTTGCTGGCCTATGTGTTTCACTAAATTGCTTGTGTACATGTGTTCTAGTTTCCTTTTTTATCCATGGTTATGTAGCTCTTAATCATGAAAAATCGAGGGAGGTTAGGAAATACATTGTCTTTTCTTTAGTGAATGCTTATGTAACAGTCTATGAAATAAGTTACTGGGTTGTACGATCTTATTTCAAATGGTCAATGGATTCATTGTCGATAAGACTGCAAGCACAGGAATTTAGTTCTATACTATGCAAATCTGTGTTAATTATGATATCATGAGAATTTGTTGATAAAATTTGTGTTAATCCGCATACGAGCTTTGAACAACTTGCGCCGATTCCACTTTCCTGACAAATTTGTGCAAACTGCTTTCAGGTACTTACCCAACTGATGCACATGGATGTGATGACTTTGCAGCGTTTATGGACCAACCAACCTGTAATCATGGATATTAAGTCTCATGTAGACCATTTGGTGTTTTGGAGCTTGCACTTTGTGAATGTAGATACAAACTTGTGTGTTCTGGACCATCTTAGTTGAAGTCTGTCATACTAGCAAATAGTCCCCATCTTTTTGTAACTTGTGTGTTCTGGGTGATTGTTAAGATGGCCAAAACTATGCTTTGTCAAGATTGATGTGTTTTTCTACTTGTGTTCAATGTATATACATGATTCTGAACATATTTTCATTGCGGTGCAGTATGTGTTCATCTTGAACCTGCTTCTGGGTGAGGATAATTCGAATATGTATTGTTTTGACTGCATATTAGTTTAGCAACAACTTATCTGTTGGCAAAGGAAATAACTGTTGGTGTAGGTAGGGTGTACGTTGACAGATTATCTGTTGGTGTAGATAGGGTGTACATGGCTAATAAAGTGTCTGCAAAGGTAGGGTGTATGTGGACAGGCTATCTGTTGGCATAGGTACGGTGTATGTTGTCTGATAAAGTGTCGGTGTAGGTAGGGTGTACGTGGACATACCATCTATGGGCATAGGTAGGGTATATGCCGACTGAAAAAGTGTTGGGAAGTAAACAACTGTCGGCAATACCTTTGCCCACAGCAATTCCTCCGACTCTTTCATCTTCTGTCAGCATTGCTATTAGCTACAACTTATCTGACGGCAAAGGTACCCTATGCCGACACATAGGTGTGTCACGTAAGCTCTATCGTGGTGTAGTGTAATTCCTCTAATAATTATGAAAATTCCTACAATAATTATTATGGTAATTTTAATAAGATGCCCTCTTATTTTGAGAATAGTGTGAAAGAATTTATGGTCTCTCAAAAGAATTTTCATTCCTTGCTTGAAGAAAAATTTCTTAAAGTTGATGATTTGGCTAGGAATGTTGATAGACTTTCGCTTGTTGTTGATTCTTTGAAACTTAGATCTACTCCTCCTAAGCATGATATCAATGAGCCTCTAAAAACTATGATAATTTCCATTGATGAGTGCAAAGAAAGAACGGCTAGATTGCGTGCTAAGAAAGATTGCTTTGTAAAAGCGTGTTCTTCTAGTTCCTATGAAAATAATGATGAAGATTTAAAAGTTATTGATGTATCCCCTATTAAATGTTTGTTTTGCAATAAGAATCTTAATAATGATGGGACTGGAGATGAGTCAACTTTAGTTAAAAGGCGTCCCAATGATTCAGAGTTTTTAGATCTTGATGCTAAATTTGGTGAAAGTGGGGTTGGAGAGGTCAAGACTTTAAATAGCATTGAACCCACTATCTTGGATTTCAAGGAATTTAATTATGATAATTGTTCTTTAGTAGATTGTATTTCCTTGTTGCAATCTGTGTTGAATTCTCCTCATGCTTATAGTCAAAATAAAGCTTTTACCAGACATATTGTTGATGCCTTGATGCAATCTTATGATGAAAAACTTAATTTGGAAGTTTCAATACCTAGAAAACTTTATGATGAGTGGGAACCTACTATAAACATTAAAATTAAGTATCATGAGTGCTATGCTTTGTGTGATTTGGGTGCTAGTGTTTCCATGATTCCAGAAACTTGATGTGATGTGCTAGGTTTCCATGATTTTGATGATTGCTCTTTAAACTTGCACCTTGTAGATTCCACCATTAAAAAGCCTATGAGACGGATCAATGATGTTCTTATTATTGCAAATAGGAATTTGGTGCCCATAGATTTTATCGTTCTTGATATAGATTGCAATCTTTCATGTCCTATTATTCTTGGTAGACCTTTCCTTAGAACAATTGGTGCGATTATTGATATGAAGGAAGGGAATATTAGATTCCGATTCCCATTAGGGAAAGGCATGGAGCACTTTCCAAGAAATAAAGTTAAATTACCTTATGAATCTCACATGCGAGCTACTTATGAATTGAGTGCCAAAGATGGCACTACTTAGATCTATCCTTGCTTTTATGCCTAGCTTGGGGCGTTAAACAATAGCGCTAGTTGGGAGGCAACCCAATTTTATTTTAATTTTTTTTGCTTTTGCTTCTTTTTAGTAATAAATTTTTCATCTACCTTCTGTGTAGATGTGTTTTCATGTTTTAATTAGTGTTTGTGCCAAGTAGAACCTATAGGATAACCTATGGTGATAGTTAATTTGATTCTGCTGAAAAATAGAAACTTTGCGTGCATGAAAATAATTTTAGTAATTCACAGAAACGTGATTTTGCGTTGATTTTTTTGCTGTAGATCAATAAACAAACTTCCCAGGACTTCCTATTTTGGTAGGATTTTTAGAGTTCCAGAAGTATTCACGAGTTATAGATTGCTACAGACTGTTCCGTTTTTGACAGTTTCTGTTTTTTGTGTGTTGTTTTCTTATTTTGATGCATCTATGGCTAGTATGTAGGGGTATGAACCATAGAGAAGTTGGAATACAGTAGGTTTAACACCAATATAAATAAAGAATGAGTTCATTACAGTACCTTATGTGGTGGTTTTGCTTTCTTGCACTAACGGAGCTTGTGAGATTTCCTGTTGAGTTTTGTGTTGTGAAGTTTTCATGTTTTGGGTAAAGATTTGATGGATTATGGAATAAGGAGTGACAAGAGCCTAAGCTTGGGGATGACCAAGGCACCCCAAGATATTCAAGAATAGCCAAAAGCCTAAGCTTGGGGATGCCCCGGAAGGCATCCCCTCTTTCATCTTCGTCTATCGGTAACTTTACTGGGAGCTATATTTTTATTCGTCACATGATATGTGTTTTGCTTGGAGGGTCTTGTATGATATTAGTCTTTGATTTTTAGTTTACCACAATCATACTTGTTGTAGACACCTTTTGGGAGAAACCCACTTGTTTGGAATTTATTAGAATACTTTATGTGCTTCACTTATATCTTTTGAGCTAGATAAATTTTGCTCTAGTGCTTCACTTATATCTTTTAGAGCACGGCGGTGGCTTTATTTTGTAGAAATTGTTAATCTCTCATGCTTCACTTATATTATTTTGAGAGTCTTTTAGAACAGCATGGTATTTGCTATGGTTATAAAATTGGTCCTAGAATGATGGGCATCCAAGTTGGGTATAATAAAAACTATCATAGGAAGTGAATTGGATGCTATGATCAATTTGATACTTGATAATTGTTTTGGAGGTGGTGATATTAGAGTCATGCTAGTTGGGTGATTATGAATTTAAACAATGCTTGTGTTAAATTTGGCAAGTCCCATAGCATGCACGTATGGTGAAAGTTGTGTAACAAATTTGAAACATGAGGTGTTATTAGATTGTGCATCCTTATGAGTGGCGGTCGGGGACGAGCGTTGGTCTTTTCCTACCAATCTATCCCCCTAGGAGCATGCGCGTAGTGCTTGGTTTTTGATGACTTGTAGATTTTTGCAATAAGTATATGAGTTCTGTATGACTAATGTTGAGTCCATGGATCATACGCACTCTCACCCTTCCATCATTGCTAGCCTCTTCGGTACCGTGCATTGCCCTTTCCCACCTTGAGAGTTTGTGCAAACTTCGCCGGTGCATCCAAACCCCGTGATATGATACGCTCTATCACACATAAACCTCCTTATATCTTCCTCAAAAGAGTCACCATACCTACCTATTATGGAATTTCCATAGCCATTCCGAGATATATTGCCATGCAACTTTCCACCATTCCGTTCATCATCATGACACACATTATCATTGTCATATTGCCTTGCATGATCATATAGTTGATATCGTATTTGTGGCAAAGCCACCATGCATAATTTTTCAGACATGCCACTCTTGATTCATTGGCCATCCCGGTACACCGCCGGAGGCATTCATATAGAGTCATATCTTGTTCCAGTTTCGAGTTGTAATTCATGAGTTGTAAATAAATAGAAGTGTGATGATCATCATTATTAGAGCATTGTCCCCAAATAAAAAAGAAAAAAGAAAGGTCAAAGAAAAAAAGAAAAAAAAAGAAGAAAGGCCAAAGAAAAAAAGAAAGGCCCAAAAAAATACAAAAAAGAAAAATAGAATAAAAAAGGGGCAATGTTACTATCTTTTTCCACACTTGTGCTTCAAAGTAACACCATGTTCTTCGTATAGAGAGTCTCATATGTTGTCACTTTCATATACTAGTGGGAATTTTTCGTTATAGAACTTGGCATGTATATTCCTATGATGGGCTTCCACAAAATGCCCTAGGTCTTTGTGAGCAAGCAAGTTGGATGCGCACCCACTAGTTTCTTTTGTTGAGCTTTCATATATTTATAGCTCTAGTGTATCCGTCGCATGGCAATCCCTACTCCTCATGTTGACATCAATTGATGGGCATCTCCATAGCCCGTTGATTATCCTCGTCAATATGAGACTTTCTTTTTTTTGTCTTCTCCACACAACCTCCATCAGATGGATGTTATACCACCCATAGTGCAATATCCATGGCTCACGCTCATGTATTGCATGAAATTTGAAAAAAGTTTGAGGTTATTTAAGTACGAAACAATTGCTTGGCTTGTCATCGGGGTGTGCAAGATGGGAGCATTTTGTGTGATGAAAATGAAGCACAGCCTAACTATATGATTTTGTAGGGATGAACCTTCTTTAGCCATATTATTTTGAGAAGACATGATTGCTTGATTAGTATGCTTGAAGTATTACTATTTCTTATGTCAATATGAACTTTTATTTTGAATCATTTGGATCTGAACATTCATGCCACAATAAAGAAAATTACATTGAGAATTATGCTAGGTAGCATTCCACATCAAAAATTCTATTTTTATCATTTACCAACTCGAGGACGAGCATGAATTAAGCTTGGGGGTGCTTCATACGTCTCCAACGCATCTATAATTTTTGATTGTTCCGTGCTATTATATTACCCGTTTTGGATGTTTATGAGCTTTACTTTACACTTTTATATCATTTTTGGGACTAACCTACTAACCAGAGGCCCAGCCCGAATTGCTATTTTTTTTGCCTATTTCAGTGTTTCGAAGAAAAGAAATATCAAACAGAGTCCAAACGGAATGAAACCTATCGGTGTCAAAACCGGCGGATCTCGGGTAAGGGGTCCCGAACTGTGCGTCTAAGGCTAATGGTAATAGGAGGCAGGGGACACGATGTTTTACCCAGGTTTGGTCCCTCTCGATGGAGGTAATACCCTACTTCCTGCTTGATTGATCTTGATGATATGAGTATTACAAGAGTTGATGTACCACGAGATCGTATGTTGTGGTCTAAACCCTAGAGGTATGATGAGTAATGTCATAATCTATCGACTAGCCTGGCCTCAGTTTATATAATGTACCAGAGACCTAGGATAACAAGAGTCCTAACTGAATACGCCGGTGGGGAGGAGTCCTTGTCTTGATCGCAAGTCTTGTAGAATCTTCCTTGTGTACACTTCGGCTGTCCGAACTGGCCCCTGAGTATACGGCCATGGGGGTCCTCGACCCAATATAACAGATCGGGGGATGACGTGGTGTGTACCCCCTAGTCCAGGACACCGTCAAAACCTTCGGGAGCGATCTTTTTGGAACAAACGTGATCCAGAGGACTTGGACAGGAAGTCAAGAAACAAGCAAGGCGACCACGAGGGTGCCCGGCGCGCCCCTAGGGCTGGGCGCACCCCCACCCTCATGGGCCCCTCGAGCGTCCACCAACCTACTTCTTCCTCCAATATATACCCATGTACCCCGAAAACATCAGAAGCGACCACGAAAAACTATTTCCACTGCTGTAACCTTCTATATCCGCCAGACCCCATCTTGGAGCCTTCGCCGGCGCTCCATCGGATGGGGAATCGATCACGGAGGGCCTCTACATCATCTCCAAGGCCCTTCTGATGAGTTGTGAGTAGTTTACCACACACCTTCGTGTCCATAGTTATTAGCTAGATGGCTTCTTCTTCTCTCTCTTTGAATCTCAATACAAAGTTCTCCTCGATCTTCTTGGAGATCTATTCGATGTAACTCTTTTTGCGGTGTGTTTGTCGAGATCCGATGAATTGTGGGTTTATGATCAAGTTTATCTATGAGAAATATTTGAATCTCCTCTGAATTCTTTTATGTGTGATTAAGTTATCTTTGCAAGTCTCTTCGAATTATCAGTTTGGTTTGGCCTACTAGATTGATCTTTGTTGCAATGGGAGAAGTGCTTAGCTTTGGGTTCAATCTTGCGGCGTCCTTTCCCAGTGACAGCAGGGGCAGAAAGGCACGTATTGTATTGTTGCCATCGAGGATAAAAAGATGGGGTTTATATCATACTGCATGAGTTTATCCCTCTACATCATGTCATCTTTCTTAATGTATTACTTTGTTCTTTATGAACTTAGTACTCTAGATGCATGCTGGATAGCAGTCGATGTGTGGAGTAATAGTAGTAGATGCAGAATCGTTTCGGTCTACTTGTCACGGACGTGATGCCTATATACATGATCATGCCTAGATAATCTCATAATTATTCTCTTTTCTATCAGTTGCTCGACAGTAATTTGTTCACCCACCGTAATACTTATGCTATCTTGAGAGAAGCCACTAGTGAAACCTATGCCCCCGGGGTCTATCTCTTATCATATAAGCTTTCAATCTACTTTTATTTGCATCTTTTACTTTTCCAATCTATATCATAACAATACCAAAAATATTTATCTTATCATATTATCTCTATCAGATCTCACTTTCGCAAGTGACCGTGAAGGGATTGACAACCCCTTTATTTCGTTGGTTGTGAGTTCTTGTTTGTTTGTGACGGTGCGTGGGACTTCTGAGGAGCCTCCTACTGGATTGATACCTTTGTTCTCAAAAACTGAGGGAAATACTTACGCTACTTTGCTGCATCACCCTTTCCTCTTCAGGGAAAACCAATGCAAGCTCAAGACGTAGCACATGGTTATCCCTTAGCTCCCCCCGCCCACCCTTCCGATTCCCCATTCATACTCTGTGGGCGCCAAAACTACCTCTCCGCCAGCCATGAAACCTCGGCGTCCTCCGTCCGCCACCCCATCCCACCCATCAACCGCTGCCCTCCTCAACCTCAACCGCAAGCCGATACCCGTCGTCGTCGTCCACTGAAACCTCAACCGCAACGCCCTCCACAGCTAGTAGTTGAAGCCGAGGCCGAGCCGTCCGTACCTGAGCCAGTTCAACCACGCCGTCCTGCGCCTCACCGCTGCCGCTCCAATTTCACCACCGTCCACCGCACCGGAGTTGTTCCTGCTATGCTGTCCTTCGCCACCTCGGATCTGCTTCCCCTCCGCCGACATACGGCCACGACAACACAGTCAAAAATTTGTCCATGGGTTCGTCCAAGCCTCCACCGTCCTCCAAAACATCGGTTCCCCCGGCAAAAAGAAGAAGATCGCCGCGACATATGGAGGAGACCACACTGGCAACCGGAAATGGTACTCCTCTTCCTTTATTCGTGCAAATCCTTTATTCTTGATACTAGATGTTCCTAGTAACTCGCGATGCACAAGGTTTCTCCTCATATACTATTTCACCTTAGCTAGAGGTTCGTCGCCCCCCTGGATTTCAATTCCTGCTTAGTTGATTCCCAATTAACGGAAGCATTCCCCAGCGTAACAGGCGCTAGTCCGCCTAT
Source organism: Triticum dicoccoides (assembly GCF_002162155.2). Taxonomy (NCBI): domain Eukaryota; kingdom Viridiplantae; phylum Streptophyta; class Magnoliopsida; order Poales; family Poaceae; genus Triticum; species Triticum dicoccoides. Next base: position 49,260,645 of record NC_041391.1, read on the forward strand.
TACGCCGGGGAAGCAATGCCTCAGTGTTTATCTTAGGGGAGTGTGGGGCCTAGAGCTGCTGACGCCTGATCTGGAGGTTGGCCGGGATTAAAGGGATGGCCTAGGGGTGCTGGCAAGCACGGCGGTGGTGTGAGGTCGAGGGGAAGGCGGGGCGGCGGAGGCAGGGGTCTGGGCCGGTGGTCGCTGGCGGTTCGAGAAAGATCGTCAACAGTGACCGGAGGGAGGTAGACGAAGGCCATCTTCCCATTCCTTATAGATCGGACGGTTCATAAAAAAAATTGACTGGCATATTTATTTTCAGTCGACTGTTATCTTGATATGACCATATGTGGTGGTGTGCTGGAGGAGTACCTGCATTTCCTATGCTCATATATTACAAACTCATACAAAGTAGAATCTAATTTTATTTGCCATGCAATGTTGTAGAGCTACCATATGTCTCCTGTCATTTATTTTTTAGCCACCTGCTATCTGCTACTTTTACAGTGCACTAGTTCTACACACACTTCACCCTTACTCTCACTATTGTGTTTTTATGCAAGGGTATTTCAGAATCTGCTGCCATGAGAGAAGCAAAAAAGAAAAGAGAGAAGTCGCTCCAGCGTCGTACGCGGATAGGACAGACACGTTTCACCATTATAAAGGGTGTAGTGTCAGCACATGGAGATAGTAAGCATAGCTCTAGAGTTGATGGCCTCGATTGCAATGAACCACCATCCCAGGTGCTTGCTTTAACTTCACGGTGTCATATGTGGTTGCATGTTCCATATGGTGTCTAGCTTGTATTCGAAAGGCCGAAGTCGGTCTTTATTAAGATAAGGAAAGATATTTTTTACATGAACCACCATCCCATGAGCACCAGAAGACAAATAGCTAGTCAAGGAATTGGCCGAGCCAGTGACAAGCCCAGCACAGACAGGCATCACCTGGAAGCCAACTAAAAAGCCATGATGGTGGCGAAGTAGCCTGCCTCCCACCAAGCTCTCAGGTCCTAGATGATCATGCTCACCACTCTAGCCGGATGTCTAGCTTGTATTGCTTCCAATTTGGTTAAATTGCATCTGCTTAGCTTACACATTATACCTTTGAATATGACATGCCTTCCTGTTTTTGGTACATACTAGTACATCTATCTATTAACCATGTTCTTACATCAAACTAATGTTCTTGTGTATCCCTCATCAATCACTTATGATGAGGCACTCAGGCCAATGGACTACTATGAGTAAAGATCCTCATTTAAAGAATGCAGCGTCAGCCTCCCGACATGATTCTCAAGAAACAGCAAGGCTAGATGAAGATAGTGAACGTAACTCTGTAGTTGATTACCACATTTCCCCTACACTAGCATCGCAGGTACTTGCTCTAATTTGGCAGTGTGATATGTGGTTGCATGTTGCATATGGTGTCTAGATTGTAGTTCTTCCAATCTGGTTAAATTGCATGTGCTATTCTGCTTAGTTTGTACATTATACCTGTTAATGTGACACGCCTTCCTGTTTTTAGTACATAGTACATCTGTCTATTAAGCATGTCCTTACATAAAACTATTGTTTTTTTGTATCCCGCATCAATCAATATGACGAGACACCTTTAGTATATGCAGTGCGATATTAGTTGCATCTTTCATATGATTTATAGCATGCGTTGCTTCTAATTTGTTGAAATGCCATTTATGATGGGATGCGTCATATTGGTTGCGTCTTTCATGTGGTGTCTAGCTTGCATTGCTTCTTATTTGTTGGAATGGTTTCTGCTTAGCTTACACAAACAGTTGTGAATATGCCATGCCATCCTGTTTTTCGTACATATTCTATCCTGGTATCATGTGTTTGCCTTACATCAAAGTAGTGATTGTCGGTATCATGCACGAATGAGTTCTGAAGAGAGAATTTTATTGCTTTTTGTTGTCGGTTTTACTTGACAATTCAAAATCAATAAAGCGGAAGGAAGTTAGCAAGGCAGAGGATAAAGGTGCTCCTTCCAAACAGAGGGCCTCTACAGATTCTACTCCTCCATCCCCCCAAGATGCTTTGCAAGACAACACATGCATAGACACTCAACGTAGCTGTGTTGGTGATGAGCACATCTCCCCTAGTGCACCATCACAGGTGCTCTCTCTAACTTGGCACTGTTATATGTGGTTGCATCTGATGTATGATGTCTAGCTTGTATTGCTTCTAATTTTGTTGAACTCCATTGATACGTCTCCAACGTATCTATACTTTTTGATTGCTCCATGCTACTTTATCTACTGTTTTGGACTATATTGGGCTTTATTTTCCACTTTTATATTATTTTTGGGACTAACCTATTAACCGGAGGCCCAGCCCAGAATTGCTGTTTTTTGCCTATTTCAGTGTTTCGAAGAAACGGAATATCAAACGGAGTCCAAACGGAATGAAACCTTCAGAAACGTGATTTTCTCACCGAACGTGATCCAGGAGACTTGGAACCTACTCCAAGAAGTAACAGAGGCGGTCACGAGGGGGGGGTGCCCCCCCTAGGGAGCGCCCCCTGCCTCGTGGGCCCCTGTTGCTCCACCGACGTACTCCTTCCTCCTATATATACCTACGCACCCCGAAACGATCAGAACATGAGGCAAAAACCTAATTCCACCGCCGCAACTTCCTCTATCCACGAGATCCCATCTTGGGGCCTGTTTCGGAGCTCCGCCGGAGGGGGCATCCACCACAGAGGGCTTCTACATCAACACCATAGCCCCTCTGACGAAGTGTGAGTAGTTTACTTTAGACCTTCGGGTCCATAGCTAGTAGCTAGATGGCTTCTTCTCTCTTTTTGGATCTCAATACAATGTTCTCCCCCTCTCTCGTGGAGATCTATTCGATGTAATCTTCTTTTTGCGGTGTGTTTGTTGAGACCGATGAATTGTGGGTTTACGATCCAGCTTATCTATGAATAATATTTGAATCTTCTCTGAATTCCTTTATGTATGATTGGTTATCTTTGCAAGTCTCTTCGAATTATCCGTTTGGTTTGGCCAACTAGATTGGTAGTTCTTGCAATGGGAGAAGTGCTTAGCTTTGGATTCAATCTTGCGGTGTCCTTTCCCAGTGACAGAAGGGGCGGCAAGGCACGTATTGTATTGTTGCCATCGAGGATAACAAGATGGGTTTTTTTATCATATTGCATGAATTTATCCCTCTACATCATGTCATCTTGCTTAAGGCGTTACTCTGTTTTTAACTTAATACTCTAGATGCATGTTGGATAGCGGTCGATGAGTGGAGTAATAGTAGTAGATGCAGAATCATTTCGGTCTATTTGTCTTGGACGTGATGGCTATATACATGATCATACCTAGATATACTCATAACAATACTCAATTCTGTCAATTGCTCAACAGCAATTTGTTCACCCACCGTAGAATATCTATGCTCTTGAGAGAAGCCACTAGTGAAACCTATGGCCCCCGGGTCTATTCTCATCATATCAATCTTCATTACTTTAATACTTGCTTTGTTTTTACTTTGCCTTTTTCTTTTCACTTTGCATCTATATACCAAAAATACCAAAAATATTATTTATCATCTCTATCAGATCTCACTCTCGTAAGTGACCGTGAAGGGATTGACAACCCCTAATCGGTGTTGGTTGCGAGGAGCTATCGTTTTGTGTAGGCACGAGGGACTTGTGCGTGGCCTCCTACTGGATTGATACCTTGGTTCTCAAAAACTGAGGGAAATACTTACACTACTTTGCTGCATCATCCTCTCCTCTTCGGGGAAATCCAACGCAGTGCTCAAGAGGTAGCAAGAAGAATTTCTGGTGCCGTTGCCGAGGAGGCTCACGCAAGAGCAAGTCAACCATACCAAGTACCCATCACAATCCCTATCTCTCGCATTACATTATTTGCCATTTGCCTCTCGTTTTCCTCTCGCCAACTTCACCCTTGCCGTTTTATTCGCCCTCTCTTTCCCAATCTCCTCCTCTTTTTCCCGTTGCCTTTCTGTTTGCTTGTGTGTTGGATTACTTTTTGCCATGGCGCAAGATAATACCAAATTGTGTGACTTCTCGAATACCAATAATAATGATTTCCTTAGTACTCCGATTGCTCCTCTTAATAATGATGAGTCTTGTGAAATCAATACCGCTTTGCTAAATCTTGTTATGAAAGATCAATTCGCCGGCCTTCCTAGTGAAGATGCCGCTACTCATCTAAACAATTTTGTTGATTTGTGTGATATGCAAAAGAAGAAAGATACAGATAACAATATCGTCAAATTGAAGTTATTTCCGTTTTCACTTAGAGGTCGTGCTAAAGTTTGGTTTTCGTCTTTGCCTAAAAATAGTATTGATTCTTGGAACAAGTGCAAAGATGCTTTTATCTCTAAGTATTTTCCTCCCGCTAAGATCATCACTCTTAGGAACGATATTATGAATTTTAAACAACTTGATCATGAGCATGTTGCCCAATCTTGGGAAAGAATGAAATTGATGCTTCGCAATTGCCCTACTCATGGTTTGAATTTATGGATGATCATACAAAATTTTTATGCCGGTTTGAACTTTGCTTCTAGAAATCTATTAGACTCGGCCGCGGGAGGCACGTCTATGGAAATTACGTTAGGAGATGCTACAAAATTTCTTGATAATATTATGGCTAATCATTCTCAATGGCACACCGAAAGATCTTCTAGTAAAAAAGTGCATGCTATAGAAGAAATCAATGTTTTGAGTGAAAAGATGGATGAACTTATGAAGATGTTTTCTACTAAAAATACTCTTCTTGATCCCAATGATATGCCCTTGTCTACTTTGATTGAGAATAAGAATGAATCTATGGATGTGAATTTTTTTGGTAGGAATAATTTTGGTAACAACGCGTATAGAGGGAATTTTAATCCTAGGCCTTATCCTAGTAATCCTTCTAATAATTATGTAAATTCCTACAACAACTCTTGTGGAAATTTTAATAAGATGCCCTCTGAATTTGAGAATAGTGTTAAAGAGTTTATGAATTCATAAAAGAATTTTAATGCTTTGCTTGAAGAGAAATTGCTTAAAGTTGATGATTTGGCTAGGAACATTGATAGAATTTCTCTTGAGGTTGATTCTTTAAAGCTTAGATCTATTCCTCCTAAGCATGATACCAATGGGTCTCTCAAAGCCATGAGAATTTCCATTGATGAGTGCAAAGAAAGAACCACTAGGTTGCGTGCTTCCAAAGATGCCTTTATTAAAGCATGTTCTTCCAATTCCTATGAAAATCAAGATGAAGATCTAAAAGTTATTGATGTGTCCCCCATTAAATCTTTGTTTTGCAATATGAATCTTGATGAAACTGAATATGATCTTCCTTTACCTAGAAGGCGTTCTAAGAATTCGGAGTTTCTAGATCTTGATGATGAAATTGATAAATGTGGGATTGAAAGAAATAAAAACCTAGATGTTGCTAAACCCACTATTTTGGATCTCAGGGAATTTAATAATGAAAATTGCTCCTTAATTGATTGTATTTCCTTGTTGCAATCCGTCCTAAATTCTCCTCATGCTTATAGTCAAAATAAGGCCTTTACCGAACACATTGTTGATGCCTTGATGTAATCTTATGAAGAAAAACTTGAGTTGAAAGTTTCTATCCCTAGAGAACTCTATGATGAGTGGGAACCTACTATTAAAATTAAAATCAAAGATTATGAGTTTCGTGCTTTGTGTGATTTGGGTGCTAGTGTCTCTACTATTCCCAAAACTTTGTGTGATTTGCTAGATTTCCGTGACTTTGATGATTGCTCTCTAAACTTGCATCTTGCGGATTCCACTATTAAAAAGCCTATGGGAAGAATTAATGATGTTCTTATTGTTGCAAATAGGAATTATGTGCCCGTAGATTTTATCGTTCTTGATATAGATTCCAATCCTTCATGTCCTATTATTCTTGGTAGACCTTCCCTTAGAACTATTGGTGCAATTATTGATATGAAGGAAGGGAATATTAGATTCCAATTTACATTAAAGAAAGGTATGGAACACTTTCCTAGAAATAAAATAAAATAACCATATGAATCTATCATGAGAGCCACTTATGGATTGCCTACCAAAGATGGCAATACCTAGATCTATCCTTGCTTTTATGCCTAGCTAGGGGCGTTAAACGATAGCGCTTCTTGGGAGGCAACCCAATTTTATTTTTAGTTTTTTCGCTTTTGCTTCTGTTTAGGAATAAATAATCCATCTAGCCTCTGTTTAGATGTGGTTTTATCTTTTAATTAGTTTTTGTGCCAAGTAGAACCTATGGGATAACCTACGATGATAGTTGATTTGATTCTGCTGAAAAACAGAAACTTTGCGCGCATGAATATAATTTTGTTAAATCACAGAAACGTGCTTTTGCGTTGATTCTTTTTGCTGATGTTCAATAAACAAATTGTCCAAGACTTCCTATTTTGGTAGGATTTTTAGAGTTCCAGAAGTTTGCGTTAGTTACAGATTACTACAAACTGTTCTGTTTTTTGCTTATTTTGATGAATCTATGGATAGTAACATAGTTTATAATCCATAGAGAAGTTGGAATACAGTAGGTTTAACACCAATATAAATAAAGAATGAGTTCATTACAGTACCTTAAAGTAGTCTTTCGTTTTCTTTCTCTAACGGAGCTCACGAGATTTCTATTGAGTTTTGTGTTGTGAAGTTTTCAAGTTTTGGGTGAATTCTTTTGATGGATTATGGAACAAGGATTGGCAAGAGCCTAAGCTTGGGGATGCCCATGGCACCCCCAAGATAATCCAAGGACACCAAAAAGTCAAAGCTTGGGGGTGCCCCAGAAGGCATCCCCTCTTTTGTCTACTTCCATCGGTAATTTACTTGGAGCTATATTTTTATTCACCACATGATATGTGTTTTGCTTGGAGCGTCTTGTATTATTTGCGTCTTTGCTTGTTAGTTTACCACAATCATCCTTGCTGTACACACCTTTTGAGAGAGCCATACACAAATTGGAATTTGCTAGAATACTCTATGTGCTTCACTTATATCTTTTGAGCTTGATAGTTTTGCTCATAATGCTTCACTTATATCTTTTGAGTGTGATAATTTTTGCTCTAGTGCTTCACTTAGATCTTTTAGAGCACGGTGGTGGATTTGTTTTAAAGAAACTATTGATCTCTCATGCTTCACTTAGATTATTTTGAGAGTCATTAATAGCATGGTAATTTGCTTAATATTAATATACTTGGTATTCAAGATATGTGAAACTTTCTTTTGAGTGCGTTGAATACTAAGATAAGTTTGATGCTTGATAATTGTTTTGAGATATGAAGATGGTGATATTAGAGTCATGCTAGTTGAGTATTTGTGAATTTAAAGAATACTTGTGTTGAAGTTAGTGATTCCCGTAGCATGCACGTATGGTGAACCGTTATGTGATGAACTCGGAGCATGATTTATTTATTGATTGTCTTCCTTATGAGTGGCGGTCGGGGATGAGCGATGGTCTTTTCCTACCAATCTATCCCCCTAGTAGCATGCAAGTAATACTTTGCTTTGATAACTTCTAGATTTTCGCAATAAGTATATGAGTTCTTTATGACTAATGTTGAGTCCATGGATTATACGCACTTTTTCCCATCCTTCCACCATTGCTAGCCTCTCTAATACCGCACACTTTTTGCCGGTATCATACACCCACCATATATCTTCCTCAAAACAGCCACAATACCTACCGATCATGGCATTTCCATAGTCATTCCAAGATATATTGCCATGCAACTTTTCACCGTTCCGTTTATTATGAGACGCTCCATCATTGTCATATTGCTAGCATGATCATGTAGTTGACATTGTATTTGTGGCAAAGCCACCATTCATAATTCTTTCATACATGTCACTCTTGATTCATTGCATATCCCGGTACACCGCCGGAGGCATTCATATAGAGTCATACCTTGTTCTAAGAATCGAGTTGTAATTGTTGAGTTGTAAGAAAAATAAAAGTGTGATGATCATCATTTTTTAGAGCATTGTCCCAAGTGAGGAAAGGGTGATGGAGACCATGATTCCCCCACAAGTCGGGATGAGACTCCGGACGAAAAAAATGAAAAAAACAGGCCATAAAAAAAGAAGAGAAAAGGCCCAAATAAAAAAATGATGAGAGAAAAGGAGAGAAGGGACAATGTTACTATCCTTTTACCACACTAGTGCTTCAAAGTAGCACCAAGATCTTCATGATAGAGAGTCTCTCATTTCGTCACTTTCATATACTTGTGGGAAATTTTCATTATAGAACTTGGCTTGTATATTCCAATGATGGGCTTCCTCAAATGCCCTAGGTCTTCGTGAGCAAGCGAGTTGGATGCACACCCACTTAGTTTCTTTTGTTGAGCTTTCATATACTTATAGCTCTAGTGCATCCGTTGCATGGCAATCTCTACTCACTCACATTGATATCTATTGATGGGCATCTCCATAGCCCGTTGATACGCCTAGTTGATGTGAGACTATCTTCCCTCTTTTTGTGTTCTCCACAACCACCATTCTATTCCACATAGAAAGAAGTATACAAATCACCCTCAAATCCACTCTTTGGGATACATACCCCCCTGAACTCAAAACCGGGACAAATAACACCCTGAAATTACTCAAACCGGGTTAATAACCCCCTTGAGCGGTTTATATGTAATCTGGAGCGGTTTTTGTCCCCCCCC
>NC_041391.1:49269653-49303807 GCF_002162155.2 Triticum dicoccoides
CGTGATTCTGATTAGGCGCTGACTGGGCAAAGAACACTGAGTAGGCCAGTGTGGGTCCCATTAGTCAGTTATCCCCTGCTTCTCCTCTGTTTCCCTCTCTCTCACGCAAAAAAAATCACCAATCAAGTGGAGGAACCCTAGGCTTCTCGGCCAATCCCCAACCCGAATCCATGGACAAACCCTTGCTTCTCCTCTGTTCTCATTGCTCTCCTTTCGCCGTCGACCTCCTGAAGCAATGGTGTCGTCTCGGGTAGTTCCAACAGCCTGGTCACCCTCTTGGACCTATCGTCGGCGGTGAGCAGCCAGCCGTGCAAGGACCCGATCAGGTACCGAGTGCGGATGGGAGGGTAGGCATGGCGTTCTACTCCGGGGGCAGCCGTTCATGCTAGCTGCGTAGGCTCGTATTACCATGGGCGCGTACGATTTGACGGTAATCTGATCCGAGACTACATATACCACTGTCTGAAGGTAACACAAGCTGAAGCTAACACATTGGTGAACTAGTACAACATCTGACACACACACCACCCATGGTACACCACTGTCTGAAGTCTGAACCTTCGGAATAATATACTTCTCTGGTATTTCTCTGCCTACTAAATTTTCATCTGCTAATCTATTGCTTCTGATGTGTTTGCTTCTTATTTTGTTGGTAATTGTTTGCTCTATGAGTGTAGGGAATTGACTGCAAATATTTTCTCTGGCATGATGATCCGCACACTCCATTTGTGAATCTGTTACTTGGTGATTTATGCGATGTTGTATATCGACTGAAGGAACGACTGAGGAATGAAAATGATTTGCTCAACGCCAGCTTGTCGAAGAACAAAATGTTGGATGCGTATGCGTGTGATTTGGATGTCAAGCATCATGGAGAAGTTGATGTCTTGAAGAATAAGATTCAGAAACTGCAGTTCTTCTTTGTGCTTGCTCTGTTCTGCTTTGTCATTTCACACTTGGAAATGATTGTCCTGAAGAAGAAGCTAGTTTGTGAAGGAGTCAAGAAGAAGCTAGTTTGTGAAGGAGTCAAGAAGAAGAATAGGAAGAAGCTAGTTTGTGAAGGAGTCATTTATGTATGCTGTTTTGCTTTGTAAGCTTTTAGCCAAGATTCAGAATGTATGTTGTTAAAAGGATTCAGAATTTGTACTGTATCTTCTTTTGCAAAATTCAGAATTTGGTACAATGCCTTTTGCAAGTGTTGTGAAAAGATTATGAATTTGGTACAATGCCTCTCGCAAGTGTTATGAAAAGATCTAGAATTTGGTACAGTGCAAAATCTCAGTTTTATGTCTGATCTTATATGTGTTGTGATGTATGCAACACTATGTTTTATCTACGATGAACCAAATATACAAATATATTGTTTGCCGTTATGAAAAGATCATCTACAGTGAACCAAATATTAGAAAAAAATACAAATATATTGTATGTTATTATGAAGAGCATAAAATATGTAGTGAACCAAATAGTACAAAAAACAAATATAATGTATGTTGTTATGAAAAGATCATCTGCAATGAACCAAATATTACAAAAAAAATATGAAGATATTCTATGCAAGTATGCAAAGAAAAGATCATCTGCAATGAACCAAATATTACAAAAATATGAAGATATTCTAAGCAAGTATGCAAAGATCATCTGAACCAAATATTACAAAAAATACAAAGATATTGTATGCTAGTATGAAAAGATCATCTGAACCAAATATTACAAAAAATACAAAGATGTTGTATGCTAGTACGAAAAGATCATCTGAAACACCAATCCTAATTTATAATACAGAACATAGTAGCCTGATAGTACAGAAAATACACGACTCCATATAGATACATATTACATGACATGACTCTTGACACAAAAATTACTCCTCAACATCAAATTGGAGGACCTGCTCTGCCTTTCTTAGCTTCTTTGTATGCAGCTAAATTGAAGACACAATGTTGTGGCAAATTTGTAACTTGTTCAGGTGGAACAAATGGAGTAGCAGTACTTTTCTGAACCTTTGCTGATCTAGCCTTGCTACCTGGAGAATGCTTATCATATTTCAGCGAGCTTGGTTGTGATACAGGCAATGAGCTTGGTTGTGAATTTGTCTCCCTAATTTGAATGCATGTAGGTCGTCTGCACTCACGCACTTGTAGGTCTTGAGCTACAGCCTTTCCCTTGCTCTGCCTTGCACTCGATACCTAATCGGGTCCTTGCACGGCTGGCTGCTCACCGCCGACGATAGGTCCGAGAGGGTGACCAGGCTGTTGGAACCACCCGAGACGACGCCATTGCTTCAAGAGGTCGACGCCGAGAGGAGAGCAACGAGAACAGAGGAGAAGCAAGGGTTCGTCCGTGGATTCGAGTTGGGGATTGGCCGAGAAGCCTAGGGTTCGTCCGCTTGATTGGGGATTTTTTGCGTGAGAGAGAGGGAAACAGAGGAGAAGCAGGGGATAACTGACTAATGGGACCCACACTGGCCTACTCAGCATTCTTTGCCCAGTCAGCGCCTAATCAAAATCACGGGGGGACAAAAACCGCTCCAGATTACACATAAACCGCTCAAGGGGGTTATTAACCCGGTTTGAGTAATTTCAGGGTGTTATTTGTCCCTGTTTTGAGTTCAGGGGGGTATGTATCCCAAAGAGTGGATTTGAGGGTGACTTGTATACTTCTTTCTTCCACATATAGTGCTATATCCATGGCTCACGCTCATGTATTGTGTGAAGATTGAAAAAGTTTTGAGAATGTCATAAGTATGAAACAATTGCTTGGCTTGTCATCGGGGTTGTGCATGATTTAAATATTTTGTGTGGGGAAGATGGAGCATAGCCAGACTATATGATTTTGTAGGGATAACTTTCTTTGGCCATGTTATTTTGAGAAGACATGATTGCTCTGATTAGTATGCTTGAAGTATTATTATTTTTGTGTCAATATGAACTTTTGTCTTGAATCTTTCAGATCTGAATATTCATGCCACAATTAAGAAGATTTACATTGAAATTATGCCAAAGTATCACTCCGCATCAAAAATTCTGTTTTTATCATTTACCTACTCGAGGACGAGCAGGAATTAAGCTTGGGGATGCCTGATACGTCTCCAAAGTATCTATAATTTTTTATTGCTCCATGCTACTTTATCTACTGTTTTGGACTATATTGGGCTTTATTTTCCACTTTTATATTTTTTTTGGGACTAACCTATTAACCGGAGGCCCAGCCCAGAATTGCTGTTTTTTTGCCTATTTCAGTGTTCCGAAGAAACGAAATATCAAACGGAGTCCAAACGGAATGAAACCTTCGGAAATGTGAGTTTCTCACCGAACGTGATCCAGGAGACTTGGACCCTACTCCAAGAAGTAATAGAGGCGGTCACGAGGGTGGGGGCGCCCCCCCCTAGGGCGCGCCCCCTGCCTCGTGGGCCCCCTGTTGGTCCACCGATGTACTCCTTCCTCCTATATATACCTACGTACCCCCAAACGATCAGAACAGGAGCCAAAAACCTAATTCCACCACTACAACTTCCTGTATCCACGTGATCCCATCTTGGGCATGTTCCGGAGCTCTGACGGAGGGGGTATCCACCATGGAGGGCTTCTACATCAACACCATAGCCCCTCCGATGAAGTGTGAGTAGTTTACTTCAGACCTTCGGGGCCATAGCTAGTAGCTAGATGGCTTCTTCTCTCTTTTTGGATCTCAATACAATGTTCTCCCCCTCTCTCGTGGAGATCTATTCGATGTAATCCTTTTTTTGCAGTGTGTTTGTTGAGACCGATGAATTGTGGGTTTATGATCCAGCTTATCTATGAAAAATATTTGAATCATCTTTGAATTCTTTTATATATGATTGGTTATCTTTGCAAGTCTCTTCGAATTATCCGTTTGGTTTGGCCAACTAGATTGGTAGTTCTTGCAATGGGAGAAGTGCTTAGCTTTGGGTTCAATCTTGCAGTGTCCTTCCCCAGTGACAGAAGGGGCAGCAAGGCACGTATTGTATTGTTGCCATCGAGGATAACAAGATGGTTTTTTTATCATATTGCATGAATTTATCCCTCTACATCATGTCATCTTGCTTAAGGCGTTACTCTGTTTTTAACTTAATACTCTAGATGCATGCTGGATAGCGGTCGATGAGTGGAGTAATAGTAGTAGATGCAGAATCGTTTCGGTCTATTTGTCTTGGACGTAATGCCTATATACATGATCATACCTAGATATACTCATAACTATGCTCAATTCTGTCAATTGCTCAACAGTAATTTGTTCACCCACCGTAGAATATCTCTCTTGAGAGAAGCCACTAGTGAAACCTATGGCCCCTGGGTCTATTCTCATCATATCAATCTCCATTACTTTAATACTTGCTTTGTTTTTACTTTGCCTTTTTTCTTTTAACTTTGCATCTATATACCAAAAATACCAAAAATATTATTTATCATCTCTATTAGATCTCACTCTCGTAAGTGACCGTGAAGGGATTGACAACCCCTAATCAGCGTTGGTTGCGAGGAGCTATCGTTTTGTGTAGGTACGAGGGACTTGTGCATGGCCTCCTACTGGATTGATAACTTGGTTCTCAAAAACTAAGGGAAATACTTACGCTACTTTGCTGCATCATCCTCTCCTCTTCGGGGAAATCCAACGCGGTGCTCAAGAGGTAGCATCCATCAGCTTACTTTACACATTATGCTTGTGAATAAGACATGTGTTCCTGTTTCTAGAACATACAATATCAGTCTATCACACCATGTTCTTACATCAAAGTACTACTATTGTGTAACCTGCAACAATCATTTATCATGAGACACGTCTGACTTGGGTGTGTGATATAGGTTACATCTCGCATTCTTTTCTAGAATGTACTACTTCTAATTTGTTGAAATGGCACTTATGATGAGACATTTTTAACTTGGTAGAGTGATATTCGGTGCATCTTTCATATGGGGTCTAGCTTTCATTGCTTCTAATTTGTTGAAATGCCTTCTCCTTTGTTTACACATCATAAGCTGTGAATATGCAATGGCACTAATGACGAGAGACCTTTAACTTGGTAGTGTGATGTTGTTTGCATCTTGCATATGATTTATTTCTTGTACTGCTTCACATTTGTTTTAATGCCATTTATGATGAGATAATGTTAACTTGGTAGAGCGATATTTTTAGCATCTTTCATATGGTGTCTACCTTCCATTGCATTGCTTCTAATTTAGTGAAATGTCTTCTGCTTAGTTTACACATCATAGTTCTCATTATCTCATGCGTCCTAATTTTCGTACATATTACATCCTCCTATCATGTGGTTGTCTAACCTCAAAGTTCAGTTCATCTGTATCACGCATCAATTTGTTCTGAAGAACTAAATTGTTATTTCTTCTTCTTGACGGCTTGAATTAACATGGCATAGAGAAAGAGGAAGCAACACATAATGACAGGGAATGGGAAGCGGAAGAATCTTGTAGATTCTGCTGGTACTGATGGTGCAATAGAAGGTCAAAGTCCAGTGGAAAATTCTACAAACAGGGTATGCCGTGCTACACGAGCTGCAGAACAAGCCAAACAAAAACAAATAGTTGCCACCAAACAAGCAGAGACAACCCTAGTTGTTGCAACACCTTCCACAGTACCACCAGTTGCACAAGTTACTCGTTGGTCAACTCAGCTAGGAGCACATTCCCAACCTCCCTTGCCACCTGACACTACTTCCAAAGCACTCTTGACACAAGATGAGTTGGCAAGATCAGATGAACTTTGTGAGCTTCAACAGCAAGAAGGTAGTTGCTGGAGTCAAGTTACAGCTGCATGCTTCTTTATATGTAGTCTCACAGTTTGATGTACACTAACACCTCCTATGTTCGTTGTTGGACTAGCACCTAGGCGCAAGAGGAAACAAACGTCAGGGATAATGCTCGATAGGTTAACTAAATCTAGAGGAGGAAGAATGGAGATCCATTTTGAGGCAGGTTTAAAAAGGCTACGTGATGCTACAGAGTCAGCCAAGTTAGTATCAGAGGAAGCGGTTGCCGTTAGGTGTCATGTACATATCTGTCGGTGTACTAGAGTAGGGGTACCCTAGTATCCCGAACTCGTGCACGGGCAGTCGCAGCACCCCGCGGCAAGGCTTGCCGGGTGACCGCCAAGGTCCTCCGTGGTTCCTTTGGAGCCATTCAAGAACAAAGTATTCAAGCCAAGGAGACAAGACCCCGGCAAGAGGAGCTTGCCGGGAAGGCCAACCAAGGCATCCCAAGGAACTTGTCGCGACGCGCCATGCGTCCTGGCAAGACCCGGTGAGCGACAAGCTCCCGGACGCGACAAGACGACGACCGCGGCAAGGCACTTGCCGCGGCAAGCTACCACTCTGTACCCGCACTTCAGCACACCCACCAACGTGTCACCCTGGGACCTTTCCAGGTGCGCGTGTCAAGAGGTTGCGCAGCCAGCGGTGCGAGGTGGCAAGCGACGCTGACAAGATTTCCATCGTGGCAAGAGGTGGCGCCCCTGACGGTCCCTTTTTGCAGTGTTTGGGCGACGCAGACGGGCATTTAATGCCTTTGTCCCCTGCCGTCAGGGTTAGGTATGATACACTGTACAAGTAGTTGTACCAACCGCAATTCTTTTCCATTTTTACCCTTGCCTATGTTGCCACCTGTCGGTGACCCCTTGAGCATATAAAAGGAGGCCCATGCGCAACGTAGAGGGGGGTTCGAGACCAGAAAAACACTCGCGCTCGGTCTCGTTAGCATCTAGCATGTACTGTAGCACTCAGCGCTCCCGAGCAAGAACTCAATACAATCAGACATGCAGCAGTAGGAGTATTATCTCTCTGGAGAGCTCCGAAGCTGGGTAAACCGCTTGTGTGCTTCACCTCGATCTGCTCTTCGGGCGATCTCCGCCCCCCGCTGAACCTAAAGGGGCCCGGTCCGCCGGCCCCATAGGTGTTCATGGGTCAGCCTCCCCGACATCTATGGCGCGCCAGGTAGGGGGCGTCGAGGTTGTGTGAACCTGATCCGGCGTTCACACGAGCTAGATCTTCATCTTCTTCATCGACATGCCACCGAAGAAGAAGGCTTCGGAGGTGGCTGCTCCGTCCGCGTCGATCCCACGGCCACCGGAGCAAACGGGTGGTGGGGTAGACGCCGGTGGAGGAACGGGCGTCGACGGGGGAGCTCACGGTGCTGCCAGGTCCAAGGACAAGGCTGCACAGACCTCGGTGTCCGTACATGCACCGCGCCCATCTCAGGAGGCGCAGGACCGACAGCGTCATGGTACTCGCGGTGCCATACGTTCGTTGGACCAAGATCGAGCTGGTGGATCTCGGGGTGCTCAAGACCAGCATGCACGCCAACATGCTGGCACGAGGGTGACACGGTCGCCTGGACGGGATACTGCTCCTTCTAACATAGTTAGAAGTCCGAGCATATCCCGCTCCTCGCACCGTTCGCCACTGCCACCCACCACTCCAGCAGAAGCATTGGCACGAGCTCAACTGCTCCTGGATTACCCTCCAACGGAGGACAAGATCGACGAATGGAGGGCCACCATTCAGAGTCTCATCGGCTTCGCCAACGGCGATACTCCACGGCAGCCGAGTACATCGCAGCCGCGGCAAGACTGCCAGGCACGAGCTGATGGCGACAAAACCGGTGGGGGTGCAACCACCGTGCACTCTCCACCCCGAAGGCCAAGATCGCCGACTCGCCGGATCTACCTCGACAGTGACTCCACCGCATCATCAGATCCACGAGCTCATCGCGATCAGCGCCAAGTTCTTCACGAACGACAGCAAGAAGACGCTCGTACTCGCATCAAGCGCCAAAGAGAAGCGCGGCGTCAATCGGACCAGCGCGCTGGGCCCTCTGTCGACATGCATGCGCCAGGGGAACCAGGCGACAAGTCCAGTGGCCCAGCACGTAGAATTTCAAGCCAGACGTACCAGAGAAGTACGACGGCAAGACGCATCCGTCGGAGTTCCTCAGCATCTACACCATCGCGGTGCAAGCTGCTGGGGGGCGGGACGACAAGATCCTTGCCAACTACTTCCCGCTGGTGCTCAAGCCCAATGTCAGGTCCTGGCTCATGCACTTGCCGGACAACTCCACATCCTCCTGGGCAGATCTATGCCATCAGTTTGTCGGTGCCTTTACAGGCAGCCACAAGCCTCATGGCCAAGAGAGCGACCTTCATCTGCTCGCCCAGAAGGAAGGAGAGCCCCTGCGCAAGTACATTCAGAGATTCAGCTGTGTACAGCACAACATCCCAGATGTCCACCCTGCCGCAGTCATCAGCGTGTTTCATCAGAACGTGCGAAACCGCAGGATGCGGGAGGAGATGGCAATGTGCAAGATCAGAGACGTCAGTGAGCTATATGCCCTGGCCGACAAGTGTGCACGTGCTGAGGAAGGGAGGAAACTCCCCGGAGAGAATACAGGAGTAGGGGGATCTGACAGCGAGGATGCTGCCCCGGCAAAGAAAAACCGGCGGCGGAACAACAGGAAGAAGAAAGGCAAAGATGTGCTAGTCGTTGAGCAGTCCGGCAACGGAGGTGGCGCCAAGAAAGCCGAAGCTGTGGCGGTCGCCGACAAGCAGGACGGCGCCGACAAGCAGTACTGCAAGATCCACCGCACCAAGGGCCATGATCTCCAGAGCTGCAAGAAGGTTGAGCAGCTTGTCGAGCAGCAAAAGGGTGAATACGAGCAACGCGATAAGGAGAAGGCCCAAGAAGGTACTGGAGGATCCGGCAAGAAACGTCCCGGCCGAGGAGGACGCCGCGGCAAGGCCAAGCAGCGGCAAGGAGACAGACCTCCCCGCGGCCGCGACAAGGATGAAGATGACGACGACGATGAAGACATGGATGATGACGAGACCGATGAGCAGGAGTTCCAGAAAGCCACAGAGGTCCTGTGCGTTGACGGCGGTGCTTCTCTGCATACTTCACACCGCCAGCTCAAGCAGTGGGTGCGGGAAGTCAATGCGGCAGAACCACCCGTCGAGTCACGCAAGCCTCTGAAATGGTCCAGCACGCCTATCATCTTTGATATTGAGGACCACCATGATCGCATAACAGCAGTCGGGTGCTTGCCGATGTTGGTTTCACCAACTATCCGCAACCTGAAGGTCACTAAGATGCGAGTTGACGGCGGGGCTCCAGAAACTCCAGATCCCTGACAGCGAGCTCGAAGAGACCGGCACATTCCAAGGAATCAATCTGGGAAGGAGAAAACCGAAGGGAAAGATCACGTTGTCGGTGACATTTGGCAGCAAGTTGAACTTCAGGACTGAGAGGGTCACTTTTGACATTGCTCACTTTCCATTTCCTTACAATGGGATACTCGGCCGTCCATCGCTCGCCAAATTCATGGCAGCCTCTCACTATGCATACAACATGCTGAAGATGCCAGGCCCGATAAGTGTCATCTCTGTCCCTGGCGACAACAAGGACGCTCTTATCTGCGCCAACAAGATCTACCGGGAAGCAGCAGCCGCAACAGATCACAAGTCACTTGCCGCTGAAGCTCCCGGGGGGAAGAAGAAGACCAAGTCCGGCAAGAGTTCGGATGCCCACTCCGGCAAGCGCACCTCTTCGGAGTGCTGCGCTACCGTCGAGGACGCACCATCGAGCTCCACCGGCAAGCATAAGAAGACAATGGCAGCTCCACCAGAGACCAAGAAGGTGTCCGCCAAGGAGGACGGCTCTGGTGGTACATTCACCATCAGTGCCACTCTCGACCCTAAATAGGAAGCGCGCTCGTTGCCTTCCTGCGGGCGAACGTTGACGTGTTTGCGTGGCAACCGTCTGACATCCCCGGTGTTCCCAGGAAAGTAATCGAGCACCATCTTGCCGTTTGTCCTCATGCGCGGCCCGTCAAGCAGAAAGTCAGGAAACAAGCAGTGGAGCGCCAACAATTCATCGCAGAAGAAATCAAGAAACTGGAAGCAGCAGGCCTTGTCAGAGGAGTGCTCCATCCTACGTGGTTGGCCAATCATGTAGTCGTGCGCAAGGCAAATGGGAAATGGAGGCTTTGTATCGACTTTACCGATGTCAATAAAGCTTGTCCCAAAGACCCATTTCCCTTACCGCGCATTGACCAGATTGTTGACTCCACGGCCGGATGTGACTTGCTTTCATTTCTTGACGCATACTCAGGATACCATCAGATCTTCATGGCAGAAGAGGATGAGGAGAAGACCGCATTCATCACTCCATGTGGCACATACTGTTTCATACGGATGCCTTTCGGTTTAAAGAATGCTGGTTCAACATTTGCAAGGGTATTCCATGACGCTTTTGAGCCACAAATGCACAGAAATGTGGAAGCTTACTTGGATGACATAGTGGTCAAGAGCATGGACAAGGCAACTCTGATTCAAGATTTAGACGAAACCTTTGCAAATCTGCGCAAGATCAACCTCAAGCTTAACCCCGAGAAGTGTGTGTTTGGAGTCCCCTCCGGCAAGCTTCTCGGGTTCTTCGTGTCTCAGCGAGGAATTGAAGCCAATCCCGACAAGATCAAGGCCATTGAGCAGATTGAAGCACCAAAGCGCGTCAAGGATGTACAAAGACTTGCCGGTTGTGTGGCTGCTCTCAGCAGATTTATCTCTAAGTCTGCTGAGCGCGCCCTGCCATTTTTCAAAATATTGAAAAAGGCAGGTCCAATGAAATGGACTCCGGAAGCGGAGGCTGCGCTGCAGGACTTAAAGAGATACCTGTCCTCCACTCCAATACTTGTCGCACCTAAGCCACAAGAGAAGTTGCTACTGTATATACCGGCAACCAATCAAGTGGTTAGTGCTGCGTTAGTAGCAGAGAGGGAGGCGGATGATGAGCCAGCAACCACGGCAGATGCATCCAGCGACAAGCAGGGGACTTCACCGACAAGCTCCGGTCCCGACAAAGATGGATCTGCGCAGGCGAATGAGGAGATACAGAAGAGAATGGTGCAGCGCCCAGTTTACTTTGTCAGTTCCCTTCTGCAGGGAGCTAGGTCAAGGTATTCTGGTGTGCAGAATTTGCTTTTCGCGGTACTCATGGCCTCGAGAAAACTGCGCCATTACTTCCAAGCACATGAGATCACAGTTGTCACTCGTTTTCCGCTGAAGAGGATACTACAGAATCCAGAAGCAACAGGCAGGATTGTCGAGTGGGCACTGGAACTATCAAGCTTTGGCCTCAAGTTTGAGAGCACTTCAATTATCCAGAGCAGAGCATTGGCAGAATTCATAGCAGAGTGGACGCCAACACCAGATGAAGAAATTCCAGAAACGAGCATCCCCGTCAAGGAAACAAGCAAAGAGTGGCTGATGTACTTTGATGGTGCCTTCTCGCTACAAGGCGTCGGTGCAGGCGTGCTACTTGTTGCGCCCACCGGAGAGCACCTCAAGTACGTAGTCCAGATGCACTTTCCCAAGGAGCAAGCGACGAACAATACCGCAGAGTATGAAGGTTTGCTTGCCGGTCTCAGGATCGTAGCAGACCTTGGGATCAAGAAGCTCATTGTCAGGGGTGACTCGCAGCTTGTCGTCCGCCAAGTGAACAAGAATTATCAGAGTCCGTTGATGGAAGCTTACGTTGATGAAGTAAGAAAGTTAGAAGAGCACTTTGACGGCCTACAGATGGAACATGTTCCAAGAGCTCAGAACAACGTTGCCGATGGCCTGTCGAAGTGCGCCGCACTTGAGTTACCTGTGGAACCAGGGATCTTTGTGCTCAAACTGACTCAACCGTCTGTAACGCCATCAACTGGACAGAGCAAGAAGAGGAAGTTGATTTCTGGTGACTATTTTCCGGCAGAGCTCCCCAAAGCCGCCGCCAAGAAGGTCCCGAAGATCAACACCAAGGGTGCTGAGGAGCAGTCTGCTCCGGCAAGCCCTAGGGTTTGTTCCATTGAAGCAGACGCTCCCGACAAGTTTTGCTCCGGCAAGCTTGCCGGGGAACGTCAAGCTCTGGTTGAGCCGCAGGTTCTCGCCGTAGAAGCGGATGTTCCCACAGCAGCATATGTGCCTTTAGTCCTTGTTGTCGAGCCGCAAGCTCCAGCATGGGCACAGCAGATTGTCCGTTTCCTTCAGACAGGAGAACTTCCCGAAGAGCAAGAAGAAGCAGAAAGAGTAGCCCGGCAGTCAAGTATGTACCAGTTTGTCGACAACACACTGTACAGAAGAAGACTCAACGGTGTGAAATTGAAGTGTATTCACCGGGAAGATGGACAAAAGCTGTTGGCAGAGATACATGGAGGCATATGTGGTCACCACATTGGCGCAAGAGCACTTGCCGGCAAAGCATTCCGGCAAGGTTTCTTTTGGCCGACAGCCCTCCAGGATGCAACTGCACAAGTAACCAAGTGTGAAGCGTGACAGTTCCATTCCAAGCAGATACACCAGCCAGCTCAATCTCTCCAGACGATCCCTTTATCCTGGCCATTTTCGGTCTGGGGGCTCGACATCCTCGGCCCCTTTCCCTGAGCTGTCGGGGGCTTTGAGTACTTGTACGTTGCAATCGACAAGTTCACAAAGTGGCCGGAAGTGGAAGCAGTGAGGAAGGTGACAGCATAGTCAGCAGTCAAGTTCTTCAGGTCGATTGTTTGCCGTTTCGGGATCCCTAACAGGATCATTACTGACAACGGCACGCAATTCACGAGCCGCACCTTCATGCAGTATGTCGAAGATCTTGGCGCCAAGGTCTGCTTCGCTTCTGTTGCTCATCCGGGAAGCAACGGACAAGCGGAGAGGGCAAATGCTGAAGTGCTACGCGGGCTCAAGACCAGGACTTTTGACAGGCTGCGCAGGTGCGGAAAGAACTGGATTGAGGAGCTGCCGATGGTTCTTTGGTCGATCTGGACGACGCCAAATCGAGCCACTGGCCAGACACCTTTCGCTCTAGTCTATGGAGCAGAGGCAGTTCTCCCCACGGAACTCGTATACGGGTCACCTCGAGTGCTCGCTTACGATGAGCTTGAGCAAGAGCAGCTGCGACAAGATGACGCGCTGCTCCATGAGGAAGACCATCTTCAGGCTGCTGTACGAGCTGCTCGCTACCAGCAAGCTTTGCGCCGCTACCATAGCCGCAAAGTTAATGCCAGAAGTCTCGAGGAAGGCGACCTTGTTCTTCGGCGCGTTCAGTCCGCCAAGAATTCCAACAAGTTGACGCCAAAGTGGGAAGGCCCTTACCGGGTGAAACGAGTCACTAGGCCTGGCGCTGTCCGCCTTGAGACCGAAGATGGCATTCCGGTGAGCAACTCCTGGAACATTGAGCATCTTCGTAAGTTTTACCCGTAAGGCGCGGTTGCCGGAACCTGTTCCGGCAACCACCTTTTGTGCAAGTCTTGCCGCTGTTGCATGTAATCCTTTGTACATAGCCGGGCGCAGACCCCGTGCATAAGTAAAGCTCATGTGCTCCGCACATCTTGTCAATTTCATGCTTTCTATTCTTTGCATGTATTATCTGACACTTTGTGCAGCACCTACCCCCGGTAAGCAATAACGAGCCTTAAGGCTCCATATCATTATTTTCTCTTCTTTCTTTTTCTCAAAGAAAGGAAGGTTCCCTCGCCCACAAGTTTGCCGGGGGGAAAGGAGAAGATAATGGTGTGGACCAGGCGTCGTTCAAGAAAGTTTCGCCTTACCGGGAAGCAAACGACAGAAAAGCTAAGTTGCCAAAGTTTGAGCAATCACTTTTAAAATTTTTAAGTTATCTTCCTCGAATGACCATGCTTTGTATGGAAAACCTGTGCGCGGAGGAACCAACTCGTAGCTAGTTGCGCCCTTACTTTGTTTCGAGTCCACTCAACAACTTAAGTGAGCTGCGACTAGTTGCGACAAGGTTTCTTGTCGGTGGCGGCACCGCCAGTAGGCTGCTGACGTCCCGCACTCAGCGCTTGCGGCAAAGGTGCCTGCGCCGACAAGTTCCCTAAAAGCATAGGGCAAAAACATACAAAGGAAGGGATCGAGTAAAGGAAATAACATAGCAATCGATACCCAAAATAAAGTTATATTACAAGATAGCTTGTCGCAGCTCTAATAGATTGTTCTCGCAACATGACCAGCAGCGACAAGAAAAGGAGAAAACGGGCGGCCTAATCTACACGATCTCCCTCAACCCTCTTGATCTCACTCACCTTGTCCACAATGGGTGCGACAAGGGTCTTGAGTGCTTCCAGATCAGCTTCCGGCGGCAGGGTCTTGAGGACGTTGGTGAGGTTGAGGCCTGGGTTGCGGAAGGCCACCTTCACCAACACTTTTTGAAGAACTCCCGCGCAGATCATGCGCGACTCGTCGGCCAGCTGCTTTGGGATCCTCTCCTGGAGTCGTTGGAGGGCCGTCGCCACGCCTTTGAAGAACAACGCGAAGAAGGGATATCCATATGGAGCCTGTTCCGAAGCGGCGGCGGAGAGTACCTTCGTGCGCGGATGCGCTCGCGTCTCCGTCGACCAGAAGAGGTAGTAGTACTCCCTCAGCTCCGTCGCGGCGAGCTTAGGGGGAAGGTTGTCCGCTCCTTTCGCAGCGCCGCGAGCCGCTGCGCCTCGGTCGACTTCACGCCCTTCCCCTTGCCGGCTTTCGGAGCCATGGCGGAGGTGGTGGGGGAGATCGATGGCGTTGGTGGTGCTGGTGGCGATGGGGGGCGGAGCGCTGCTCTCTTTCGGCTTTGGGAAGAAGGGGGGAGCGGCGGAGGTTTCTGAGATTGGAATAGCAACCGGCGAGATGGGTGAACTGCCCCTGTTTCCCCTGCTTATAAAGAGGGAGGGGGCGGACGTTCCGTCTTTCCAAATAAAGAAACCACCCACGATCTCTCCCACGACGCCGCATTCGACGCGTGCCGTTCGGGGAGGGCGCGGTGGATGCGGAGTAAGATACGGCGTAACCCAGGCCGCGCGTGCCCGTGCCCTGTTTTGGGCCTGGCCCAACAGCGCTCGGCACTGTGTGTGGCCCAGGCCCGGGGGCTCCTGTCGGTGTACTAGAGTGGGGGTATCCTAGTATCCCGAACTCGTGCACGGGCAGTCGCAGCACCCCGCGGCAAGGCTTTCCAGGTGACCGCCAAGGTCCTCCATGGTTCCTTTGGAGCCATTCAAGAACAAAGTATTCAAGCCAAGGAGACAAGACCCCGGCAAGAGGAGCTTGCCGGGAAGGCCAACCAAGGCATCCCAAGGAACTTGCCGCGATGCGCCACGCGTCCCGGCAAGACCCGGTGAGCGACAAGCTCCCGGACGCGACAAGACGACGACCGCGGCAAGGCACTTGCCGCGGCAAGCTACCACTCTGTACCCGCGCTCCAGCACACCCACCAACGTGTCACCCTGGGACCTTTCCAAGTGCGCGTGTCAAGAGGCTGCGCAGCCAGCGGTGCGAGGTGGCAAGCGACGCTGACAAGATTGCCATCGTGGCAAGCGGTGGCGCCCCTGACGGTCCCTTTTTGCACTGTTTGGGCGACGCGGACGGGCATTTAATGCCTTTGTCCCCTGCCGTCAGGGTTAGGTATGATACACTGTACAAGTAGTTGTACCAACCGCAATTCTTTTCCATTTTTACCCTTGCCTACGTTGCCACCTGTCGGTGACCCCTTGAGCATATAAAAGGAGGCCCATGCGCAACGTAGAGGGGGGTTCGATACCAGAAAACACTCGCGCTCGGTCTCGTTAGCAGCTAGCATGTACTATAGCACTCAGCGCTCCCGAGCAAGAACTCAATACAATTAGACATGCAGCAGTAGGAGTATTATCTCTCCGGAGAGCTCTGAAGCTGGGTAAACCGCTCGTGTGCTTCGCCTCGATCTGCTCTTCACGCGATCTCCGCCCCCCGCCGAACCGAAAGGGGCCCGGTCCGCCGGCCCCATAGGTGTTCGTGGGTCAGCCTCCCCGACAATATCCTCCCAACATGGATTCAGTACAGGAATGACAAAGACGAAACCCAGTTCAACACCTTCCTCGACTATAAGTATGGTTATGTATAGAAACTAGTAATATTGTCTTGCTCCGCCCCATTTTTTCTAGGTTGCTGATAATGAGACTCCCATAATTTTCAACAGATGAGGTTCAAGTTGGATAGCCAAGATGATGCAACCAGACAAGCTTGCACCCATGTTTTCAAGTCTTCTCTGTGACAGTATCGGTATAACTTGAGCAAAACTCACTTTGAAGGCAACGCTAACATTGAACTTGCCCAAACATCTCCAGTGGAAAATATATCGGATGAAGACTGGAGAGTCCTCGTTAAATACTGGTTTTATCCGAAGTATCAGGTACATTATATATATATATGTGATCAGATCACATGTTGAAGTCCTATTTACGCATGTGGCACACAAAACTATCTTCTTGTAGGTGAACTGTTCAAAGAACAAGGCCAATCGTATGAAAGTGAAATTCCAACAGACCACAGGATCTCGTAGCTATATTGCACACTACGAGGCTCTTGTAATTAGCTGTTGTTTTACTCTTTTCGTTGTACCATATTATCAGATCTCTATTGACTTGTTCCAAAATCAAAGGAAAGCCCACAAGGACCAAAAAGTACCTGAACCAAATGTTGTGGAAATCTTCAAGGACTTTCACACCAGCAAGAAGAAGGGCATGACTACACCAGCCAAAGCCTCTGTTGTAAGTCCTTAATCCTCAGGCCTTTTAACTACTACTTACTCTGACTTGTGCCCTGAACTACATGCCAATGTCTATTACTCTCTTCAATTATATACACAATTGTCTTAGCGTATCATTGCACCTTATAAGGTATAAAAGAGAGAAGTGATGTTCCTTTGATCTTGACCTATAATCTAGTTCCGTACTGGACTTGCCCACACAATGTTACAATTGTCTGTTTGTCTGTTCTGAGTTGTTTTGTGATATGAATGATCTCATACTATGCTTACCATATTATAAACTTTGTCTCTTTATCCTTAGCTCTCAATACAATGTGAAGAAATAGACAATACATTAGTGATGGTACATGGTCATATGTTTGGAACCTGGTTTTATTATGTACTTTGTAGTAAAATACAACTAATATTTTACATGGGTACACCAGAATAAGTTCTGTATATAGACCAAAGCTATTTTGTTTGGTTTTGCTGGCTCCTTAATATCTTCTACTCTGGTACTACTAATGTAAAAACTCAACTTTTCAGCAAGCTATGGAAAAAATGGTGGAACCGCCACCTTCTGAAGGTGGCGAGGCAACTATAACCGCAATGTCAGCTCTTGCTGCAGTGGGTCAGTACCTGTCCACATAGTGCCAAAAGCACATTCCTGCGTAATACTGGGTTGGTTGTTAAGGCAATCTCGTCCAAACTACCTCATGATCAAGATATGCAAGCTCGAAACAATGTTATATTTCTCGCTAGAATTAAGTAGTCCTTACTTTAGTGCATGTAGGTAACATAAGATGTACGATAAAAAAATGTACAATAATTTGTAAGTCTTGATATTCTTTCGTGGAGTCCCTTGTTGAATCTTAGATTGAAAAAAAAGAATGCCCTAACAGAGACCCTTTGTGAAACAAGGACAGACATTGTTTGATGTTGTCAAGATATGCACGGTTTTGAAACCAGACTATCAGAAATGAAGGCAAATGTTATGGTGCTCCATCAGACAATACAGCATGAAAACGTAACAGTCAGGTCAAATGAACTGAGCTTCTGAACTTCTGGTGGTGCATTTATTTGCCAGACTATTAACTTTTATGCCAACCTTCCTTTTGTTTTATAGTAGTAATTTGTTTCGTTGTGATACAAAATTTGTTCTTAACATGCCGCCACCAGCTGAAGAAAACAGCAAACCATTTTTGTATAGTGTAGGGTGTTCCCTATATTTGCACTGGCGGCGATCTTTGATGACGAGTGGATGTAATCTGTGCAATCGCCTTAATAGCCTAGAGTTAGTTTCGGGCTTAATTATTTCCTAGTCTTCTTTTTCCCTGGTTTCCTAGTGTCGCAACAACCATGGGCCATATACGGACTGTGGTAACCTTGACCCTGCTACGGGCCGTAGGATCCATCTCCTGCGGGCCGTCGATAAATGGGCCTCCAACAGGGTCGTAGAATCGGTGCGCCTTGGGCCGTCAGATAAATGGGTCTACATGGGTCGTAAACGGGCATAATTGGTATCGGCCCAGCATGGTAACGGGCCGTTAACAGGCCGGAGGACAGCAAAGGCTTAATTCTGTCACAGGCATAACGGGTCGTTAATGGGCCAGAATATAGGACGGGCTGGAAACGGAAAATGGGTTAACATGCCAGAAATGGGCCGACTCTTGCCACGGGATGAATTTGGCCCATTAGGGGAACATGCCAATAATGGGCCGGAAGTAATCGAGGGCCAGAAAGGAGCCCAAGAACGTATGGACCATCAGTAGGCCAAAAGCTAACACGGGCTGGAAACGGCCCATGTGAATCATGGGCCGTTAACGGGTACAACGAAATTTACTGTTCATTATGGGCTAGAATCACCATGGACCTCTAAAAGGCCTAAAGATACGAAGGCCTCATATGGGCCGAAAGACGTCGTGGGCATACATGGGCCAAAATTGAAACTGGCTGGTGTTATATTCGATAACCCACATGACATTGTTGGACCGATTTTGGTTAGGCCCTAACGGGCCGTGAGTTACCGGGCCGTAAAATGGGCTATTTGCGAAGAGACCGTTAACACGCTTTTGATGGGCCATCCCGCTAACTTTTGATCAAGTCAAACGGGCCAGTCTTTGTAAGCTAAATGGGCCAGTGCTGGGCCGTCGCACATGTCGACTTATCATAGGCGCCTATCCGACCCACTGACGAGCTGACACGTGTTTCCTCCGGCCAATCAAAATTTTACACATGGAAATTTCCCATTGGTCCGGGTTGTTAACGGGTTATCGGAACCAAAACCGGACCTGATAGCTTAACGGCGTCCCATTACGGTGGATGCCACGTGTCAGTCACCCTTGACGAAAGCACTTCTATGCGCGCGATTTATCGTCATGGAAGTGGACACTTCCGTGATGATAATTTTGGTAATGTCATGGAAAACTTCTACGACAGCACATGTATGACTATCCTGATTCTGTCATAAAATCGTCATGGATGTACATGCATGACAAAAAACGCGACCTACTGTGACAAACACGTATCATCATGGAAGTGTATTTTTTTGTAGTGGAAGCACTCATTTTCGGGCTCTGACTGGCCAAGGAAATCGGCATCCACCGCATCCTCTGCTACGGCGACTCGGACTTGGTGGTCTAGCAGTCGTTAGGTGACTAAGACGCCAAGGACGCCAACATAGCAAGCTAACGCTTCCTCCTCCAGCAGATGAGCGGCCACTTCAACATATGCGAGTTCATCCACGTGCCACGGGCCGACAACAACGCACCATATGCTCTTGCCCGCATTGGCTCCACCTGTCAAGCCATACCAGCCGGCGTCTCCCTCGAGCGCCTCCGCAAGCCGTCTATCAAGCCCTCGCTAGAGTCCGACTCCATCTTTGTGACGGCTGCCCCGGGAGCAGTCAGATCCGTCTGGGGGACTTCAGCAGTCGGCATGGGGACTTCGACAATCAGCACGGGGCCTTCAGCAGTCGGCGCGGGGACTTCAGCGGCCGGCTCGAGGAATTCACCAAGTGGCCCGGGGGCTGCAGCACCAGCACCCGACCCAACGCTCCCAGTAGGCGGCCCAGGGGCTACTGCAGTCGGCCAGGGGACTTCATCAGCACCACCAAGAGTGGCGGGCCCTAGCCCGCCGCCTCCCAACCTGGCCCCCCTCATACCAGTCAGCGTGTTCACAGTGGTGGCGGCCCCATCTTGGGCACAGCCCATCCGTGACTATTTGGTCAACCGTGTGCTACCAACCGACCAGGTGCTAGCCAGACAGATCCAGCGTAGAGCAGGCGCCTACACCATTGTCAATCAATAGCTCGCAAGACGGAGTGTGACCAGCGTCTATCAGCGCTGCGTGGAACCAGAGAAGGGCGTGGAGATTCTCAGAGATATCCATCAAGGCGAATGTGGCCACCATGCCGCCTCTAGGTCCCTCGTGGCCAAAGCTTTCCACCATGGCTTCTTTTGGCCGACTGCTTTGGACGATGCAAAAGAGTTGGTCAAGAAGTGCAAAGGGTGCCAGAAGTACAGCACCAAGCAACACCTGCCAGCCTCCGCCCTCAAGACCATCCCCATCACCTGGCCTTTTACCGTGTGGGGTTTGGATATGGTAGGCCCATTCAAGACAGCGCGAGGCGGCATGACCCATCTGCTGGTCGCCGTAGACAAGTTCACCAAGTGGATAGAAGCGAAGCCAATCAAGAAGCTGAATGGTCCAACTACTGTCACATTCATCACCGACATCACTATCTGATATGGCGTTCCCCACAGCATCATCACCGACAATGGCACCAATTTCGCCAAAGGCGCCTTGGCCCGTTTCTGCGTGAATCAGGGCATCCAACTGGACTTGGCGTCTGTTGCCCACCCGCAGTCAAATGGTCAAGTGGAGCGAGCAAACGGCCTCATCTTGTCCGACATGATGCATTTCTTCCTCGTGTACGGTACAGAGGCTATCATCCCTACGGATATTGAGTTCAACTCGCCTCAGGTCACCATGTACACGGAGGAGGAGGCCAAAGAGGCGTGAGAAGACGGCGTCGATCTGCTGGAAGAGGCCCGACTACTAGCATGCAGCTAGTCCGCCATCTACCAGCAGAGCCTGCGCCGCTACCACAACAAGAAGATCAGGCCGCGTTCTTTCCGCGAGGGCGACCTTGTGCTCCGCCTGATCCAGCGATCAGCCAGACAACACAAGCTCGCGACACCTTGAGAAGGCCCATTCATCATCAGCATGGCACTGGGAATGACTCATACTACCTCATCGATGCTCAGAATCCTAGGGCGCGCAAACGTTGCACAACCGGCGAAGAGACGGAGCGGCCATGGAATGCAAATCTGCTCTGCCCGTTTGACAATTGATTCGAGCGTATGTACCACTGCTACGTCTTGAGCTTGCGTTGGTTTTCCTTGAAGAGGAAAGGGTGATGCAAAAATAGTAGCGTAAGTATTTCCCTCGGTTTTTGAGAACCAAGGTATCAATCCAGTAGGAGGCTCCTCAAAAGTCCCACGCACCTACACAAACAAACAAGAACTCGCAACCAACACAATAAAGGGGTTGTCAATCCCTTCACGACCACTTGCGAAAGTGAGATCTGATAGAGATAATATGATAGGATAAATATTTTTGGTATTTTTATGATATAGATTGGAAAAATAAAGATGCAAATAAAAGTAGATTGAAAGCTTATATGATAAGAGATAGACCCGGGGGGCATAGGTTTCACTAGTGGCTTCTCTCAAGATAGCATAAGTATTACGATGTGTGAACAAATTACTGTCGAGCAATTGATAGAAAAGTGAACAATTATGAGAATATCTAGGCATGATCATGTATATAGGCATCACGTCCGTGACAACTAGACCGAAACGATTCTGCATCTACTACAATTACTCCACACATCGACCGCTATCCAGCATGCATCTAGAGTATTAAGCTCATAAAGAACAGAGTAATGCATTAAGAAAGATGGCATGATGTAGAGGGATAAACTCATGGAATATGATATAAACCCCATCTTTTTATCCTCGATGGCAACAATACAATACATGCCTTGATGCCCCTGCTGTCACTGGGAAAGGACACCGCAAGATTGAACCCAAAGCTAAGCACTTCTCCCATTGCAAGTGAGGGAGTCCTGGACTGGGGGGTGTCCGGATAGCCGAACTATCACCGTTGGCCGGACTCCTAGACTATGAAGATACAAGATTGAAGACTTCGTCCCGTGTCCGGATGAGACTTTCCTTGGCGTGGAAGGCAAGCTTGGCGATACGGATATGTAGATCTCCTGCCATTGTAACCGACTCTGTGTAACCCAAGCCCTCTCCGGTGTCTATATAAACCGGAGGGTTTTAGTCCGTAGGACAAATAACAATCATACCATAGGCTAGCTTCTAGGGTTTAGCCTCCTTGATCTCGTGGTAGATCTACTGTTGTACTACCCACATCATCAATATTAATCAAGCATGAGTAGGGTTTTACCTCCACCGAGAGGGTCCTAACCTGGGTAAAAACATCGTGTCCCTTGTCTCCTGTTACCATCTGCCTAGACGCACAGTTCGGAACCCCCTACCCGAGATCTGCCGGTTTTGACACCGACATTGGTGCTTTCATTGAGAGTTCCTCTGTGTCGTCACCTTTA
The DNA here is from genome assembly GCF_002162155.2 of Triticum dicoccoides. Classification (NCBI taxonomy): domain Eukaryota; kingdom Viridiplantae; phylum Streptophyta; class Magnoliopsida; order Poales; family Poaceae; genus Triticum; species Triticum dicoccoides. Next base: position 49,291,841 of record NC_041391.1, read on the forward strand.
GGCCCGATGGCTGCTTCGATCGTCAACAACGACGCGGTCCAGGGTGAGACTTTTCTCCCCGGACAGATCTTCGTATTCGGTGGCTTCGCACTGCGGGCCAATTCACTCGGCCATCTGGAGCAGATCGAAAGCTACACCCCTGGCCATCAGGTCAGATTTGGAAGTTTGAACTATACGGTTGACGTCCGCGGAGACTTGATCTTCGACAGGTTCAAGCCACAGCCAAGCACGCCGCACTGTCACGATGGGCATGATCTAGCTCTGCTGCCGAACAATGCCCTGGAGGCCGCACAAGTGTCCGCTCCGACCCTTAGCTCGGAGCCGACTACGCCGATCGAGGACGGGTGGCTGGACACCGCCTTGGGGGCTGCTACCTCTACGGCGATAGAGCCGAATACCAACCCTGTCCTTTGTGAAGCTCGTAACTCCGAGGTGCCGGACTCCTCTCCGGACTCCGAACCTCCCGCGCACCTGCCAATCAAATCTGATTGGGCGCCGGTTACGGAGTTCACTGCCGCAGACATCTTTCAGCACTCGCCCTTTGGCGACATCCCGAATTCACTAAAGTCTCTCTCTTTATCAGGCGAGCCCTGGCCGGACTATCGTCAGGAAGGTTGGGATGCGGACGACGAAGAAATTCAACGCCCACCCACCACCCATTTTGTAGCCACTGTCAATGATTTAACCGACATGCTCAACTTCGACTCCGAAGACATCGACGGTATGGACGATGATGCCGGAGACGACCAAGAACCAGCACCTACAGGGCACTGCAAGGCCCCCTCAACTCACGATGTATATATGGTGGATACACCTATAGGAAGCGATAACGAGGAACAATGGGATGCTGCGAAGGATAATTCCCTCGAAAAGCAGTCAAAATGGCGACGTAAGCGCCGCTCAAAGTCCCGCATCGACAAAGACAGCACCCATACAGACCCAGCCATAGAGCAGGGCGAACCGGTGGATGACGAACATGCCCTCGAGCAACCATCCGAACAGGATAACTTGGATAAACAATCCGTCCCCGGCGAAGATAACAGTCCGGACGATCTCACACCGGACACATCGTTGGAGCAAAAGAACCTCCACAAAGGTTTGTCGCCACTGCACGTAGTCTGAAGAAGCAGAAGCGGAATCTCAAAACAGCGGAAGACGCACTCAGAATGAGATGGAGCAAAGTACTCAACACCGCAGACAAATACGGTGATAGTCGCCAAACAAAGAGCTACCCGAAGCGCAAACTACTGCCCGAGTTTGATGAGGAGGCCATAGAGCCCCCACAATCAAAGAACAAAGAGGCCGCCCGGTCAGATAGATGACCACATGGCAAACATAGAGCGGCAAGTGGCGCCGAACACAAGCCGACACGCGATCTGCATAAGGACCGCACCAAAAGGATGGCCCAGTCAGGTCTATCTATGGGCCAAGAAAGCAAGCTCTAGAAAGCAATGCAACACGTCGAGTATTCGAACATAACGCCACACCCAAATACAGGGGCGCCGCACACCCCCTATGTTTCACCGATGAGGTGCTGGATCATGAATTTCCAGCGGGATTCAAGCCCATAAACATAGAGGCATACGACGGAACAACAGACCCTGGAGTATGGATTGAGGATTACATCCTGCACATACACATGGCTAGAAGAGATGACCTGCACGCCATAAAATACTTACCCCTCAAGCTCAAGGGCCAGCCCGGCATTGGCTCAAAAGCCTCCCGGAAAATACCATTGGAAGTTGGGAAGAGCTCGAAGATGCGTTTCGGGCAAATTTTCACGGGACTTATGTCCGCCCTCCGGATGCAGACTATTTAAGTCACATAACGCAACAGCCCGGAGAGTCAGTCCGCAAATTCTGGAACAGGTTCCTCACCAAAAAGAACCAAATAGTCGACTGTCCGGACGCCTAAGCCTTAGCAGCTTTCAAACACAACGTCCGAGACGAATGGCTCGCCAGACACCTTGGCCAAGAAAAGCCGAGAACAATGGCCGCACTAACAAGCCTCATGACCCGCTTTTGCATGGGAGAGGATAGCTGGCTGGCAAGATGCAGCACCAGCAACCCAAGTACATCCGAGGTCAGGGATGGAAACGGGAAACCATGACGCAGCAAGGACCAGCGCCGGACCAAGGGAAACAGTCTGAAGAGCACGGCAGCCAACGCCGGATTCAAAAGCTCTCGGCAGAACAACAAAAAACTGCCTCTTAAGGACAACAGCGACGAGCTATCCAACCTAAACAAAATCTTGGACAAGATATGCCAAATCCACAGTATTCCTGGGAAGCCTGCAAACCATAACCATAGAGATTGTTGGGTCTTCAAGCAGTCCGGCCGACTTAACGCCGAACACAAGGGGTCAACACACCAAGCGAGGACAAGGACGAACCCCACAAGCAGAGCACCGGAAAACAAAAGAATTTCCCACAAGAGGTCAAAACAGTAAACTCACTTCAAGTGACAAAAGGGAAAAATAGAGCGGCGTTGACTGAAATACGCGCCGCACGGTCCACCCCAGCGGAGTCCCGACACTGGATGTCAAAACCAATCACCTTCGACCATCAGGATTACTCCGGAAGTATCCGGAACGCAGGATGGACTGCTTTGATATTAGATCCTATTATCGACGGACTTCAATTTACACAAGTCCTAATGGACGGCGGAAGTGATCTAAACCTGCTATATGAGGAAACAATCCGCGGAATGGGGATAGACCCAACCAAAATCCGCCGTAGTAACACTTCCTTTAAAGGAGTGATGCCAGGCCCATACGCCCATTGTACGGGATCTCTACCACTAGAAGTTGTGTTCGGCTCATCCGACAACTTCCGTCGCAAAAAGTTAGTCTTCCACATCGCCCCATTTAAAAGTAGCTATCAAGCACTACTGGGACGCGAAACTTTCGCCCGCTTTAACGCAATACCGCATTACGCATCTCTTACACTTAAAATGCCCGGTCCACACGGCATCATCTCATTAAAGGGAAACTTCGAGTGTTCCTCGAATACGGAAGAACGTGAGACTGCCTTGATAGCCACGCACTAATCCGGCCTTGCTAATCAAAGCACTTAAACAGGTCATTCAGACCCCGGACACGGATAGGCGAGTCCGGTATAAATAAACAAGGGGCTTACTAGCCGCGTCCCCCCTTACAAGGGGCTCCACGCACGTACAATAAGAGACAATAGAGCTCAATTTCATTCATTTTTTGAATCATACTCTGTTTATTTTAAAACACATTTTTTCGCACGGTCTTTTTTTCCCAACTAAGTTCTTCTCTTTTACAGATGAACACCGTGCTACACCCGTCCAGGATACGGCACAACGGAGACACAGGCGCAGACGTGCAGCAGGGACCCGTTGCAAGGATTCTCTTCAGATTAAGACGCTGCATAAACCTTTCTTACTGTCTCTTGTTGTTACACATCCCCCGGTTTCTTGCTATAACTGAGGAGGAGGCTGGCGTTTTGGCATCGTCCGCGCCAGAAATTTTTGCGCGTACCTTGACAATATGGGCTCAGGGCATTGTTCTGCCCGATTTCATAAAGACCGAATACCTTAGGGAGTGTTCGGCGTCTCGAGTTAGGCCTTATATGCATCAGCTCCGAATCATGTCTTTGGTCAAATGTTGGGTTTGCCCGGCTCCTGTGTTTTGCTGCCTTACGTTCCGCTCTATTGGCTAACGCGGCACCAGGAAAACTACTGCGATTGTGCCCCGGTTCGGCCGGGTGAGCACCTTAGTAGAGAAAGCCGAAAACTGACTGTCATGATATAGTGTGAGACTGGTCAACCACTCGATGACCCACCGGAATGTTTAGAATTCCTCCGCATTAACGAAGGACCGTTTCCCGGTCAGGCACATACGCGCCCCGAATTCGGGAGAGCGCGGTGCCCCTAGGGACTATATAGTAGCCCCACCATCAAACTCCTATGGCTAAGTGAAAGTGATAAAGCATTATAGTCCGGTTGCCTAGTTTGCTACGCTATCACCTCCTTCACAGGACCAAGACGTTGGATTAAGTGTGAAAATGCGCTTTTTTTGCAAACACCCCCGCACTATGTGCATGGGGGCTGAAGCCGAAGACTGCCATCTTTCAGGTTATATACACATATACATTAACGGCCGCACAGGAGGTATTTCAATACTTGAACGCACAAGTATAAAAAGCCTTTATATTACATTGAAACATCGTTTCACAAATCATACATGTCATTAGAACATAATATCCTTCGAGCACTGCGTCTCTATTAAACGAGCGCCCGACAGGACTTCTTCAAAATAGTGCTCAGCAGGTACTCGGCTTCTGTCCAAATCCTGGGATGCAACGTCGGTGGCCTTCATCTCCGCCCAGCATGTCTTGACACGGGCAAGAGCCATCCGCGCACCCTCTATGCATGTTGACCGCTTCATTGCACCAATATGCGGTGCCGCACCAAGGAACTACCGCACCAAGCCAAAATAACTCTTCGGCTCGGGCCTGCCCGGCCACAAATGAGTCACGACATCCTTCATGGCAAGTCCGGACAACCTATTCAGCTCAGCCCGTTCGGCCAAACGATCGGTCAAACGCTCTAGACTATGGAACTGCGACCAAAAAAGCTCTTTCATTCCGTGATCCTTCTGGCCCCGGAAGTGTGCGACCGCGTCTGCGGCACTCGCCGTCAAATCCAGATAAGCATCCTCCACACCCCACAGCTTGCCCAACTAAGCATACTTAGGATCCGTAAATTTCCTCCGCAGCAGAAAATGCTTTCCAGCCGTAATATCTTCAGCCTGACGAAGCTCCTCTTTCATAGCTCTCATAGCAGAGCGAGCATCCTTGGCCTCAGCGGTGGCCTTCTTCAGGTCCTCTTGCTCCGCTCGACGTTCTTTTTCAAGAAACTCGCAGCGGTCGGTAGCATTCTTCAACTTCCCAGACATTTCGGCCATTTCCTCCCTGCTTCGGCAGTGAGCAGCCTGTTCGGCTTTTAGCTCTTCGGTCGCCCTGAAGGCAGCCGCATCACTTTTTCTGGCTTGCTCCTTGACTCGGGCTAGCTCCGCCTGAAGGTTCTCCATAGCAGCGGCACCATCTGCATAAAGCATACATGTTGTAAGGCATGGGCGTCAAGCTCCCTTACCAGGTGTCCGCGGAGAAGTTGCATACCTTGTGACTCGTCAAGCCGGTTATTGACAAGCGCGATGTCCGCATCCGCCACGTCAAGTTGCCGCTTCAGTTCGGCAAATTGATTAGTCCGACTGGCCACCGGACGCTCCGCCACCTATATAGGACAGGCGACATCTTACAACTGAGATTATGATCCTCGGTGCGTTGTCACTTTCGACAACGTACCGAGTCTCAGGGGCTACTATCTATAGAGGGCGCATTCTATATGGGAAACTGTCAGAAGGTATATCATTTTTTGTACCTCAAAACCCGTCAGTAAACTTATGACGGCTTCATGCAATCCACTTTCAGCGGATGAAATCCTTTCAATCACCGTCCCCATTAGCGCACGGTGATCTTCTGAGATAGACGCTCGCCCGAGCAGATCCTTCAGCTCCTCCGACCGTACACCAGTTGGTGCCGGACCTCCTGGCCCCGCCGGACTCGGTGAAACCCTCCGCGACAACACCTCAGGGTCATCCGCCCCGCATGACGGTGCGGCAGATGGAGGCGTTTCGCTCTCCATCATCTCCGGACGAAGATCCCCCGAAGATGAGCTCTGCTGAGAAGGGCTGAGATCCGAACTACAAGGTAAAACTTCAGTTATCTTCAGAAATAAAAACAGTAATGTCCCTTCTTACAAAACTCCACTTTCTACTTACGGCTCGCTGGAGGGCTGATTCCCTTGGGGAAATAGTGCGGCCGGGGCTTCTCCCGGCGCAGGACCTTCTGGCGAAGATTTCTTCCCCCGCTTCAAGGCCTTGGTCTCCGGATCTTCAGAAGCGGTCCTCTCCTCCCCTTGGAGGGAGGGATTCTCGATCCCTCTTTTCTTGATAAACTCCTTCGCGGAGGTAGTAGCTTCCTTGTTCCCCCCATCGCCTTCTTCAAAAGGCGCAGCCGCCAGCATCTTGGTTAACACAGGATCCGGCGTGGTCTCAGGGAGGGGGGCCGGACACCTTATCAGCTTTGCTTTCGCTATCCACTCCTGTTCAAGGGACAGCTCCTTAAAGGACAAGTTTATGATAAATGTACGGATAGCGTGTCCGGGTACAGGACTACTTACTTAAGTATCCGGGCGATTGCAGCTCAGACCTATGTCCTCAGTCAAGTCCGGACACTTCCCTTGTGATCCGAAGAACAGTTTATACATCTCCATGGGTGTCGCACCCATAAAACGTTGGAGAGCTCGTGGTCCCTCCGGATTAAATTCCCATAGGCGGAGGGGGCAACGTTTGCAGGGCAGTAGGCGCCGAATCAGTATGACCTGCGCCACTACGACCAAATTGATCTCTCCCTCCTGGAGGTCTCGAATACGGCCCTGCAACAGAGGTACGTTGTCGGTGTCAAAACCGGCGGATCTCGGGTAGGGGGTCCCGAACTGTGCGTCTAGGCGGATGGTAACAGGAGACAAGGGGCACGGTGTTTTTACCTAGGTTCGGGCCCTCTCGATGGAGGTAAAACCCTACTCCTGCTTGATTGATATTGATGATATGGGTAGTACAAGAGTGGATCTACCACGAGATCAAGGAGGCTAAACCCTAGAAGCTAGCCTATGGTATGATTGTTGTTCGTCCTATGGACTAAAACCCTCCGGTTTATATAGACACTGGAGAGGGCTAGGGTTACACAGAGTCGGTTACAATGGTAGGAGGTCTACATATCCGTATTGCCAAGCTTGCCTTCCACGCCAAGGAAAGTCCCATCCGGACATGGGACGAAGTCTTCAATCTTGTATCTTCATAGTCTTGGAGTCCGGCCAATGATGATAGTTCGGCTATCCAGACACCCCCTAGTCCAGGACTCCCTCAGTAGCCCCTAAGCCAGGCTTTAATGACGACGAGTCCGGCGCGCATATTGTCTTCGGAATTGCAAGGAGGGTTCCTCCTCCGAATAATTCATAGAAGATTGTGAACACCAGGATAGTGTCCGGCTCTGCAAAATAAATTCCACATGCCACCATAGAGAGAATAATATTTACACAACTTCAATCTGCTGACATATTTCGTAGCATGACGTCACGCCACGGCCAAGCCTTTACTCGAATCGTTTTTGTCATACCACCTCAGCGTGTTTAGCGAAGCGGTTTCCTTGTCACGTCTTGTCTAAGCAGAGATCGTGTTCCCCTTATTCCGGGATTCCCATCAATACGGACGTGGGTAACCCAAGCGCGCCATTGATTGTGGCACTTGGGAGATAAGCGAGGTTTACCAGGCCAGTGGGGACGCATAGTTTCGTCCGCCCATATATAAGGGGATAAGGATCCACCTTTTTACCTACGCCTTCTTCCTCCTTTGCTTATCCATCTCCGCGCACTCGAGCTCCAGCGCCCAAGTCCGCACATCTCACCTCAACCTTCCCCAACCATGTCCAGAGCGGGAGGCAAGTGGATGGCCTCCTCCGTTACGGAGGGGCACATCAAGAAGCTGCACAACACCGGATATTTGTCCAGCGACATCGCACATCGGCTCCCCGACGAGGGGTAGCTCATCCCCACCCCCGGGCCCCATGAGAGGGTGGTATTCCTTCCCCATTTCCTTCGCGTACTGGGCTTCCCACTCCACCCCTTTGTCCGGGGGCTCATGTTCTACTACGGCCTGGATTTCAATGATCTGGCCCCGAATTTCATCCTCAACATCTCGGCGTTTATCGTCGTGTGCGAGGCCTTCCTCTGCATCCAGCCCCACTTCGGCTTGTGGCTCAAGACCTTTAATGTCAAGCCGAAGGTTGTGAAGGGCAGCCAAGCGGAGTGCGGAGGCGCCATGGTGGACAAGATGCCCAATGTCACTTGGCTCGAGGAAGCCTTCGTGGAAACCATCAAAGGGTGGCAATCGGGGTGGTTCTACATCACCGAGTCGCGTTGTCACGCCCAATATGCGACCCTATCCAAAAGGAACTCGAAGGTCCCACCAAGGATAGACCCGCATATTGAAACGCTTTTGCAAGGTGGATATCATTACATCAACATTACATAATAGATGGGGATACATACAAGAGGCATACAATGCCACACGAATACATCAATACATCATACATAAGAGCACCATCCGACTACGGATGAAACACAAACAGAAGCTCAAACGACATCCACCCAGCTAGCCCAGGCTGCCGACCTGGAACCTATCCCCTGATCGAAGAAGAAGCAGAAGAAGAACTCCAAAACAAGTAACATCGCTCTCGCGTCATGATCATCGCATAACCTGTACCTGCAACTGTTGTTGTAGTAATATGTGAGCCACGAGGACTCAGCAATCCCATTACCATGGGTATCAAGACTAGCAAAGCTTAATGGGAAAGGAAGGGGTAAAGTGGTGAGGTTGCAGCAGCGACTAAGCATGATATGGTGGCTAACATACGCAAAAGAGAGCGAGAAGAGGAACAAAGGAATGGTCGTCAACTAGCAATGATCAAGAGGTGATCCTGAACTCCTACTTACGTCAGACATAACCCAGAAACCGTGTTCGTTTCCCGGACTCCGCCGAAAAGAGACCATCACGGCTACACACACGGTTGATGCGTTTTAATTCGGATCTGGTGTCAAGTTATCTACAATCGGACAATAACAAATTCCCATCTGCCACATACCCGCAGGCACGACTCTCGAATGTTTATACCCTGCAGGGGTGTCCCAACTTAGCCCATGACAAGCTCTCGCGATCAACGAAGGAATAGACCTTCTCTCAGGAAGACCCGATCAGTCTCGGAATCCCGGTTTACAAGACATTTCAACAATGGTAAAACAAGACCAGCAAGACCGCCCGATGCGCCGACAATCCCGATAGGAGCTGCACATATCTCGTTCTCAGGGCAACACCGGATGAGACAGGCTACGAGTAAAACCAGACTTCGAGTTTCCGCGAGGTGGCCCCGCAGGCGGCTCGGTTCGGACCAACACTTAGACAAGCACTGGCCCGGGGGGGCTAAAATAAAGATGACCCTTGGGTTGGCCGACCCAAGGGAAGGGGATAGGTGGTGGTGAGGCAAATGGTAAAACCAAGGTTGGGCCTTGCTGGACAAGTTTTATTCAAAGCGAACTGTCAGGGGGTCCCATAAATCACCCGACCGCGTTAGGGACGCAAAATCCAGGAACATAACACCGGTATGAAGGAAACTAGGGCGGCGAGAGTGGAACAAAACACCAGGCATAAGGCCGAGCCTTCCACCCTTTACCAAGTATATAGATGCATTAATAATATAAGAGATATTGTGATAATCCAACATAACCCTGTCCACCCTGGAGAAATCTTCAACTTCACCTGCAACTAGCAACGCTATAAGAGGGGCTGAGCAAAAGCGGTAACATAGCCAAACAACAGTTTGCATAGGAAAGGTGTCAAAGGTTAGAGGTTCATGGCAATATGGGATGGCTTGATAAACAGGTAATAGGTAGCGCAGCATAGCGATAGAACAAAGCAACTAGCATAGCAATGATAGTAGTGAGATCCAGGGTAGCGATCATCTTGCCTGAAATCCCGCTAGGAAGAAGAACGAGTCCATGAAGAAGACGAACGGTTGAAGCCGAACCAACCGTAGACGAACGAATCCTCACGATCGCAACGAAACAGGAACTAACAAGAAGAAGCACACAACATGGTAAACACACCACACATAGGCAAGACATGATGCACAACAAGCATGATGCATGACAAAGCTACATGAAGCTACTCATGGCAAGAGATGATGCAAACAACAACAACACATCAAAGCAAGTTTAAATGAGGCCGGGAACAACATATAACAAATCCGGTAAGTCCTCATATGCAAATTTCGAAATGGGTCCAGAACTGAATAAACCTTAAGTTCAAGTAGTTAAACAGCAAGTCAAGATGCACCAAGATGATCTCCACGAAATTCTAGTCAAGTTACATATAAAGTTCATTAGATTCGGAGCTACGGCCTAGAAGATATGAGCAAAACAAGTTAAACATGGCATTAATGCAAAATGCACCCAAACGTCAAGCAAACACACCAAAACAAGGATGCAACATGATAATATGAAGCTACATGCAAAAACAAGCAAGTTTTATATAGAGCACACTCAAAACGGAGCAACGGTGCAACACATACACTCTATACAAGTCATAACAACAATCTATCCAAAACAGCAACTAGGCATCTTGCAAGCATCAAAACAACATGCTACAGCATCTCAACATAATAACAAAAGGCATGGGCATGAAGTACAGGTAAAGCATAACAAAACATGAACACTGAGATATCTCCAGAAATCACTAGAACCTACTCCAAAACACATGGTAAGATTGCAAATAATAACAGTTTCAGACTTTAGCAGAAATAACATCAGGTTGCAATGTTTAGAGCAAGAAAACAACATGTTACAGGAACATATCATGGCAAACAAAGGCATGGCATGAATCTACTAAAAGCATAGATCAAAAGTCCCTTACTGACCATGAGCCAAAAAGGATCAGAAGATATGATGGCACCCATGTAAACATGGCAAGTTATATTACAGATTCATACATGCCAGGAACAACAATAAGTAGGCATGTTGGTGAGCTTCAACCACTCACCATAGAGAAAAACATGGCATGGCAAGGCAACCAACAGTAAGAAGGCATGTTTATGAAGCTAAGCATGGCAAGAACAAGTTCATAGGGTGCATGGATCACTAGGAAACAATCATGGAAACATTGAACTTCATGTTAACAGGTTGACAGCAACATTATCAAGCAACTTTGGAGCAAGATATGAGCAATCTACAGCAAGCTATAAATGCAAACAGGGGCATGGATGAATAGGGCATAACATGTAGATCAAAACATGTTTATAGAACATCTCTAGATTATGCATAGAATGATTAGTAGCAACATGTTAACATAGCAACAAAATATAACAGAATCAGTCTAGCAAAACAGCAACAGCAAGTACTCTCCTTAACAAGCTCGATTCACTCACCACAAGTCATTGCATGACAAGATAAGCAAGTCAAGAACAAGTCCATAGCATGCAAGGATCAACTATAGCAACCTTGGCTAAATTGAATAACAAGTAAACAATCTGCCAGGAAACATTTTGAAGCAAAAGTAGAGCACTCAAATGACATGCTAGGCTACTCCATAATTGCAACCAATGACATGAATGGATAGACAATAACCATATGTTCAAAACACCCTTACTGAAGTATCTCAAAATATGCATGGATCTCTCTGTAGCATCAAGTTTACGTGGCATCAAAATAACAGCAGAACAGGGACTAAAATCAGCAATATCACGAAGCCTAGTTTGCATGCTTGTGCTAGTCACCACATTGATCACAAAAATACATGGCATACACCCCTGGAAAGATGGCATGGCATATATCAAAACACATGTAGATCTCATACTCATAGGATGCACACATCAATCATGGCAAAAATGACAAATGAGCAAGTTATAACAGTTTCAGCAGATTAACATCAACATGCACTCTCCCAACTGCATTTCGGGCATCAAGATGAGCTCAAATGAAAATGATGCAATGAGATGAAATGAAGTACTCGTTGAGGCGAACAATTTGACGTATTACACGCACGAAACGGAGCAGTATGCAGCAAGTTATAGCATGTTGAACATGGCATGATAATGCAAGATTTTTGGGACTTAGTGAAAAATCAACCTCCGAAACTGGACGGGTCGAAGCGGGACGAGGAGATCCGGGTGGGGAGGCGCGTTTCGATCCCGGGGTTGGTGGATCTCATCCACCTCCACCGGATCCGGCCGGAGATGAACTTCGGCGAGCTCTCCGGCGAGGGGGGGGCCGACGAGGGGCGCGGGGGAGGCCGGCGAGGGACGGACGACGCGGAGGGCGGCCGGACCGAGCG
>NC_041391.1:49304377-49339390 GCF_002162155.2 Triticum dicoccoides
GAGCGGGCGCGGGCCGCGGGGGCCGGGGACGGGCTCGGCGGGCCGGCGGCACGCGCGGTGTCCGGGTGGCCACGTGGCGGCCTCCGGTTGGCTGCGGGCGGCGGCGCGGACATGTCCGGCGGGGTTCGGACGTGTCCGGCTACGGGAGGAGGACGAAGGCTAGGGTTAGTGGTGGTTTCATCCGCGAATTTCGGAGGGGGAGGTGTTTATATAGGTAGAGGGAGCTAGGAGAGTCCAAATGAGGAGCGGTTTTCGCCACGCGATCGTGATCGAACGACCGAGAGCATGGAGGGGAGTTAGATGGGTTTTGGGCCAGTTTGGAAGGGGTGTTGGGCTGCAACACAAAGAGGGCTTTGCGGTTACCCGGTTAACCGTTGGAGTATCAAACGACCTCCAAATGGCACGAAACATGACAGGCGGTCTACCGGTGGTATACCAAGGCCGCTTGGCAAACCTCGGGCCATTCCGAGAAAGTTTAATACCCACACACGAAAAGAGGCAAAAGGGGAACGCCGGAGGACAGAGAAGTGCCGGATTGCAAAACGGACAACGGGGAAAATGCTCGGGTGCATGAAACGAACACGTATGCAAAATGAAATGCACAAGATGACATGATAAAATGCAACATGCAAGTAAATGACATGGCAACGAAAGCGAATAACTGGCAGACACCTGGCGCATCGAATCCGGGGCGTTACAACACTCCTCCACTAACAAGAGATCTCGTCCCGAGATCTTAGGACCGAGACGGAAGGGAAAAAGGGATGAGGTGAAACAAGAACTCAAGAGAAGGAGCAAAGAATCGAGAGCACTCGAGAATAAGAGAGGAACGAAGAGAATGACGAGAATCGAAAGCTCACGGAATCAGATAGACTATGACACCACTCTGGTTAGAACGAGATAAAAAAACGAATAAGACTGAAAGGATTTAGGCAGCACTCTAGCTGAACATGGAAAGAATAGAACATGAACTTGAGAGGATGGAATGTTACTTGATGAACTCTTGAAGAATGAATTGAATCATGAAGAACCACCATGAAGAACTCCGGTAACAAAAGGATGATGAGATAGAATGAAGGATGAAAGAATAAGATGAGCCTTGCGATGATTTAGATGGAGGTTCCGACGAGATGGCCGAGGAAATTTGAACTCCGGGAAAAGAAATGATGAAAACGCTTGGAACTAGAATTTATTCAACAAGAACAAACTCCGAAGGAAAGGATTACTCGCTTGGAGGAAATAAGAATAAGATTTATTGTATGCTTATCCTTCATCAAATTAAATTGATGAGAAGCACTGGATTTTTCATGAACCACTAGTAGGATAGAAAACTTGAGAAGTGACATATCGCAAACTTGAGAAGGTCTTCATGAACCACTAGTAGGATAGAAAAGAACGAATGGATTTAAATGATGACAAAGGAAAAAGAATCTGAATGAACCACCGTAAGAATTCAAAATTACTGATGAAATAGAATGAATCACCGGGAAGAATTAGCAGAACCAATATGCTAGAGGGGATTTAGATGCAAAAGAATAAAGAGATCATGAGCTGATTATGAATACTTGAACGAAGCACCGGAAGAATATTGAGATGAACGAAGGGGCACGGATATAGAATGATTGGAGAACGAATTTGAAAACTTAGAACGAAGAAATCTTCCGAAAAGATGGCCTCCGGATTATCGAGAGAGAGAGCAACTCCTGAAATGCTCCGGATGGATGAAAAGATTTTGCATGACTTGAAACAATTTGAGCGGATGGCATCAAGCTAGCAACATGAATCTCCGGGAGAACGGACAAGATTTAGAGGAAAACTCTTCTTCGGTCTTCAAATGACGACGATAAACACCACCAAAATTACTGAGATACTCCGGGAGAATGAAAAGCAAAGAGGTTGAGACAACAATGAAATGATTTGAAAGAGATCTTGGCGAAGGCAAGTGACTGATGGGATCCATTCTTATGTCACACCTTGAAAAGAATTTGAGAATAACTCCGGGGAAATTAGAAGAGTCAGGTAAGATCCTGGGAAAAGACATGTGGGTTAGGGCCCACTGAAGAGATTAACACCGTTGGTAAAGGAATGCGGAATAGATGATGCACTGAAACAATGAAATATTTGAATGAGGTGACAACCTCGAATTAATTCAAACACAAACGAATCTCCTGAGATATCTTGAACACTCCGGAAGGATAATCTGGCGAGAGGCGAATGAGCAAGGAGAACACTTGATCCAAGGAAAAGAATGTGATCAACCCGAAAGACTTGAATTGAGTCCACCGGAAAAAGAAAGGGATGAAGAATGATGAATGAGACAAGAATTCATCGGTTGGAACAACTGAGGGGCGACTAAAGAGACTCCACACGAATGAAATTGATGCTCGAAAGAGACTCAAGCTCCGGGAAGAAGAGGGTGGGAGGGCGGGAAAACAAGGGTAACTTGGAAGGGGAAACTGATGAATAACTTGAAGAGAAAACACCGGTTGAAATCATTGAGGAAAGAAAGAAAAGAATTCGCACGGGTAGGAAAGATACTTGATAACGGACTCCGGTTCCGAGATGAAAAAGGGTGGGTGGATGGGAAAAACAAGGACAACTTCGGACAGGGAAACAACATCGATCAAAAGAGCTGAGGATTGATCTCCCAAAGAGAGAGAGGTTCGAATCAGCTTGACGAGGAATGCGCCGGATGAAAAGAGATGAGAACCAGCGAACGGAAAACTAATCACGTGATCCTAAAGAAAAATTTGAAGGGGAAGAGGAGTAGTTCAAAACACCTACGTCAAGATTCCTCACCAGAGCGACGAAGGGGCAGAGGAGTAAAAAGAATTCCTACTCTCCCATAAAACTAGACTCCAAAATTAGTTTATTTTTCTAGACTCAACAACGGACAAACTATACGATCAATCAAGGGGGGCTCCTAGGGTCGGTCGAGGCTCTGATTACCAACTTGTCACGCCCAATATGCGACCCAATCCAAAAGGAACTCGGAGGTCCCACCAAGGATAGACCCGCATATTGAAACGCTTTTGCAAGGTGGATATCATTACATCAACATTACATAATAGATGGGGATACATACAAGAGGCATACAATGCCACACGAATACATCAATACATCATACATAAGAGCACCATCCGACTACGGATGAAACACAAATAGAAGCTCAAACGACATCCACCCTGCTAGCCCAGGCTGCCGACCTGGAACCTATCCCCTGATCGAAGAAGAAGCAGAAGAAGAACTCCAAAACAAGTAACATCGCTCTCGCGTCATGATCATCGCATAACCTGTACCTGCAACTGTTGTTGTAGTAATCTGTGAGCCACGAGGACTCAGCAATCCCATTACCATGGGTATCAAGACTAGCAAAGCTTAATGGGAAAGGAAGGGGTAAAGTGGTGAGGTTGCAGCAGCAACTAAGCATGATATGGTGGCTAACATACGCAAAAGAGAGCGAGAAGAGGAACAAAGGAACGGCCGTCAACTAGCAATGATCAAGAGGTGATCCTGAACTCCTACTAACGTCAGACATAACCCAGAAACCGTGTTCACTTCCCGGACTCTGCCGAAAAGAGACCATCACGGCTACACACACGGTTGATGCGTTTTAATTCGGATCTGGTGTCAAGTTATCTACAACCGGACATTAACAAATTCCCATCTGCCACATAACTGCGGGCACGGCTCTCGAAAGTTTATACCCTGCAGGGGTGTCCCAACTTAGCCCATGACAAGCTCTCGCGATCAACGAAGGAATAGACCTTCTCCCAGGAAGACCCGATCAGTCTCGGAATCCCGGTTTACAAGACATTTCGACAATGGTAAAACAAGACCAGCAAGACCGCCCGATGCACCGACAATCCCGATAGGAGCTGCACATATCTCGTTCTCAGGGTAACACCGGATGAGACAGGCTACGAGTAAAACCAGACTTTGACTTTCCCCGAGGTGGCCCCGCAGGCGGCTCGGTTCGGACCAACACTTAGACAAGCACTGGTCCCGGGGGGGCTAAAATAAAGATGACCCTTGGGTTGGCCGACCCAAGGGAAGGGGATAGGTGGTGGTGAGGCAAATGGTAAAACCAAGGTTGGCCCTTGCTGGACAAGTTTTATTCAAAGCGAACTGTCAGGGGGGTCCCATAAATCACCCGACCGCGTTAGGGATGCAAAATCCGGGAACATAACACCGGTATGACGGAAACTAGGGCGGCAAGAGTGGAACAAAACACCAGGCATAAGGCCGAGCCTTCCACCGTTTACCAAGTATATAGATGCATTAATAATATAAGAGATATTGTGATATCCCAACATAACCCTGTCCACCCTGGAGAAATCTTCAACTTCACCTGCAACTAGCAACGCTATAAGAGGGGCTGAGCAAAAGCGGTAACGTAGCCAAACAACGGTTTGCATAGGAAAGGTGTCAAAGGTTAGAGGTTCATGGCAATATGGGATGGCTTGATAAACAGGTAATAGGTAGCGCAGCATAGCGATAGAACGAAGCAACTAGCATAGCAATGATAGTAGTGAGATCCAGGGTAGCGGTCACCTTGCCTGAAATCCCGCTAGGAAGAAGAACGAGTCCATGAAGAAGACGAACGGTTGAAGCCGAACCAACCGTAGACGAACGAATCCTCACGATCGCAACGAAACAGGAACTAACAAGAAGAAGCACACAACATGGTAAACACACCACACATAGGCAAGACATGATGCACAACAAGCATGATGCATGACAAAGCTACATGAAGCTACTCATGGCAAGAGACGAAGCAAACAACAACAACACATCAAAGCAAGTTTAAATGAGGCCGGGAACAACATATAACAAATCCGGTAAGTCCTCATATGCAAATTTCGCAATGGGTCCAGAACTGAATAAACCTTAAGTTCAAGTAGTTAAACAGCAAGTTAAGATGCACCAAGATGATCTGCACGAAATTCTAGTCAAGTTACACATAAAGTTCATTAGATTCGGAGCTACGGCCTAGAAGATATGAGCAAAACAAGTTAAACATGGCATTAATGCAAAATGCAGCCAAACATCAAGCAAACACACCAAAACAAGGATGCAACATGATAATATGAAGCTACATGCAAAAACAAGCAAGTTTTATATAGAGCACACTCAAAACGGAGCAACGGTGCAACACATACACTCTATACAAGTCATAACAACAATCTTTCCAAAACAGCAACTAGGCATCTTGCAAGCATCAAAACAACATGCTACAGCATCTCAACATAATAACAAAAGGCATGGGCATGAAGTACAGGTAAAGCATAACAAAACATGAACACTGAGCTATCTCCAGAAATCACTAGAACATGCTCCAAAACACATGGTAAGATTGCAAATAATAACAGTTTCAGACTTTAGCAGAAATAACATCAGGTTGCAATGTTTAGAGCAAGCAAACAACATGTTACAGGAACATATCATGGCAAACAAAGGCATGGCATGAATCTACTAAAAGCATAGATCAAAAGTCCCTTACTGACCATGAGCCAAAAAGGATCAGAAGATATGATGGCACCCATGTAAACATGGCAAGTTATATTACAGATTCATACATGGCAGGAACAACAATAAGTAGGCATGTTGGTGAGCTTGAAACACTCACCACAGAGCAAAAAATGGCATGGCAAGGCAACCAACAGCAAGAAGGCATGTTTATGAAGCTAAGAATGGCAAGAACAAGTTCATAGGGTGCATGGATCACTAGGAAACAATCATGGAAACATTGAACTTCATGTTGACAGGTTGACAGCAACATTATCAAGCAACTTTGGAGCAAGATATGAGCAATCTACAGCAATCTATAAATGCAAACATTTGCATGGATGGATAGGACATAACATGTAGATCAAAACATGTTTATAGAACATCTCCAGATTATGCATAGAATGATTAGTAGCAACATGTTAACATAGCAACAAAATATAACAGAATCAGTCTAGCAAAACAGCAACAGCAAGTACTCTCCTTAACAAGCTCGATTCACTCACCACAGGTCATTGCATGACAAGATAAGCATAGCATCATCAAGAAGACATGTTTGTGAAACAAACCAAGTCAAGAACAAGTCCATAGCATGAAAGGATCAACAATAGCAACCTTGGCTAAATTGAATAACAAGTAAACAATCTGCCAGGAAACATTTTGAAGCAAAAGTAGAGCACTCAAATGACATGCTAGGCTACTCCATAATTGCAACCAAGGGCATGAATGGATAGACAATAACCATATGTTCAAAACACCCTTAATGAAGTATCTCAAAATATGCATGGATCTCTCTGTAGCATCAAGTTTACATGTCATCAAAATAACAGCAGAACAGGGACTAAAATCAGCAATATCACGAAGCCTAGTTTGCATGCTTGTGCTAGTCACCACATTGATCACAAAAATACATGGCATACACCCCTGGAAAGATGGCATGGCATAGATCAAAACACATGTAGAGTTCATACTCATAGGATGCACACATCAATCATGGAAAAAATGACAAATGAGCAAGTTATAACAGTTTCAGCAGATTAACATCAACATGCACTTTTCCAACAGCATTTCGGGCATCAATATGAGCTCAAATGAAAATAATGCAATGATATGAAATGAAGTACTCGTTGAGACGAACAATTTGACATATTACACGCACGAAACGGAGCAGTATGCAGCAAGTTATAGCATGTTGAACATGGCATGATAATGCAAGATTTTTGGGACTTAGTGAAAAATCAACCTCCGAAACTGGACGGGTCGAAGGGGGACGAGGAGATCCGGGCGGGGAGGCGCGTTTGGATCCCGTGGTTGGTGGATCTCATCCACCGGATCCGGATCCGGCCGGAGATGAACTCCGGTGAGCTCTCCGGCGACGGGGAGGCCGACGAGGGGCGCGGGGGAGGACGGCGAGGGGCGGACGATGCGGAGGGCGGCCGGACCGAGCGGCGGCGCAGCAGGGCCGGGCGGCGGCGCGGCCAGGCGGGCGCGGGAGGCGGCGGGGCGCGGCCGGGGGAGCGGGCGGCGGCGCGGCCAGGCCGGCGCGGGAGAAGGCGGGCGAGGGGCGCGCGGGGCGCACGGCGGTGGGCCGGGCGACGCGCAGGCTCGGACGGCGGCGAGGTGCGCGGGAGTCGGGCGCGGGGCGCCTGGGAGGCGACGGCGGCTGGGGGCAGCGGCCGGTCGGGAGCGCCACGGCGGCGGAGATCCGCGGCGGCGGCCGGGAGCGGGAGGCGGACGCGGGCCGCGGCGGCGGAGCGGGCGCGGGCCGCGGGGGCCGGGGACGGGCTCGGCGGGCCGGCGGCACGCGCGGTGTCCGGGTGGCCACGTGGCGGCCTCCGGTTGGCTGCGGGCGGCGGCGCGGACATGTCCGGCGGGGTTCGGACGTGTCCGGCTACGGGAGGAGGACGAAGGCTAGGGTTAGTGGTGGTTTCATCCGCGAATTTAGGAGGGGGAGGTGTTTATATAGGTAGAGGGAGCTAGGAGAGTCCAAATGAGGAGCGGTTTCCGGCCACGCGATTGTGATCGAACGACCGAGAGCATGGAGGGGAGTTAGATGGGTTTTGGGCCAGTTTGGAAGGGGTGTTGGGCTGCAACACAAAGAGGGCTTTGCGGTTACCCGGTTAACCGTTGGAGTATCAAACGACCTCCAAATGGCACGAAACTTGACAGGCGGTCTACCGGTGGTATACCAAGGCCGCTTGGCAAACCTCGGGCCATTCCGAGAAAGTTTAATACCCACACACGAAAAGAGGCAAAAGGGGAACGCCGGAGGACATAGAAGTGCCGGATTGCAAAACGGACAACGGGGAAAATGCTCGGGTGCATGAAACGAACAAGTATGCAAAATGAAATGCACAAGATGACATGATAAAATGCAACACGCAAGTAAATGACATGGCAACGAAAGCGAATAACTGGCAGACACCTGGCGCATCGAATCCGGGGCATTACACGCGTGACCCTGAATGGGCAGCGGTCCCCGAATTCAGATCTGGCATCCCCATGCGGCTCACTTCCTGGAAAGAGAAGGGCCTGCTGTGGGGTAGTTCGGAGGAGCTGACCGGACTCCAATCCTATCTCCAAACCCTGGTAAACAAGAAGCTCAAGCTTGTCAACGTGATCCAGGTCATGCTCATCCGCCGGATTCTCCCCTGCCAACAGCGGGACTTCAATTTGTGGGAGTTTGATCCGGCACAGCACCGGACCTTGAGCGGGCTCTTCGACACTACGTACGAAGATGCCTAGAAGGTGCTGTTCAAGGGCGCCGAGGCCCCCGCATCCGCTACCGAAGATCGCGGATTCAGCTCGCAGCGTTCGGCTGGCGAGGTAAGCCTTGTTATCCTTTATGGGATACTTGCTTTTCATAGTTTGACTCTATGTGGGATCTAAACTCCCAATACCTTTAACAGGCCTGGCAGGAGACGTCCGGACAAGTTAACTGTCCGGCTCCCCTTCCAGAAGACCCAGCGGATGCCCGTTTGACAGGTCTGCTGGTCCCGGCGCCTTACGTGGTGCCGGAGAAGAAGGCCAAGAAGAAGGCCACGGGAACCCGGAGGAGTTCCCGGCGTCAGGTGTTATCGGATTCATCATCCGATGACTCCGAGGCGGACTCCTCCCACGAGGACAAGGAGGAGAAGAAAGAGGCCTCTCCCCCAGCGGGGGGAGAGAAGAAGAGGAAGGCCTCCCCAACGAGGGAGGCCGAAGGGTCCAAGAAGGGAAGGACCCTTCCCCCGGACTGTTCCGCCACCGCCGGTGATGGCGACGAGGAGTGGCCCTCAAGGGCCAAGCCCCTGGCGAGATCGGAAGTATCCAGTCTCCTGAATAACTCATAATTTTACTTTTTGTCGCATGGTGTCTTTCTAATGCCGCATACAACCCTGCAGTCCACCCAAGGACGATCTTCCCGCTTCGTCGAGCGGGTCCTTGGGCACATCGGATGTGGATAGCACTTCACTTCCGACCGTCTCCTCCCCCCGTGACGACACCGAGGTGGGATCCCAGAAAGGGACCCACCAGGAGGAGGAGGCCCCGGAGGTGCCGCAAGGCAACCTCCCGGACTTTGGACCGGACTCCACACCGGAACCTGCAGTGGTTCCGGAGTCCGGCGGGCGGCCCCTTCGTAAGAAGGGCAAGACTGTGACACCGGCGGCCTCTGTCCAACCGGAGGCACCAGATAACTTGCTGGAGGCGCTCAATGTCGCTTCCATCAAAGAGGAACACCGCACTGTCATGAGTGCGGTGATTCAGAAGGTTCAGCTCGCCAAAAGCGGGCTGACCGAAGCCTGCAGCAGCCTTCTAACAGGCTTTGAGGTAAGAATTTTAAGATATGTAAAATAGTACCGCATAGACAGTAGCCCCTGATGCTCGGTTCGGTGTTTAGAAAGAAAAGCCGGACTGAGGATCTAAAAAGATATACGCAGTAGTCTTAACAAAAAATATGTCAATATGGGAATGCAGGCTGCGCTGCTGACTTCTGCCGCACTGACTGTGGAGGTCAATGCCTTGAAGCAGAGCCTCGAGCGGTCCGAGAGCGAGCTCGGCCGTGCCAAGAAGCAGCTCGAGGACAAGGAAGGTGAGTAACACCTTATGAAAATTGTACCTTATAGAAAAGGATTTGGTTGCAAGAGGAATAACAAGGATAACATGGGTACTCCAGGGGCTACGAACGAGGTGGCAACCCTGAAGGAGGCGGTGTCCGCGGCCGAACGCAATGCGGCCGTGGAACGAGCCGAGCGAGAGAAGAAGGAGGCGCGGGTGGCGGAGGTGCGGAAAGAGCTCCAGGCTCTCGTGGAAAAGCACGAGAGTTTGGAGCGTGACTCGAAGACTTGAGACTCCGAGCTTGCGTCGGCTCTTGAGAGTGCCAAAGCCATTAAGGCCGAAGCCCACAAGGCCCTCCAGGAGATTGAGGCATTGAAGAAAATAGCAGCGGGTAAGGCATTCTTCATCAAAGCAAGCATGTAAAAGTGAATTACCTGTTACTTACCCGAATTCGGAGCTCTCCAGGAGCGTTCACAGAGCTGCCCCGTAGCGTGTCCGATGCTGCCGCTTTCTACAGAGCCGAGGAGGGGAGCTCAACGGAGAAGGTGTTCTGGTCTCAGTATGCTGAGGCCGGACATACGGTGCCCCTTAGCGACCAGCTGAAGCAGCTGGTCGAGCTCCACAAGGTGGCCGAACAGGCCATGAAGGGCCTCATAGTTCGGATGTGGCCCAAAGAGGCCATGCCTGGGAGCTACTTCGGCCTGGTGCGGCGGCTGGTGGATGCTTGTCCATGGGTTGAGGTCATCAAGCACTCCGCCTGCATTGAAGGTGCCCGTCGGGCCCTTGCCCGTGCTAAGGTGCACTGGGGAAGGATGGACGCTGAGAAGCTTGTGACGGACGCGCGACCACCGGGCAAGGAGTATCGCACGCCTGAGATGTATTATAAAGGTGTCCTGAAGGGTGCCCGCATTATTGCGGGTGAGTGCTCCAAAGATGTAATATTTGAGTAGACTCGCATTTTGTTATCCTGTGCGCTGAAAACTTTGTTCATATGCGCTAAGCAACGCTTGTTAATTTAAAATATTACCTTCTGTGCGGCCGTTTATCAAATCTGAGAGATGGCAAGTCGTCGGCTTCAGCCCCCATGTCGCGAGTGCTGGGGTGTTCGGGATAAACTTGAGCACTCTTGTTCCCATTTTTGGGTCCATCTAGGGAGGCGCTCAACACAACGAACAAGGCAACCGGACTTATAATGCTTGAACACTCTCACATAGCCATAGAATTCTATAATTTTAAATTTCGGTGAAGCCCCTAGTGTTCGGATGGCCGAATTCGGGGCGCTATCCACGCCTGGGCCGGACAAAGCCGGTTCCTCGCTCTAAGCGGCATAAGTCTTTAGGGACTCGAAAAAACCTCTCGAACAGCGATCGGATCTCGCCCCATCATGACGGTTAGTTTTAGCTTTCTCCACTGAGGTGCTCGCCCAGCTCAACTGGGGCACAATCGCAGTGGTTCTCCCAGCGCTACCTTAGCCTATATAACGGAACGTAAGGTACCAAAACATGGGAGCCGGGCAAACCCAACTATTGACCCAAGACATGATTCGGAGCCGATGCATATAATGCTATAAGTTCGGGGTGCTGCACTTGTGAAAGTGTTCGGACTTATCACACCATAATGTGGGGAACTTAAGCCCCTGGTGTATTGAGCCGTACCAAAGTGTACGGATGCAACATGTCATAGATGAACATATGTATAAGAAAGGAATGCAATTATAGGCAAGAAGCGATGCATTGTTTATTCAAAAGGTACTGCCATGAATGCAGAACGATACAAATAGTGCGGTAAGCAAGGGGTGGGACTATTTAACATGTCCCCCTCCAGGGTTAGGCTGCGGAATGGTGTATAAAACAGGAATAATGCTCGTAAAGGAGACCACCTGGATACTCGGCGTGGCCTTTCTTCTTCCCTGGCTGTTGCATCGTGAGTTCGGCAGGTCTACTGCCGGACAGGGCCTCTGGTAAAGGGAGTCCTGAGGATAAAAAAAGAGAGAAAAAATGAAAGAAAAAGGATTGCACACTTGGGAGCCCCTGGTGTGGTCGAGCCGCACTCTGGGCCTGCCGTGGTCGTGCCCCTCCCCCTATGCCCATGGTATCTCTAGAGCGTAGTTATGTACGCGGAGTACTGGTTTTGCAATTTTGCAAGGGCTGGGGTTGGGGCCGCATTGCTATGCATGCTCGGAACGTGCCAGGTGGTCTTGTTGTAGGTTACTCCGCGCGCGCTTGGCGGTGTCCGGTCTCTTAACGGCCGGATTCGAGAATTGCCTTGAGAGGCTACTCTGCACTTCTGCCGCGAGAGCTGCTGTATGTTCCTCTGTTCGGAGAGAGCGTTCAGTGTTTCCATTGACCGTGATGACTCCTTGGGGGCCTGGCATCTTGAGCTTGAGGTATGCGTAGTGCGGCACCGCGTTGAATTTTGCAAACGCGGTTCGTCCGAGCAGTGCATGATAGCCACTGCGGAACGGAACTATGTCGAAGATTAACTCCTCGCTTCGGAAGTTATCCGGGGATCCGAAGACCACTTCCAGTGTCACTGAGCCTGTACAATTGGCCTCTACACCTGGTATGACGCCTTTGAAGGTCGTCTTCGTGGGTATAATCCTTGAGGGGTCTATGCCCATCTTGCGCACTGTATCCTGGTAAAGCAGGTTTAGGCTGCTGCTGCCGTCCATTAGGACTCTAGTGAGGTGAAATCCGTCGACGAGTGGGTCTAAAACCAATGCGGCGAACCCGCCATGGCGGATGCTGGTGGGGTGGTCCCTTCGATCAAAGGTGATCAGGCGGGAGGACCATGGATTGAACTTTGGGGCGACTGGCTCCATCGCATATACGTCCCTGAGTGCACGCTTCCGCTCCCTTTTGGGTATGTGGGTTGCGTATATCATGTTCACTGTCCGCACTTGTGGGGCGAAACCCTTCTGTCCTCTATTGTTCGGCGGCCGGGTCTCTTCCTCGTCATCGCTATGCAGCCCCTTGTCATTGTTTTCGGCAATTAACTTGCCTGCCTGCTTGAATACCCAACACTCCCTGTTGGTGTGATTAGCTGGCTTTTCGGGGGTGCCGTGTATCTGGCACGAACGGTCGAGTATTCGGTCCAAATTGGATGGACCCGGGGTAGTTCTTTTGAATGGCTTTTTCCGCTGACCGGGTTTGGAGCCTCTGAATCCAGCGTTGAGTGTCGTATCCTCAGTATTATCACCGTTAACGCGGCGTTTGTGCTTGTTGCGACGTGACCTGCCATTGCGGTCCTTGGTATCCGGATTGCCAGAATTTTTGCTAAGGTTGTTACTGCGGGCTAGCCCGCTGTCCTCTCCGGCGCAGAAGCGGGTCATGAGTGATGTGAGGGCTGCCATGGATTTCGGCTTTTCCTGTCCTAGGTGCCGGGCAAGCCACTCGTCGCGGATGTTATGCTTGAAGGCTGCGAGGGCCTCTACATCCGGACAGTCAACAATTTGATTTTTCTTGGTTAAGAACCGTGTCCAGAATTGTCTGGCCGATTCGTCTGGCTGCTGAATTATGGGGCTTAGGTCATCGGCGTCTGGTGGTCGCACGTATGTGCCTTGGAAGTTATCAAGGAATGCGGCTTCCAGGTCCTCCCAACACCCAATTGATTCTGCTGGCAAGCTGTTAAGCCAATGCCGAGCTGGTCCTTTGAGCTTGAGTGGGAGGTATTGATGGCGTGAAGATCATCACCGCGGGCCATGTGGATATGAAGGAGATAGTCTTCGATCCAAACCGCGGGGTCTGTTGTGCCGTCGTAGGATTCAATGTTCACGGGTTTGAACCCTTCGGGGATTTGATGATCCATTACTTCATCTGTGAAGCATAGTGGGTGTGCGGCGCCTCTATATTGGGCTATATCACGACGTAGCTCAAGCGATCTTTGTCTACTGTGTTCGGCCCTGCCGGAGTTGCTGTATCCGGTGCGACGGTCCTCGTCGCGCATCGTGGGGCGCCCACGCGATCCGTAGATCGATCTTGATTGTCTTGCCTTATCCTCCAATATGTCTCGCAAGTCCGGTGCATTCCCCCGTGGCTTTGTGCTTTTCGAGCGATGCCGGGGTACGGCTTTAGTGGAAGGCCTAGAGGCCTCTCTGTCGCGGCCACGAGGTGGCGGGTCGGCCGTATTGTGCACTGGTGATGTAGGTTTGTATGCCTCCTCCTCTAATCGTGGGAGCAACTTGCGTTTGTGGTAGCTTTTCAAGGGGCGTTCAAGTTCGTACTCTTCGGCCGCAAGGACTTCAGTCCATCTGTCGGCTAGCAAATCTTGGTCAGCTCTAAGTTGTTGCTGCTTTTTGTTGAGGCTGCTTGCCGTGGCCATAAGCCTGCGTTTAAAACGCTCTTGTTCGACGGGATCCTCAGGCACGACGAATTCGTCGTCGTCGAGGCTTGCCTCGTCTGCGGAGGGAGGCATGTAATTATCGTCCTCTACCTCCTTGTCTGCCGCTCTCTCGTGAGGGCTGGCTTCTTCATCCTCCTGTGCTAAATCTTGCTGGAGGGAGTTGTCTTCGGCACTGTCAGGGGTGTTATTGTCTCCAGTGCCGGAATCTCCATTCTTGCTGTGGCGGGATTTAGAGCGGCGCCGCTGACGTCGGCGCTTAGGCTATTTCTTGGAGGGGTCTTCCTCCGCTGTTCCATCGCCATTCCCATTCTTTGGGATGTCCACCATGTATATATCGTATGATGAGGTGGCCTTCCAGTGCCCCATAGGCGCTGGTTCTTGGTTGTCTCCGGCATCGTCGTCCATACCGTTGATGTCTTCGGAGTCGAAGTCTAGCATGTCGGTTAGATCGTCGACAGTGGCTACAAAGTGGGTGGTGGGTGGGCTTTGAATTTCTTCGTCGTCCGCATCCCAACTGTCCTGACCGTGGTCCGGCCAGGGCTCTCCTGATAATGAGAGATACTTTAGTGAATTCAGGATGTCGCCAAAAGGCGAGTGCTGAAAGATGTCCGCAGCGGTGAACTCCATGATCGGCGCCCAATCGGATTCGATTGATAGGGGTGCGGGAGGTTCAGAGTCCGGCAAGGAGTCCGGCACCTCGGAGTCACGAGCTTCACAAGGGACAGGGTCAGTATTCGGCTCCATCGCCGTAGAGGTAGCAGCCCCCAAGGCGGTGTCTAGCCACCCATCCTCGATCTGCGCAGTCGGCTCCGAATTAAAGGTCGGAGCGGACTCTTGTGCGGCCTCTAGGACACTGTCCGGCAGCAGAGCTAAATCATGCCCATCGCGACAGTGCGGCGCGCTCGGCTGTGGCTCGAATCCGTCGAAGATCAAGTCTCCGCGGATGTCGGCCGTATAGTTCAAACTTCCAAATCTGACCTGATGGCCAGGGGCGTAGCTTCCGATCTGCTCCAGATGGCCAAGCGAATTGGCCCGCAGTGTGAAGCCGCCGAATACGAAGATCTATAGGTGACGATACAGAGGAACTCTCAATGAAAGCACCAATGTCGGTGTCAAAACCGGCGGATCTCGGGTAGGGGGTCCCGAACTGTGCGTCTAGGCGGATGGTAACAGGAGACAAGGGACCTGATGTTTTTACCCAGGTTCGGGCCCTCTCGATGGAGGTAAAACCCTACTCCTGCTTGATTGATATTGATGATATGGGTAGTACAAGAGTGGATCTACCACGAGATCAAGGAGGCTAAACCCTAGAAGCTAGCCTATGGTATGATTGTTGTTCGTCCTATGGACTAAAACCCTCCGGTTTATATAGACACCGGAGAGGGCTAGGGTTACACAGAGTCGGTTACAATGGTAGGAGATCTACATATCCGTATTGCCAAGCTTGCCTTCCACGCCAAGGAAAGTCCCATCCGGACACGTGACGAAGTCTTCAATCTTGTATCTTCATAGTCTTGGAGTCCAGCCAATGATGATAGTTCGGCCATCCGGACACCCCCTAGTCCAGGACTCCCTCATACGTCCTTGGGCGGCCCCCAGTCAAGCCCTTTGTTGACCCATGACGCCAGCCGTTGTGGAGGACCCGAGCGGAAGGCAGGTGGCGCTACCCATTCGGTGCCCCTGGGAGCGGTGATGTAAAACCACTCCTGTTGCCACAAACCAAGCTCCTCTTGAAAAGAGCCCTCGGGCCATGGAGCATCAGCATTTTTGCTTATAACATCCCCTCCGCACTCTGTCTGCTGCCCCTTGATCATCTTCGGCTCCACTTTGAAGGTCTTGAGCCACAATCCGAAGTGAGGGGTAATACGTAGGAAGACTTCGCATACGACAATGAACGATGAGATGTGGAGGATGGACTCCGGATCCAAGTCATGGAATTTCAGCCCATAATAAAACATGAGCCCCCTCACGAAGGGGTCCGTCGGGAAGCCTAAACCCCGAAGGAAGTGAGACACGAACACCACGCTCTCACCAAGCTCGGGAGTAGGAATAACCTGCCCTTGGGCAGGAAGCCTATGCGAAATTTCGCTGGTTAGATACCTGGCGTCTCTCAGCTTTAGCACGTCTTCTTCCGTGACGGAAGAAGGCATCCACCGGCCTTGCAGGTCGGAGCCGGACATCGTCGAAGGTCCGAAGCGCCTGAATCTGGAGCTTTGGGTGTTGGAACTCGAGGCGAGGGGCGGATTCGATTGAGATTGAAAGAAAGGAGCAGGCCTTGGTCTCGTTATAAAGAGGTGGAATACCAAGAGCCCTCCCCATGGCCGTTTGGGACTCGCCTTCGATAGAGGGGGCATGCCAACGGGCACGGTTGGGTTACCCATGCCCGTATTGATGAGAATCCCGGAATAAGAGGACACGATCTTTGCTTTGACAAGACATGCCAAGGAAACCGCTTCACTAAACGTGCTGAGGTGGAACAGTAAAAACGATTCGAATAAAGGCTTGGCCATGGTGTGATGTCATGCCACGGAATACGTCAGCAGATTGAACTTGTGTAAATATTATTCTCTCTACGGTGGTATGTGGAACTTATTTTGCAGAGCCGGACACTATCCTTGTGTTCAAAATCTTCTATGAAGTATTCGGAGGAGGAACCCGCCTTGCAATGCCGAAGACAATATGCGCGTCGGACTCGTCATCATTGAAGCCTGGTTCAGGGGCTACTGAGGGAGTCCTGGACTAGGGGGTGTTCGGATAGCCGAACTATCACCGTTGGCCGGACTCCTAGACTATGAAGATACAAGATTGAAGACTTCGTCCCGTGTCCGGATGGGACTTTCCTTGGCGTGGAAGGCAAGCTGGGCGATACGGATATGTAGATCTCCTGCCATTGTAACTGACTCTGTGTAACCCTAGCCCTCTCCGGTGTCTATATAAACCGGAGGGTTTTAGTCCGTAGGACGAACAACAATCATACCATAGGCTAGCTTCTAGGGTTTAGCCTCCTTGATCTCGTGGTAGATCTACTCTTGTACTACCCACATCATCAATATTAATCAAGCAGGAGTAGGGTTTTACCTCCACCGAGAGGGCCCGAACCTGGGTAAAAACATCGTGTCCCTTGTCTCCTGTTACCATCCGCCTAGACGCACAGTTCGGGACCCCCTACCCGAGATCCGCCGGTTTTGACACCGACAACAAGAAAGATCAATCTAGTAGGCCAAACCAAACTGATAATTCGAAGAGACTTGCAAAGATAACTTAATCACACATAAAAGAATTCAGAGGAGATTCAAATATTTCTCATAGATAAACTTGATCATAAACCCACAATTCGTCGGATCTCGACAAACACACCGCCAAAAGAGTTACATCGAATAGATCTCCAAGAAGATAGAGGAGAACTTTGTATTGAGATTCAAAGAGCGAGAAGAAGCCATCTAGTTAATAACTATGGACCCGAAAGTCTGTGGTAAACTACTCACAACTCATCGGAAGGGCCTTGGAGATGATGTAGAGGCCCTCCGTGATCGATTCCCCCTCTGGCGGAGCGCCGGCGAAGGCTCCAAGATGGGATCTCGCGGATACAGAAGGTTACGGCTGTGGAAATAGTTTTTCGTGGTCGCTTCTGATGTTTTAGGGGTACATGGGTATATATAGGAGGAAGAAGTAGGTCGGTGGATGCTCGAGGGGCCCACGAGGGTAGGGGGCGCGCCGGGCACCCTCGTGGCCGCCTCGCTTGTTTCTTCACTTCCACTCCAAGTCCTCTGGATCACGTTTGTTCCAAAAAGATCGCTCCCTAAGGTTTCATTCTGTTTGGACTCCATTTGATATTCCTTTTCTTCGAAACACTGAAGTAGGCAAAAAACAGCAATTCGGGCTGGGCCTCCGGTTAGTAGGTTAGTCCCAAAAATGATATAGAAGTGTAAAGTAAAGCCCATAAACATCCAAAACGGGTAATATATTAGCATGGAACAATCAAACGTTATAGATACGTTGGAGACGTATCAAGCATCCCCAAGCTTAATTCCTGCTCGTCCTCGAGTAGGTAAATGATAAAAACAGAATTTTTGATGTGGAATGCTACCTAGCATAATTCTCAATGTAATTTTCTTTATCGTGGCATGAATGTTCAGATCCAAATGATTAAAATAAAATTTCATATTGACATAAGAAATAGTAATACTTCAAGCATACTAATCGAGCAATCAAAATAACATGGCTAAAGAAGGTTCATCCCTACAAAATCAAATAGTTAGGCTATGCTTCATTTTCGTCACACAAAAATGCTCCCATCTTGCACACCCCCGATCACAAGCCAAGCAATTGTTTTGTACTTAAATGGTCTCAAACTTTTTTCAACTTTCATGCAATACATGAGCGTGAGCCATGGATATAGCACTATGGGTGGAATAGAATATGATGATGGAGGTTGTGTGGAGAAGACAAAAAAAGAAAGTCTCATATTGACGAGGATAATCAACGGGCTATGGAGATGCCCATCAATTGATGTCAACATGAGGAGTAGGGATTGCCATGCAACAGATGCACTAGTGCTATAAATATATGAAAGCTCAACAAAAGAAACTAGTGGGTGTGCATCCAACTTGCTTGCTCATGAAGACCTAGGGCATTTTGAGGAAGCCCATTGTAGGAATATACAAGCCAAGTCCTATAACGAAAAATTCCCACTAGTATATGAAAGTGACAACATATGTGATTCTCTATATGAAGAACATGGTGCTACTGTGAAGCACAAGTGTGGAAAAGGATAGTAACATTGCCCCTTTTTTATTTCTATGTTTTTTTGGGCCTTTCTTTTTTTTCGCCTTTCTTCTTTTTTTTCTTTTTTTCTCTTTGGCATTTCTTTTTTTTTCTTTTTGGCCTTTCTTTTTTTTATTTGGGGACAATGCTCTAGTAATGATGATCGTCACACTTCTATTTATTTACAACTCATGAATTACAACTCAAAACTAGAACAAGATATGACTCTATATGAATGCCTCCGGCGGTGTACCAGGATGGGCAATAAATCAAGAGTGACATGTATGAAAAATCATGCATGGTGGCTTTGCCACAAATACGATGTCAACTACATGATCATGCAAGGCAATATGACAATGATAATGTGTTTCATGACGATGAGCGGAACGGTGGAAAGTTGCATGGCAATATATCTCGGAATGGCTATGGAAATGCCATAATAGGTAGGTATGGTGGCTGTTTTGAGGAAGATATAAGGAGGTTTATGTGTGATAGAGCGTATCGTATCACGGGGTTTGGATGCACCAGCGAAGTTTGCACCAACTCTCAAGGTGAGAAAGGGCAATGCACGGTACCGAAGAGGCTAGCAATGATGGAAGGGTGAGAGTGCGTATGATCAATGGACTCAACATTAGTCATAAAGAACTCATATACTTATTGCAAAAATCTACAAGTCATCAAAAACCAAGCACTACGCTCATGCTCCTGGGGGGATAGATTGGTAGGAAAATACCATTGCTCGTCCCCGACCGCGACTCATAAGGATGCACAATCTAAGAACACCTCATGTTTCAAATTTGTTACACAACTTTTACCATACGTGCATGCTATGGGACTTGCCAACTTCAACACAAGCATTCTTTAAATTCATAATCACCCAACTAGCATGACTCTAATATCACCACCTCCATATCTCAAAACAATTATCAGGTATCAAATTGATCATAGCATCCAATTCACTTCCTATGATAGTTTTTATTATACCCAACTTGGATGCCCATCATTCTAGGACCAATTTTATAACCAGAGCAAATACCATGCTGTTCTAAAAGACTCTCAAAATAATATAAGTGAAGCATGAGAGATTAAAAATTTCTACAAAATAAATCCACCGCCGTGCTCTAAAAGATATAAGTGAAGCACTAGAGCAAAATTTATCTAGCTCAAAAGATATAAGTGAAGCACACAGAGTATTCTAATAAATTCCAAACAAGTGGGTTTCTCCCAAAAGGTGTGTACAGCAAGTATGATTGTGGTAAACTAAAAATCAAAGAATAATATCATACAAGACGATCCAAGCAAAACACATATCATGTGGCGAATAAAAATATAGCTCCAAGTAAAGTTACCGATAGACGAAGACGAAAGAGGGGATGCCTTCCGGGGCATCCCCAAGCTTAGGCTTTTGGCTATTCTTGAATATCTTGGGGTGCCTTGGGAATCCCCAAGATTAGGCTCTTGCCACTCCTTATTGCATAATCCATCAAATCTTTACCCAAAACTTGAAAACTTCACAACACAAAACTCAACAGGAAATCTCATAAGCTCTGTTAGTGCAAGAAAGAAAAACCACCACATAAGGTACTGTAATGAACTAATCCTTTATTTATATTGGTGTTAAACCTGATGTATTCCAACTTCTCTATGGTTCATACCCTTACATACTAGCCATAGATGCATCAAAATAAGCAAACAACACACGAAAAACAGAATCTGTCAAAAACAGAACAGTCTGTAGAAATCTGTAACTCTAGAATACTTCTGGAACTCTAAACATCCTACCAAAATAGGAAGTCCTGGGAAATTTGTCTATTAATCTACAGCAAAAAGAATCAACGCAAAATCATGTTTCTGTGAATTACTAAAATTATTTTCATGCGCGCAAAGTTTCTGTTTTTCAGCAGAATCAAATTAACTATCACTGTAGGTTATCCTATAGGTTCTACTTGGCACAAACACTAACTAAACATAAAAACAATCTAAACAGAAGGTAGATGAAAAATTTATTACTAAACAGAAGCAAAAACTAAAAAAACTAAAATAAAATTGGGTTGCCTCCCAACTAGCGCTATTGTTTAACGCCCCAAGCTAGGCATAAAAGCGAGGATAGATCTAAGTAGTGCCATCTTTGGCACTCAATTCATAAGTAGCTCGCATGATAGATTCATAAGGTAATTTAAAGTTATTTCTTGGAAAGTGCTCCATGCCTTTCCTTAATGGAAATTGGAATCTAATATTCCCTTCCTTCATATCAATAATCGCACCAATCATTCTGAGGAAAGGTCTACCAGGAATAATAGGACATGAAAGATTGCAATCTATATCAAGAACGATAAAATCTACGGGCACCAAATTCCTATTTCCAAAAATAAGAACATCATTGATCCTTCCCATTGGCTTTTTAATGGTGGAATCTGCAAGGTGCAAATTTAAAGAGCAATCATCAATATCATGGAAACTTAGAATATCACATAAAGTTTTCGGAATTGTGGAAACACTAGCACCCAAATCACATAAAGCATAACACTCATGATCTTTAATTTTAATCTTTATAGTAGGTTCCCATTCATCATTAAGTTTTCTAGGTATAGAAACTTCCAAGTTAAGTTTTTCATCATAAGATTGCATCAAGGCATCAACAATATGTTTGGTACAAGCTTTATTTTGACTATAAGCATGAGGAGAATTCAACATGGATTGCAACAAGGAAATACAATCTACTAAAGAACAATTATCATAATTAAATTCCTTGAATTCCAAGATAGTGGGTTCAATGCTATTTAAAGTCTTGACCTCTCCCATCCCACTTTTACCAAATTTAGCATCAAGATCTAAAAACTCCGAATCATTGGGACACCTTTTAACTAAAGTTGACTCATCTCCAGTCCCATCATTATTAAGATTCATATTGCAAAACAAAGATTTAATAGGGGACACATCAATAACTTTTAGATCTTCATCATTATTTTCATGGAAACTAGAAGAACACGCTTTTACAAAGCAATCTTTCTTAGCACGCAATCTAGCGGTTCTTTCTTTGCACTCATCAATGGAAATTCTCATAGCTTTGAGAGACTCATTGATATCATGCTTGGGAGGAGTAGATCTGAGTTTCAAAGAATCAACATCAAGTGAAAGTCTATCAACGTTCCTATCCAAATCATCAACTTTAAGTAGTTTTTCTTCAAGCAAGGCATTAAGATTCTTTTGGGATATCATAAATTCTTTCACACTATTCTCAAAATCATAGGGCATCTTATTAAAATTACAATAAGAATTATTGTAGGAATTTCCATAATTATTAGAGGAATTACTAGGGAACGGTCTAGAATTAAAGTTTCCTCTATAAGCATTGTTACCAAAATTATTCCTACCAACAAAATTCACATCCATAGATTCATTATTATTATCGATCAAGCTACACAAAGGCATATCATTGGGATCAATAGAAGCACTCTTAGTAGCAAACAATTTCATAAGTTCATCCATCTTTCCACTCAAAACATTAATTTCTTCTATAGCACGCACTTTTTTACTAGTAGATCTTTTGGTGTGCCATTGAGAATAATTAGCCATAATGTTATCAAGGAGTTTAGTAGCTTCTCGTAAGGTGATTTCCATAAACGTGCCTCCCGCGGCCGAATCTAAAAGATTTCTAGAAGCAAAATTCAATCCGGCATAAAAAATTTGTATGATCATCCATAAATTCAACCCATGAGTAGGGCAATTGCGAATCATCAATTTCATTCTTTCCCAAGATTGGGCAACATGCTCATGATCAAGTTGTTTAAAATTCATAATGTCGTTCCTAAGAGAGATGATCTTAGCGGGAGGAAAATACTTAGAGATAAAAGCATATTTGCACTTATTCCACAAATCAATACTATTCTTAGGCAAAGACGAAAACCAAACTTTAGCACGATCTCTAAGTGAAAACGGAAATAACTTCAATTTGACAATATCATTATCCGTATCTTTCTTCTTTTGCATCTCACACAAATCAACAAAGTTGTTTAGATGGGTAGCGGCATCTTCACTAGGAAGGCCAGAGAATTGATCTTTCATAACAAGATTCAGCAAAGCAGCATTGATTTCACAAGACTCAACATCATTAAGAGGAACAATCGGAGTACTAAGGAAATCATTATTATTGGTATTGGAAAAGTCACACAATTTGGTATTATCTTGCGCCATCGCGACAAGCAATCCAACACACAAGAAAACAAAAAGGCAAATGAAAGAGAGAGGAGATTGGGAAAGAGAGGGCGAATACAACGGCAAGGGTGAAGTGGGGGAGAGGGAAACAAGAGGCAAATGGCAAATAATGTAATGCGAGGGAGATAAGTTTGTGATGGGTACTTGGTATGTCTTGACTTGAGCGAAGACCTCCCCGGCAACGGCGCCAGAAATCCTTCTTGCTAAGTCTTGAGCTTGCGTTGGTTTTCCTTGAAGAGGAAAGGGTGATGCAGCAAAGTAGCATAAGTATTTCCCTCAGTTTTTGAGAACCAATGTATCAATCCAGTAGGAGGCTCCTCAGAAGTCCCACACACCTACACAAACAAACAAGAACTCGCAACCAACGCAATAAAGGGGTTGTCAATCCCTTCACGGCCACTTGCAAAAGTGAGATCTGATAGAGATAGTATGATAAGATAAATATTTTTGGTATTTTTATGATATAGATTGGAAAAGTAAAAGATGCAAATAAAAGTAGATTGAAAGCTTATATGATAAGAGATAGACCCGGGGGCCATAGGTTTCACTAGTGGCTTCTCTCTAGATAGCATAAGTATTACGGTGGGTGAACAAATTACTGTCGAGCAATTGATAGAAAAGCGAATAAATATGTGATTATCTAGGAATGATCATGTATATAGGCATCACGTCCGTGACAAGTAGACCGAAACAATTCTACATCTACTACTATTACTCCACACATCGACCGCTATCCAGCATACATCTAGAGTATTAAGTTCATAAAGAACAGAGTAATGCATTAAGAAAGATGACATGATGTAGAGGGATAAACTCATGCAATATGATATAAACCCCATCTTTTTATCATCGATGGCAACAATAAAATACGTGCCTTGCTGCCCCTGCTGTCACTGGGAAAGGACACCGCAAGATTGAACCCAAAGCTAAGCACTTCTCCCATTGCAAGAAAGATCAATCTAGTAGGCCAAACCAAACTGATAATTCGAAGAGACTTGCAAAGATAACTTAATCACACATAAAAGAATTCAAAGGAGATTCAAATATTTCTCATAGATAAACTTGATCATAAACCCACAATTCATCGGAACTCGACAAACACACCACAAAAAGAGTTACATCGAATAGATCTCCAAGAAGATCGAGGAGAACTTTGTATTGAGACTCAAAGAGAGAGAAGAAGCCGTCTAGCTAATAACTATGGACCCGAAGGTCTATGGTAAACTACTCACAACTCATCGGAAGGGCCTTGGATATGATGTAGAGGCCCTCCGTGATCGATTCCCCCTCCGGTGGAGCGCCGGCGAAGGCTCCAAGATGGGATCTCACGGATACAGAAGGTTATGGTGGTTGAAATAGTTTTTCGTGGTCGCTTCTGATGTTTTCGGGGTACATGGGTATATATAGGAGGAAGAAGTAGGTCAGTGGATGCTCGAGGGGCCCATGAGGGTGGGGGCGCGCCCAGCCCTAGGGGACGCGCCGGGCACCCTCGTGGCTGCCTCGCTTGTTTCTTGAATTCCACTCCAACTCCTCTGGATCACATTTGTTCCAAAAAGATCGCTCCCAAAGGTTTCATTCCGTTTGGACTCCGTTTGATATTCCTTTTCTTCGAAACACTGAAATAGGCAAAAAAATCAGCAATTCGGGCTGGGCCTCCGGTTAGTAGGTTAGTCCCAAAAATGATATAAAAGTGTAAAGTAAAGCCCATAAACATCCAAAATGGGTAATATAATAGCATGGAACAATCAAAAATTATAGATACGTTGGAGACATATCAACCACACCAACTTTTGTATTAAGTAAAAGACCTCGAGTCCCCCGAGGTGCACTCCGGGGCTACCTTTTTATCTATCTATGAGTCAAGCTTATGCCATGACTTGAGTTTTTTCTATTCCTGCCCTGTCCGGGTTCCGTCATCCGGCCCGGGGGCTCACCGCCTTGGCCTAAGTTTGCACCAGCCAGAGCCGACTAGTAGTGTGCCGACGCTGAAAGCCCTCTCTTCGCTCTAAGTCAGACGCTGACTAGTAGCTTGTAGCGCGACTGTCCGACTGGCGAAGAGCTAAAGGCCAGAATCGTCGTCCACACGAAATTCGACTAAGGAAGAATGCTAACTTAGGCCCAATCGGCTCTTCGCCTCCCTCGTCCGGCTGCTCGGTGGAGGCAGTGGCACCAGATGGTGGAGCGGCCGACTGGTTGGTCTCGGCCTGGTCGGCTTCGGCGGCAGTCAGCGCAGCCACCCGCGGCTCGCTGGTTGTAGCCTGATCGGGCTGAGGCTGGCCGTCCGCTCCATCTTCCGGCGCGTCGTCTTCGTCATCCTCGTACTCATCGTCGTCGTCGCCCTCATCGCTGGAGGCGATTTCCTCCGCCGAGTCCTCCTCGCGTGCCAGGTCCAGCACAAACCAGCTGGGCAGCACCTCTTTTCCATTGTCGTCTAGGTTGGGGATGAATACGGTTGAGTCGGTGTAGTTGACGATCACCACCGCGCGCTGGGTGAGCTCAGGGCCCACCGCCGCCAGCTCCGGACCGACCTCCTGCCGGAAGGTGGCCAACTGGGTCAGATCCAGGTTGGGGTACCACGCCTTGGCAAACTCCAGGGCCGTCCGAGCACCCGCTCGAGTAGCGGTGCCCTTCCAGGCCTCGAAGTGGCCGACTGCCACCTCCAGCCAGTCAGCGGTATGGCCGGGGGTGCGCGAAATTCGAGCTCCTGGGCAGAGGGCATCCAGCACTTGAGCCCTGGCCCATTGCAGGCAGTGGATCATCCGATGAGCCAGCTGTAGGCGCGTCTTGATGGCCAAGAGTTGCTCGTCGAGGCTCCGGGGCGTGTTGGGTGCAATGTCCACGCCTACCGCCCTTCGACCACGCGTAGCGCCTCAATGGCCTGGCTGACAGCGACGGAGTAGCTCGGGAAGTACTCTGCGCAGGAACAATGTAAAGAAGAACTAGAAGACAGAAGCCGACTCCCGCAGCAGTCGGCGGCCGCTCAAGAAGAAGAAATAAGTTATCGTCGATCATGTCCTCGATCTCCTCGTAGCCGTCGGTCAGGAACTTCTCCTTCTCGGCCCAGTTCGAGAATTGAGTCTCGAACTCGGCCTTGAGGAGGTCCTCGCCGTCCTTTAGCTTCTGGAGCTCCGCCTTGTGCCGCTCCGCCTGGGCTGCTAGCTCATTGGTCAAGCGCTCGCACTCCTAAGCCGCCTGGCGGCGCTCCAACTCCTTGGCACAAAGCTCGGTTTTGGCCTCGCCCAAACGCTGCTGCAGTGCTGCGGCCGCCTCTACAAAGATAGGAAAAGGAAGACATCAGCATGAATGAGAAAGTAGTTGCTGGAAGATCTAGCCCGACTGCTTAGAAGTCGGCCTGATTCTCGGGGGCTACACCAAGCGGGTGCGCTGGCGCGCCCCCGTGAGAAGAAAGAAAGATTGCTCACTTCGGCTTTCGTTCAAGTCGCTGGTCCGCTTGGCCAGCTCCTGGACATGGGAGTTGTAGGCGGCCGTGCGGAGGTTGTGGTAGTCCTGCATCAAGCACAATGGAAGAAAGGAAAACAAGTTAGCACTCAGAACTTACCTTAAAAGTTCCGAGCCGCCTTCTCAGCAGCCGGCCCAGAACTCGAGGGCAACACCCAGTGGGTGCGCTGGCGCATCCCCACGGAAGATTTCAAGAATTCAAAAGACAAAAATCAAGTGCGTACTCGGATGACCGATCCCGTTGTCAGGAACTCCTGCACGCATCGCTGGAGGGCAGCACCTTGGACACCAAGCTGGGCCTGGACGTCCTGCATAGCCACGTTCAAGACGCCGCCGCCACCACCAGACACTCAGTTTGCTGAGGTAGCACTGGTGGCCTCGGTGTTGGGCACCGCTGAGCCGGTGGCTCCGACCTCCATCAGCCTTGGTGCCGAGCTCGCCTTCGCCGGGCGCTTGCGCGTGGGAACGCAGATCATGGGAATCAGACCCATTGCCAACCCGCCATATGACGGCACCACCTGCGGCCCCTCAGGCTGGCTGCCCTGCGCGTTGGCAGTCGGCAAGGGCAGAACAACCTCCTCCCCTCTCCAAGGCTGGCTGGTCGATGTCGGCCCCGCCAGTCAGCTCCTGGACCTCTGGTATAGGCGGCACCGGGTGGTGCGAGCCGGGGGCCCACAGGATTGACCACGGGATGCCTCCGCCTCCTGCGCCTCCGCCTCCATCTAGGTAAGGTTATGGGCATGATGTACCCTATCCCGGTAAGCAGGCATAACCTTGTGAGCCCGTTGTTAAGTTTTTGGTACCGGGTCCCAGAGTGGATCATGGCCACGACGGTGATCGATGTGTCTTGAGGTAGACACGGGGCCACCCAGGACTAGCCCGATGGGGATTGAGTCGGAGTGGCTGGGAGAGTGTCATGACAATGAAGTGGTTTCGTCGGAATGCCGTTGGTCCACCCGAATGGGAGTGCGAGGCCATGGGTTCCATAGTGTGGGTCCAGTGTGCTACCTCTGCCAAGTGTATTAATCTATCGATAGCCGAGTCCACAGTTACGGACACGCTCGAAAGTAGGGTACACCATTGGTCAACACTAAATAAATTTGCACACTAAGTATGCACTTAGGTGATGGCAGAAAGACCATCGTGTTGAGTTGGACCAGATGTGGTCATGGCTGTGATCGCCGTAAGGATCACGGGTCATTTATTGGTCGGGTTGTTATCGCCGTAAGGATCACGGGCCATTTATTGGTCGGGTTGTGATCGTCGTAAGGATCACGGGCCATTTATTGGTCGGGTTGTGATCGTCGTAAGGATCACGGGCCATTTATTGGTCGGGTTGTGATTGCCGTAAGGATCACGAGTTTGTCTCTGTGTTCATCACGTTTGTGATCTGGAAATGATCATGTTCGGTAAGCCAGTCCAAGGGACGAGTACCACTTGAGCATAGTCACAGCATGATGGATATATTGTTGCATTGTTATTAATTGGTTAAAT
This sequence comes from Triticum dicoccoides, assembly GCF_002162155.2. NCBI lineage: Eukaryota > Viridiplantae > Streptophyta > Magnoliopsida > Poales > Poaceae > Triticum > Triticum dicoccoides. Next base: position 49,332,197 of record NC_041391.1, read on the forward strand.
ATCATGATATTGTTTGTCATTATGTTTATGCTTGTTGTGAGCTTGCAAGTACATTCAATGTACTGACCTGGCGTGTCATGCCAGATTTCAGGAAAGTCTCGTTGGAAAGGAGAGCTGTCCGAGTCTAGATCGTGTCCACATCGGTGTCCCTGTGCTATGGAGTTCCGCTACCACGTTGTTGTCATGATCGAGGCACCTTTATGTTCACTAAATAATGTACATATTGTTCAGCCGCACCGTGTGTGCCGCTTGGCCTCGCTAACTGTTGTAATATAAACTCTGATCCGCTAGTATCAATAAAGCGGTTGTATTTCTGTACCAAGTTGTTGTGTGTTGCCAAAAGATAAGGTCTCTGGGCTGGCAATGCATGGTAAACCGGTCGCTCTGAGTCGGGGTGCCACAATGCTTGGTATCATAGCCGCGCTGACTGTAGGCCACGCTAGACTACGACAAGTTAAATGGACGCTAGATACGAGTTGTAGTTGAGTGCCGGTAGCATTTTGTAGCTGGTTGTTGCATTGCATGCACTGATTTTATTTTTTATGCTAACCTGCTAATGGTTGTGAGTGTAGATGGCTCCGGTGCTGTATCAGTGCCAGTTGCAGCTGATGTCGTACACGTCACCGCATCTCCTTCGTAACGTGTGGTGTCGGCTGTACCCCCACGGTGACGATCTAGTCTATCGTGTGTACCGGGAGCGTCTAGCTGACTCAGTGTATGAGTATCACGCCGTGGTTACTCTGCGCACCAGTTCCCATTCCAGCACTTACACTCGTACCTCTCGGAGCGGTTACGCTTCTACCGCTTCTCAGGCTGTCCAGTTTGCTGCATTCGAGGTACTTGTTGAGCTTCGCTACAATGAGGTCCGAATGCAGAACCACCCAGGTTTCTACTACTTCCTTCTCTGCATGATAATGGTCGTGTCCGTTTCCCTGTCATTGATCCGGAGTCTGATAGTGTTGCTAGCCACCTTTCTTGCTATATCACTGCTAGCTATCTTCTGATCTACGAGCTGGCTCGAGAGCTGAGTCATGCTCGTACTGCTTTAGCCTCTGCTTTAGTCTCTGCTAGCTCAGTCACTACTCCAGCATCTGTAGGATTTACTCCCTATATTCCTGCCAGTTCTAGATCCCCGGTTTCCCCGGTTACTCCTCCGAGTAGCTCGAGCACCGCGATAGTGAGCCCACTTAGTGCTCCTGCTGAGTGGGTTTCACTTCTTGCCACTCCTGTAGCCCCGATGATTCACCCTTCACCTGCCCCGGAGGGAGAGCCCTCGAGGCAGCGTTGTCGTGTCACCTTTAACCTGGAGGTCTCAGTTAACCCTGTCAGTTCAGGATCCGATTCCGCTTCAGGAGAGGACCCCGCAACACCAGCAGAGCAGTAGAGCTTCTGAGTATTCGCAGTCGTTAGGATGGAGTTCGGATGCAGTCGTACTAGTCATGATGCTTCGTTTTACGTATGAGAGTAGTTGGACCTAGCATGTTGTTATCATTCATGTATGAGTCTATGTATAATTATGTCGGAACTTTATTTTATTCGTCGTATTTTCTTTGCCATTTCGGTTTTCTCGGGCTTTTGTTGCTGGCTTCTCCCCAGTTTATTTTGAATGTTTCTCATCTCGGTTGCGTTGCCTTGGGAAAAATCATATTAGGATGACGCGGGGAGGCTGCAGTAGCAATGTTCATGAGGGTTCTCCTGTTCATCGTTCCTCGCGACAGGCAGGACAATCCCCCGAGCCGTACGTTCCGCCACCGCCTCCACCGCCAAATCTGCACTCCACCAAGCAAATTCTGCGTATGTTTGAGGAAAGACTAAATAGTGATCTGATTGAAATATTAAGAAGTCTTCAAGCTGTGGTTGGACAGAATGGGAATCAGCCCGGTCATCACTCCAAGCTATCAGATTTTCAAAGGACTAAGCCTCCCAGTTTTAGCCAGGCCATTGGTCCCTTGGATGCAGATGATTGGTTGAGAACTATGGACAAGAAGCTTGAGGTTGCTCGAACTGATGAAGGTGATAAGGTTCCATTTGTAACACATTATCTTGAAGGCGTTGCTGCCATATGGTGGGAAAATGAAAGAGCCATGTGGTTTGCTGATGAAGAAATTACCTGGTCAAGATTCAAGGAATGATTTCGGAAATATCACATCCCTACGGGAATTATGAAAACTAAGCAGCGTGAATTTCTTGCGCTCCTCCAAGGAAGTCAGTCTGTGGGAGAATATTTGCAGAAATTCAATCATCTATCACGTTAGTCTCAATATGACGTGGCCAATGAGGAAAGAAAGATTGACAGGTTTCTTGGTGGATTAAACCCGCAACTCCGGTGTACTCTCAGTATGTTCGATTTCCCAGACTTCCAAACCCTGGTTAACAAGGCTTTCATTGCGGAAAGGGAACACAAGCTCATATCGGATAATAAGTCTGCCAACAACGATCACAAGCGCAAGTTTGAGCCAAGAAAGGAAATGCAACCAGTGCAGAAGGCTCGTACCTGGCAACCGACTCAGGTAGCATACAAGCCCAATTGGCAACAAAATGTTAACAAGACCACCACCCAAGTCAAGAATGACGTACCCAACCCAATTCTAGAGGAGCGTCTACGCAGCAATTCTTGTTACAGTTGTGGGCAAACCGGGCATTATGCCAAACAGTGTCCCAAGAACAATCGGACAAATGCTATATTCATACCACAAGTCCATTATATGGAGGCATGCCCGAACCAGCACGACGTCACGGGATACTTTCATCACATCTCCGCCGATGAGACCCAAGAAAACCCCGAAGTCGTCATTGGTATGTTCCCTGTTAATAACATACCTGCCGTGATTTTATTTGACTCTTGGGCTTCCCACTCTTTTATTTCTCGGAGTTTTGTTGCCCAAAATAAATTTCCTTGTTCGCTTTTGGGCATGAATATGCTGGTACAAACCCCGGGATCTTTAATCAGAAGCAATCTAGTCTGCCGCAATCTGGAAGTCAGTATCAACGGAGTCAGTTTTCCAACTTCTTTGATACTTATTGAATCTGATAAGTTGGATGTTATCTTGGGTATGAATTGGCTGACTCAGTATCAATTGTACATAAATTGTGCGACCCGAGAAGTCACTTTGACCAGCCAAGAAGGGCAGGCTACAAAATTTTATGCTCGTAGAAGCATACCCTCAAAGGAAATGGTCTTCACAGCAGTGGCTGAATTGGAATTAATTCCGGTCGTCAGCGAGTTTCAAGATGTATTTCCCGAATAACTGCCAGGCATGCTACCTGATCGAGAGCTTGAGTTTGCAATAGATCTTGTGCCCGGGACCACACCAATACACAAGAAATATTACAGAATGCCGTCATCAGAATTAGTGGAGCTAAAGAAACAGCTTGATGAAATGCTCCAGAAAGGATATATCCGTCCCAGCTCTTCACCATGGGGATCACCTGCTATCTTCATCGACAAGAAAGATGGCAGCCTCCGCATGTGTGTGGATTACCATCAGCTAAATGATGTCACAATCAAAAACAAATATCCACTGCCAAGAATCGATGACCTGTTTGATCAGCTCAGTGGGGCCAAGGTATTCTCCAAGATTGATTTACGGACTGGATACTATCAGCTCAAAATTAAAAAGGAGGATATTCCTAATACCGCATTCACCACTCGATACGGTCTTTATGAATATACAGTTATGTATTTTGGCCTCACCAACGCCCCTGCTTTCTTCATGCACATGATGAATAAAGTATTCATGGACTTCCTCGATAAGTTTGTGGTAGTCTTCATCGATGATATACTCATTTACTCAAGAAATGAAGAAGAGCATAAGGAACACCTCCGAGTAGTGTTAGAACGACTCCGTGAGCATCCGTTATACGCCAAATTCAGTAAATGTGAGTTCTGTCTCAAGCAAGTTGGATTCCTCGGACATGTGCTATCCGCCGAAGGTATAGCCGTGGACCCAAGCAAAGTAAAGGATGTACTCGATTGGTTGCCACCCACAACCGTATCTCAGATCCGGAGTTTTCTTGGATTAGCCGGATATTACCGCCGTTTCATTGAAGGGTTTTCCAAGATTGCTAAACCCATGACACAGCTGCTTAAAAAGGATAAGAAGTTCGAATGGACTGAGGACTGTGAGAAAAGTTTCACTGAGTTAAAGAAACGGCTGACATCTGCACCGGTATTAACTCTTCCAGATATCTACCGCAGCTTTGATGTGTATTGCGACGCTTCCACGCAAGGACTGGGATGCGTACTTATGCAAGACGGCAAGGTAGTAGCTTACGCCTCACGACAGCTACGACCCCACGAGGGAAATTACCCCACTCATGATTTGGAATTGGCCACGGTGGTTCATGCTTTAAAAATTTGGAGACACTATCTCATCGGAAAAAGGTGCCAAATTTTTACCGATCACAAAAGCCTCAAGTATATATTTACTCAGCCAGATTTAAATCTCTGTCAACAAAGATCGCTTGAGTTGGTCAAGGATTATGACCTTGGAATAAATTACCATCCGGGTAAGGCCAACGTGGTTGCCGATGCGCTCAGTCTAAAGCCCGCCAGTTTGAATGTCATATTGGAATCTTTGCCTCCGGAACTTAAAGAAGAGATTGCTCAACTCAACCTGGTCATAGTTGAGGCTGTCCTTGCTAATATTTTGGAAATTACCCCTACTCTTGAGGAAGAAATCCGCAAGGCCCAGCTAGGCGACGCCGATCTGCAGAAATGTGTCAAGCATTCTGATTTCTCGAAGGATTAGTTTGGTACCCTCCGATTCAGGGGAAGGATTTGTGTGCCCAATCAAGCGGATTTAAAGCAGAAGATCCTGTCAGGAGCCCACGAATCCTCATATTCAATTCACCCTGGAGGTACGAAAATGTAAGAAGACCTTTGACAAATATTCTGGCGGGATGGAATGAAGAAAGACATTGCTTATTTCGTGGCCTGTTGCGACATATGCAACAAAGTGAAGGCAGAACATCAGAAGCCAGCCGGACTTCTCCAACCATTGCCAGTGTCACAATGGAAATGGGATGATGTCTGTATGGATTTCATCACAGGACTACCTAAGACCCAACGGGGCAATGATGCAATCTGGGTCATAGTGGATACAATAACCAAGGTATCCCACTTCATCCTGATCAGAACCTCATATCGGGTAGATGAGCTTGCACAACTGTATGTATCCAGGATAGTCAGTCTGCATGGGGTCCCCCAAACCATCACCTCTGACCGAGGTTCACTTTTTACCTCCGCTTTTTGGTCCTGTCTCCATCAAGCTTTGGGGGTGGACTTGAAATACAATACCGCTTATCATCCTCAAACTGATGGACAGACAGAATGGGTAAATCAAATACTCGAAGATATGTTGCGAGCCTGTGCTTTGGCCCAAGGCCCAAAATGGGAAGATTGTTTGTCGTACGCCGAGTTCTCGTATAAAAATAGCTTCCAGACCAGTTTAAAGATGTCAACGTATGAAGCTTTGTATGGTCGCAAGTGTCGCACTCCATTAAATTGGTCTCAAACTGGATATAGCTTTTTTTTGGGAACGGAACTCATGCTGGAATCCGAGAAGCAAGTCAGGGAAATCAGAGACAGATTGCAGTTGGCCAAATCACAACAGAAAAGTTATTATGATGCAAACAACCGACAGATCAGCTTTGAACCCGGAGAACATGTCTACCTTTGAGACACGCTATGAAAGGTATCAAGAGATTTCAGACTCGTGAAAAATTGGCCCCCCAGATTTATTGGTCCATTTTTAGTTATGACACGAGTGGGTGCTGTTGCATATCAGTTGGAGTTAACCCCTGAATTGTCGGAGGTACACAACGTGTTCCATGTTTCACAATTACGGCGATGCATATAGCCGCCTGAAAAAAGGCTGATTTGACAGAAATAGAGCTGGCAAGGGATTTAACCTACGAAGAGAGGCCAGTCAAAATCTTGGATCAGATGGAAAGAGTTACTCAAAGTAAAGCCAGGAAGTTTTACAAAGTTCAATGGAAGCATCACACAGAGTCAGAACCAACATGGGAATCAGAAGAATTTCTAAGGGCACATTATCCAGAATGGTTTTCCCAAGCCACCGAATCTCAAGGACGAGATTCATTCTAAGTGGGGGAGGTTTGTGACAATCTAGTTTTTGCCCTCTCTTATTTGCCTGGTTTTCAGTTGATTTGGATTTGAGTTTGCAGTTTTTGAATCATTTCATTTGGACTTAACCACTTGGGTACCCCTTGACTTTCACCCAACTGCTTCCACTCCTTCCCAAACCTTCACTTCACCTCTGGATCATCTCAAAATATCACTTGGAATATTTGTCTTAAATGAAAAATATTCATTTTGCCCTCCTACACCCTAGCTATCCCTTTGTGCTCCAAAGCAACCCTAATTTTTCTTTCCCCAAAAATCCTAAGAAAAACCCCAATTATTCTTTGAACCCTAGGGCACCTTTCTGAGCAAAAATATTTCATCACTCTTTGGAATATTTTGGCTACAGAAAATATTTTCATTTCTGGACAGAAATGGTAGTTTCTACAGCAACTACCATTTTACTAGCTCCATTGTAGCTGGTTTTTCTTGTGCATCTTTACCTTAGTAAGTTTTGGCTAGCCTCCAAAGCCCAGCCCTCAACTCCCAGTGGTTTGACCACAGTAAACCTCCAAAGTTACTGTCCAGAAACTCACTTGGAGTACAAATCCATTTTTACTGCACCTAGAACCTAACCCAACCGTAGTAACACTCCAAACCACCAAGGACTACACTCTAGACATGAAGTTAGCGCTTAGGTTGGACTGATGTCATAGTTCACATGGTGACCGCGTTCGTCTAGGCGTGCTGGCATGCAAAACACGTGCTTTGAGTCCCATCGAGCGCTCTGTTGCACGCGTGCTCGCTGCCCAGCCTGCCCGAGCAAGCCAAACCGCGCCACCATCTCCGTCTCCACTCCCTTAACTCCTACCTGGCGCTCGTCGACGCCGGAGCTCGCCGTAGCGGGCACGGGCACGGTCCGGCCAATGACACAGTGCGCGGCGCACTGTGCTCGTCGTCTTCTCCCTCGTCCCTGTGCTCGTCCACGCTCACCAATAGTTCCCGCGTGAACTCCGTCCTCTTCTTCCTCTCTCTCCGGCGCCGTTCATCGCCGGGCGCCGTGGACAGGTGTCCTCTGGCAGAGCCCGAACCCCCCCCCCCTCGCCGCT
>NC_041391.1:49339623-49356984 GCF_002162155.2 Triticum dicoccoides
ACTCACCACAACCTAGTGGAAAGCCGCAGCCCGGCCGGGCAGGCCGCGGGCTGCCGTCCCCGAGCTCGAGCTCGCCGGCGATCCCCTCGGATCGTCCCCATAGCTCCAGCCCCTCCCAGGCCAGGGCAACCGTACCAGGGCCTCCGCCACTCTTCGGTGAAGTCGTTCCGCCCTGTTGGAGCCCCTGGAGCCGCCCCTAGCCACCGTCGTCTTCGTCTCCGGCGACCGCTGCCCTCTGCCTCCACTGGAGAAGTTGTTTTCGACGCTGTCCGACCACCCCTAGCCACGCTACGAGTACGGGCAGGTGCGACATCTTCTTCTCCTTCGATTGCCCCTATCATTTGGTCCCAAGAGCCCTCGCCACCGGCGTGCGCTCTGGTGAAGCTCCGCCACTCTCTGTTTCCCTCTCCCCCTCCTCCTCACCTGACTAGCGGGGCCCGCTAGTCAGCCAATCTTTACGCGCGCGAAGCGGTACGAGTGGTGGCGCCCTGGGATTTTACTCCTTCGACGTCACCCCCCCCCCCCAATCTGTTTTATTTTTAATTCAAATTCATTTAAATCCAGAGAACTTCAAACAGCCATAACTTTTTATCTATAAGTCCAAATGCATTGATTCTTTTTGCATTGTGTTCTTTGTCCAAAAATCTAGCAACTCCCAAAAGATGGGATTTTTCCTTGTTGTCTAGATTTTCTGGTGAATTTCAGAAGGTTTCTTGATCTTTTCTTTTTGTGGTTTTATTTATTTTCAGAAGAGCAGGCTTGTCTTGAGGATCACCAGGAGGCTTGTGAACCTCATCTGCACTAAGGCAAGACACAACAACATTTTCATAGTGCCACTTCAATATTTGTGATTTTTCCTACTTGAACTAATGATTATTCATGCATTTAAATTATTACTATGATAATTATATTCTGTTAGATACTTGTTATATTAAATATGCTTGATTTACAGAAAGTTTAAAGTGAATCTTGTTGATAAGCTAACAAGGATTTAGTTATGAGTAATGATAAGATAATATGGTCATGGAGATAAATAATTAGTGAGATTATTTTTGCATGATGAAAAATGATGAGTTTGCTAGAAAAGATTCTGGTTTAAGTGAGGTTTGATCTTAATTAGAGGAGTATCATGAGTTGATGATTGCTTCGTGAGAGCGTAGTTGACTTAGTTATTTTCATTGATATGTGATGCATATGTTGGTGATGCATGGCATGGCATTATGACACCGATTACTTTCACTTAAAGTTGAAACTGATAAATAACTCAACTTGAATATGTTGTTGACCGGGTCATGGTGCCGCTGAAACGACTCTTTCCCAGTGCAACCACATTTGCCGGTATGGGACGGCCTTAATTCGTTTCATTGTCGTGCCTCTGGTCGGTGCCTCCATCAAGGGAAGGTTATGGCGTACTGTAGCCTGGCCCGGTAAGCAGGCATAACCTTGTGAGCCCGTAGTTAAGTTTTTGGTACCGGGTCCCAGAATGAATCGTGGCCACGACGGTGGTCGATGTGTCTTGAGGTAGACATGGGGCCACCCAGGACTAGCCCGATGGGGATTGAGTCGGAGTGGCCGGGAGAGTGTCATGGCAATGAAGTGGTTTCGTCGGAATGCTGTTGGTCCACCCGAATGGGAGTGCGAGGCCATGGGTTCCGTAGTGTGGGTCCAGTGCGCTACCTCTGTAGAGTGTATTAATCTATCAATAGCCGAGTCCACGGTTACGGACACGCTCGAAAGTAGGGTACACCATGGGTCAACACTAAATAAATTTGCACACTAAGTATGCACTGAGGTGATGGCAGAAAGGCCATCGTGTTGAGTTGGACCAGATGTGGTTGTGGTAGTGATCGCCGTAAGGATCACGAGCCATTTATTGGTCGGGTTGTAATCGTCGTAAGGATCACGGGCCATTTATTGGTCGGGTTGTGATTGCCGTAAGGATCACAGGCCATTTATTGGTCGGGTTGTGATCGCTGTAAGGATCACGAGTTTGTCTCTGTGTTCATCACGTTTGTGATCTGAAAATGATCACGTTCTGTAAGCCAGTCCAAGGGACGAGTACCACTTGAGCATAGTCACAGCATGATGGATATATTGTTTCATTGTTATTAATTGGTTAAATATCATGATATTGTTTGTCATTATGTTTATGCTTGTTGTGAGCTTGCAAGTACATTGAATGTACTGACCTAGCGTGCCATGCCAGATTTCAGGAAAGTCTCGTTGGAAAGGAGAGCTGTCCGAGTCTAGATCATGTCCACATCGGTGTCCCTGTGCTATGGAGTTCTGCTACGACGTTGTTCCGCTGCCGCGTTGTTGTCATGATCGAGGCACCTTTATGTTCACTAAATAATGTACATATTGTTCAGCCGCACCGTGTGTGCCGCTTGGCCTTGCTAACTGTTGTAATATAAACTCTGATCCGCTAGTATCAATAAAGCGGTTGTATTTCTGTACCAAGTTGTTGTGTGTTGCCAGAAGACAAGGTCTCTGGGCTGGCAATGCATGGTAAACCGGTCGCTCTGAGCCGGGGTGCCACACATGGCGGTCGAGGTCTTCGGCTTCTTGGGCTGGCTGCCGTACAGCCCGTCTCAGCCCGGCGTTTCGGCACGCCGGCTGCTGCAGTCGGCGCGGCCGAAGAGCCCGTCGCCCTCCTCGTCATCGTCCGGCCACTCCCCAAGGCCGCCTCCGAAGAAGCCGCCTACTCCTCCTCCGCCACCGCCTTTGGCATCGTCCTCCTCCAGGGCGTCCGCCCCAAACTCGGGGTCGTCGTTGTCGCTTTCCGACCGTTCTGGCAGGAACTGTTCACCTGGGGCTGGTGCGCCGGTGGCCGTCTGGCCCAGGAGGGACTGCACCATGGCCGACTGTTCAGGCGGCTAGAAGAAACCGGAATAACAAAGAAACAGAGAATTGAAAGACTTACCGAAGGCAGCGGGTGAGCCCGGCTGTACGGCGGCTTGCCGAACTACCACTCTGACTCCGAAAGCTTGCAGTCGGAGATGTGGTTCACCAGCCGGACTATCTCCTCGACCGGCATCTCCTTGGTGGACATCGGGATGGATCCCGACGCCCACTCATACTGCTGACGATGTAGGGTCGGGCTTGAAGAGGCAGCACCCGATGCTCTACAAAGGTGGCCAGCAAGTCGGAGGCCTTGAGGCCCTCGGAGTCGAGTATCACCTGGAGCTTGGCGAGGGCAGTGATGGAGGCGACCGACAGGGTCTTCGGCCGGGAGCTCTAGTTGGTGCGGGGCGCGGCAGGCGGGCTGGCTACGTAAGCCGGCAGGTTGACGTAGTTCCGCGTGAGTGGATGTTCTCAGCGTAGAAGTAGGACCTCTACCACAGTTTGGCCGACTGTAGCAGGGCGAGGGCCGGGAAGCGGGTCCCGGTCTCGGGGCGCCGCACCACGACGCAGGCTCCCACTGTGCCGTCTCGTTCTTGACGGCGGTGCCGAGCTTGACGTAGAAGAGCTCTCCCCACAGCTCGAGTGTGGGGAGAGTGCCGAGGTAACCCTCGCAGAGGGTGACGACGGCGGAGAGCAGCACCACCGTATTCGGCGTGAGGTGGTGGGGCTGCACTCTGTAGAAGTCCAGAAACGAGCGGAGGAACCCACTTGCCGGAAGGCCAAAACCGCGGAGGAAATGCGACCGGAAGATGACGCGCTCGTCGCCCTCCAGCGCTGGCGAGATTTCCCTCGCGGGGGGATGCGCACCTTGACGTTGGAAGGATGGGGAAGCCGCCGTGTCTAGCGGAGGAACAGGAGGTGGTCTACATGGACGGTGGAGCCAACCCAGTCGCCGGCGTGGACTCTGCGCGCCATGGGCTCTGAGCTCGGCAGTGGTGTGGAGCGGCTGCGACGTGGAGAAGCTCGGTGATGGCGAGTCGCGGTGGCACTCTGGCGAAGAGGAGGAGATGCAGCGTCAGCAAGAGCGAGAGAAGCGAGGTGAAGGGAGAGGAGGGCGCACGTGCGTTCTGCCGCCCCCTCCTCCCCCTACTTATAGCCCCCCGGCAGCGGAGTCGAGGGGGCGAGACGTGGCGGAGCGCGGGATTAACTGCACCCACTCCCCCCACGACCCCGCATCTTCCACGCCTTTAAGGCGTGTATTAACCGCGCTTGGGAAGCGTAAACGTCCGCCTCGGCCGCAGCGGATCCGTGCGCGTGCCGACGCCCTATAGTGGCGGGCCCGGGCCTGCGGCGACGTCACGTCGCGCGCGTGGGCTGGCAAACCGACCTGGCCGGCTGGCGCCTCGTGGCGGGAAGGCAGTGAGCAGCGAGCCTGTCGCCCAGCTGGCATGCCACCAGGCCCCCACCACGAAATTAAAGTTCGAATTCCGCCAGGCGGCCGCGGCTATGTTCGGATCCTGGCGTCCGACTCCTCCCAGCCGGAAGGAGCAGAAGGCGGATGGCCACTTAAGAGGGAAACTGCTGAGGCTCTCCGGCTGCCCAAAGCCGTAGAACCTCACCAGCTTTGGGAACTACTGACGATGGGATAAACCCTAGGTAGCCTCATCCACACCCCAGCAGATTTCAAGACAACGGGGCTAGCCTAGCCCCTCGGTCCGACTGGTCGCAAGGCCGGCCCATGCGGCCGTCTGGTGCCAACAGGCTGCCTCCTAGAAGGCGGCTCACCCCAGAAGGCGGAAAGGGCATGGGCCGACTCCTGCCAGGCGGCCGCTCGCCTCCTCAAAGTTTGCACCCACCTGCTACGACAAGACATGCCATGGCAACAATACCACCTGCCATCCCCGAATCACGGATGGAACGTGGCCACAGTGCGGGTGTACCAGGCCGACACCCCTCGCCTGGCACAACATTGTAGCAACGTGGCCCATGACGATGCCTACGTCAGGCAGGGCCATGCCCCCACGATGGACGGTTGGTATGGCCCGCAGGCGGCGGGCCCCACCTCCCTGCGTATCACCAGAAGGCGGAAAGTCCTGAGCAGGCGGCCTCAAGGGGAGGCCGACTCCTAGCAGGCGGCCGCCCCTCCCCTTGGAGTATGTGCACCATTAACCAGAAGTGACGTGGTGTGGCTACAGTGATCACCCGCCAGGCGGCGACACTGTAAGCCTGACCAAGCTACCGTCATCAGAGGCGAGGCTACAGTGCGGCCTGGTCCACCTGGCCCACAGGCGGCGGGCCCTACCTGTCGGCTGAATCCACGGCAGTCGACGGGGCCCACCAGGCGGCAGGCCCGGGCTGAAGTCGGAGCCTAGAGACACTGACGGCCGGGTCCTACGACCAGCTGGATTACCATTTTACCCCTGGAAGGTAGGCCTATATAAACCCCCCAGGGTCACCCATGCAAAGGGTTCAGCCCTTAGATCATCTTACACCCACATAGCTAGGGAGAAGTAGAGCTAGTTTGCCTTCTTCTTCCTCTGGCCCGAACAGCTCAGGGAGCAACATTGTAGCCCGCTGTTAATCATAGTGATGCGGAGACCCCGCAGAGCAGGATTAGGGGTGTTATCTCCACGGAGAGTCCCGAACCTGGGTAAGACCCGGCGTCGTTTGAGGTCTTGCCTACTCCCGCTTCTAGAGCCCGGCAATGTTCTATTGACCCCCTACATGATTAGCCACCCGTTGGCATATGTCGAGGAAATATCACGACACATATGTCAGTGGAGATTTAGACTAAGTTAACTTTCAGACACTTTTGTTTAATGAAATATATTAAAAATGTAATAAATGTGTTCTGGTTTAAAAGAAAAGTAATCCGATTTGCATTAAAATCGTCCTTGATCCAATTCATGTTTAAAATGTATTTTAACGTGGGAGACATACAATTGGATGACCGGCTTCTAATTACTACTAGTATGGGATCCTAAAAGAATTATTACTAATATGTGCGGTCTCGATGAATAACATGTCTGTTTTAGAGCATCTACAACCGTATATAACAAATATGACCCACAAGCGTCTGCGGACGCACGTCCGAGGGTAGTGATCGGTCAGTCATCAAATTTGCTCAACTGTATCCGGACACCTTATACAAGAATTCTTAAATCCATACAAAAACATGCAAAGAAAAAACATACGTATCACGTAGATCAACTAGCCTAGTCCTCGTCGAAAATGTCGACTATCTCCGTGCCCGGCCCCGGGTACATGGACGGCAGCTCTCACTCCGGTTTCTCCGGCGCCTCTGGCTGCTCCGCTTCAGCGTCCTCCTCTATCTCCGCATCGAGTTCGGTGAAGAGTGCGTCGGTCACTGTCCGCTCCTGCCAGAGAAACTGTCAGTTGGCCTAGACATAGGCCTCATCCTGGATGGACTCCAGGGTGGCCTACTGCTCCGCCATCTCCGCGGCTTGGGTGACGGCGAACCCCGCCTCCGCATCCTCCATGTTGAAGCCTGGAGTAGGTTGCTCCGCCTCGTCCTCCTCCGAATCTGCCACCGGCTCCGGTGAGTCCGGAGGCAGCCCGACAGCGATACGGGCGGCGCACCTCGCCCGGATCTTCTCCATGATCCGGTACCGGCGCTCTGGCATGAGCATAGCGTAGGTGGTGATCTTCTGCCGGACCATGGCGATGCCCGGAGAGCGTTGGGAGAGCAGGGCAAAGGAGGTGGATGGGCTCGGGTTGCGGCGCAAAGAGGAAGGAGGTGGATGGGCTAGGGTTGGTGGACGCCGCCGGATTAAATAGTCGGATTTGGCCTCGGGCGGCAAGCCGGAGTGGCGCCACGTGACGTTCACATCGGACTGCCGAGTTTTCGCGAATTTCGCGTGGGACCCCAACGTCACTTGCACGTGACAGACGCGCTTGGGTGCCTTCATATTTGTCTCATATTTGAGCTGAATATTAAGGGTGCCGGTCAGTCCGGGCGTTCAAGCTCTGTTTAGACGTCCGGCTGGATCATATTTTTGTGATCGGTTAGTGACCGGACAGGTCACCTGAATGTTTGAGATCGGTTTGAGACATCGGAGTGTGGATGCTCTCGTCCCGGGTGTGAATGTGGGCTGGAATTGGAAACCACGGCGCCGGTGCGGCAGAGTGGGAAAAGGTGGGGAAATGAACGTGGAGGGCCCTCCAACTTGTGAAACGCGGTCAAGACGGTCGGGACTCGCCTACTTTTCTCTGTACGGCCACGACGGGTAAGCCATGGGCTTAGCCTGTAGCCACAGATCGGCACTGTTTCCGCAATAGATGAAAGCACTGTTCACCATGTCAGTGTCAACCTGTGGCTGTTCAGCAGTCACTGTCAGTCTGTTGACGAGCAGCAACCTGTCTCTACGCTACGCTATTAAACCGCGCTCCGCTCGGTCGCTCTCTATCCTATCTCCCACACCATCTTCCTCCTCCGATTTCAGAAGCAAATCTATGCGGGTCTGGATGACGCCCGAACGTGAAGAGCTAGCTAGCTAGCTACGAAGGGCACGCACGCATGCACGACCGGCGCAGCTTGGTACGTAAGTTGCGCGGCGCGCGAGCCCGACGAGCAAGAAAAAGGCAACGGCCGGCGTGTTTCAGGCTTCCGGCGTATTTCAGCTTTTCATTTCGTTCTGCTGGAAGATATCTGTTGGACGATGCAGATTGGAATTTGCTCTCCTTACTTTTCTTGTTCTTGTCAGTGACGGACCAGGGACCGAGGTCTGCCGGGATAACTGGCGACGACAAAGCACGGTTGCGCTGCTTCCACTGGCCACTACGCAGGAGAGGTAGCCTGCATGCATCCTCGCCGGAGACCCGGGCCTGCCGCTCATGCTCACCGGCCCAGTGGTGGATCCATCACTGGTTCTTGTTTGTACGTATTTTGTACTGAATCAGTATCGATGGGAATACCATTATTCCAGCTGTATATACTGCATGTTGAACTGGTTCTCCTATTTGCCATGTATACCAGATGCCAGGCTTGACCCATGCAAGATCCAGCAAGCGCTAGACAGATGTTCACCTGAAGCTAGCTAGCCCCCTTGATGTTGAGGGAACGTCGTCAGTAAGTTATTACTAGCTAATACAGACTATATAGTTGTACATCATCATGTCAAGTGGGAGCATGTTAAAATTTACCTTAGATCTTTTATAAGTCGGGCCTACGGATAGTCAGGTCTTGGTTTTCTTTAGGACAATACAAACGCAGACGTTCATATATACATACATATACCCACCCTAATGAACGTACGCATTGCTTTGTACTTCCGATGAACTTTGATAATAGATCTATATCTTTTTTGCAAAAAAAAAATGAACGTATATACGCACACGCTATCACTGTGAGCATCTCTGAGAAACTGAGTCAGACGCTTTCATAGTCAAAAACATCTCCTCTCATTGGACGCACCCTGCCGGAAGGCTTAAAATAAATCAGAAAAATGCGAGCATCAGTGTCAAGTCTAGGACGTGAACATTGATGAGCTGAGTATATCACTGCCCTCCGAATCATCCAACCGCAGGTTGGTTCGCAGTTAGGTCTTTGGTTAAAAGACATATCTTTTGGTGAAACGATGTCTAGGTTCATCCTTAGTGAAATGATATTTTTTTCGTAAAAGCACATGTTAGAAAAGAAAATGAAAAGAAGCACAAGAATTGTTAGACTAACAGGTTACAAATTTTACTTTTTAACTTCCAAGAAGCGTCACCGTTGAAATTGCCTCAAGTATGCAAGAAAACTAATGTATCAAAATTTATATCATTCTATAGAGATACAAAAATAAACTCATTTAAAAATTAATTTAGTGAGTGAAACTAAAAATAATACCTGCAACAAAGCGTGAGTTTTCATTAGCCCTCATATTTCGGCACCCACTGCTACGTCACCAATGCAACATTCCTATTATTGGGTACTGTAGTGCAAAGTTTTGGCTAGTGGGCTGCTGGTAATTTGGATAAGTCAAAAATGCTATTTATAAGTTAAAAATCAGTTTTACATGCATGATTATAGATAATTTTTACATATCTAAAAAATCATTAAATAATATGATGGTTTGTTGACTAAGAAGACAAAACAAAACAAAATAATGTCCAAACTAACAAGGGAGGCCCATTTTTATAAATTATATACATCATATATTAATAATATGTATTACCGAAATCCGTATGCACCTACTACAGACTTATACGTATAAATACACATTGTTTCGGAATTCTTGGAGGTGCCAAAATAAAGCACAAAAATAATGACATCATCTCTTATTCTGCTAAAGTTTCTGGTGCGGCATAGAGACATTTTTATATTGTCTTCATCCAGACAAAATGTATTTCACGTTGAAGATCTTATGTAATTTGCTCTCTTTATTACTAGAGATCCATCCTGGCATGATGGCCTCGATCTTTACATATAAAGTACAAGTACAATAAAAAAGTACAAGTACAATAATAATAGTAAATTTGTTAAATCACATACTTCCAATTGACGAACTACCAAGTAAAAACATATTGATAAATCTTTATAAGAAATATCTCTTTTTGGATAAAAGATTGACACCTTCCATATTGATCAAAGCAAAACAACCGATTATTGGATTAATGCTGGGGTATCAGAAGACAAAAATTAATGGAGTTGAGCTGCTGCTGGGGCATCAGCTTAGAGCATCTACTACCAGACCCTCAAACATTCAAACAGACAGTCCGATCACGCCCAAAAAGATAGCAACAAGGTGATGCCTGTCGAATTGGCTCCACTAACTCCCATTATTGTTGCCAAGGTAGACACCACCACCTCGTTCCTCTCTTTGCTCAGCGAAAGTCACTGTTTTAAAAGGAAAACATTTTGTAAGGAGCACGGTAGTTAACTAAATTTGAAAGTACGTACATAGTTATAGCTACTAGGTTTGTTTCTAAAGGTACAAAAGTCCAAGACTATTTTCTTTAAAAAGGAAAAAAATGTCCAAGACTGGCGTGACTAATCACAAAATACGGTAGTTCCCATTAGACTGTGGCTAAAAGAACTTTGTGAATTAAGCTCGTTTGACGTCCAATCACAACCATGATTTCCCTAAGATAAATTCAAATATGAAACGCAGTAACACAAGTGAATATAATGTATGGCTGCATGCATCACTATGGTGCGAGGCCGAGGGTTATCCCCTTTTCCAAAAAAAAGTGAATATAATGTGGCCAGCGTCCTTATCCGCCAAGCAATAGACACAAAGCCTTTTCCCAAACCATTTTCTGTTTTGAAGCCGCCACCTAACGGCGTACGAAAAAAATTAATCTTTATTATTTATAGAAAAGAGGCTCAATTCTGACTTTAGCGAAGGAAGCCCTTAGGTTTACAACAGAGGTTCAAAACAGAAACAATACATGTCTGGCACAAAGGCCACGCAAACACATACGATGCGATACAAACCCTCAAAAGGGCCCTTGGCTCAACAGCCGCAACACATGCACACACCCAAACACTGAAGGAGCCACGACGGTGATGACCATCATTCTTCGGGCCGCTACTTCCTGAGTGCCGACACGTGTATCGTAAGTTGTCGAGAAAGAGCATCAAGGGTTGAAGGGTCCTTGGTCTTGCTGAGGCGCCTCCAGAACTGTAGAAAAACAGACATTTTTATACCCGTCAGCTGGATGTTTAATAAAAATACCTTCATTTCGGGCTTTATTAGGATCTGCCACAATGCGCACGCAAGGGCAGTGAACCTAACCCAATTGACACGCCAGGTACTGAGGGATGTGAAAGTCCATAGTCGTAGTAACCTTGTCCATACTTACCAAACTACATGTTGCTAGTGCTAGTGCATTCTTGTTTATACCTAGAGTGTATTCTACACTTATTATTGGTGTACTCCCTCCATCCAAATATATAGGGTGTAATACCATTTTTTATGTTGTCTTTGACCACTTATTAGAGCAATAATATATGATGTGTATGTGACAAATAGTATACAGTCAAATTTGTATGTGAAAGAAGTTTATAATGATATAATTTTTATATCATACATCTCATATATTATAATCTTATCAATGGTCAAATGCAACATCGGAAAACATATCAGGCCCTATATATTTGGTTGGAGGAACTATCATGATTTAATATTTTTCTAGGAATCTCTTGGACTAAAAGTCAGTTGACTCAGTATCTTTTGATATTTTTTGGAGAATGGAACAAATGTGTTAGAGGAAATTTACTAACCATGTTCGATTAGCCTTGGGTGAATGCAAAGCCACTTATGCCGATGATGGCAACTAATGGCCCGATGGAGGAGCATAGAACGACCCTCCCAAACGAGAAACGGCGCCTGTTGCCGTTTGAGGAGCGGGATAGCCAGACGGCGGTGGAGACCTCTATGGCCCCTGCAACGAAAATGGCAGCAAGGGTGAGGTAGTAGGCGTTCTTGTTGCGGCCGAAGACCACTCCGCTAGCCGGCTTGTAGAGCACTGTTGTTGTGACCAAGCTCAGAGTGAGCAAGCCCACTACCCACAGTGCTAGGGCCAGGTTATTTGCTGGAGGCACTCTAGTCGGCACGTTGGCAGGCTCATCGACAGGCACTCCTCCAAATTCTGGGTCTAGGTTGTTGTCGTCGCGGGCCTGCACAATGGAATTAAGCAGTGTCACATCGTCAGCACAGCATATGTGGAGGAAGAAAATGACAACATTAGTACAAACGTGAAGCAGTGTTTCACGTTATACTTTTCTTTTTCTTTTCCATGAAAACACGGCCAGATTTTGATTCAACGGTACAAGCTAGTTATGTTATACACATCATCAAGCATGTTTCAAGAAAATGTACGTGGCAGCATTCATGTAGAACAATCATCAAGCATGTTTCTAAAAGATGGTACGAAGAGATAAACATTTATCTTGGTACAGAGGTACTAAGAAGAACTTGCCAAGCATCCCACTAACTAGTTGAGTGTTATACTTGCACCAGTGGTGCCTACA
Source organism: Triticum dicoccoides (assembly GCF_002162155.2). Taxonomy (NCBI): domain Eukaryota; kingdom Viridiplantae; phylum Streptophyta; class Magnoliopsida; order Poales; family Poaceae; genus Triticum; species Triticum dicoccoides. Next base: position 49,351,448 of record NC_041391.1, read on the forward strand.
GACACGGAAAGACATGTGCTGGAGAGGGTACTGTACTCCTGCAGCTGATCTGATCGCCCGTCAAGATCTTGAAGCTCAACGAGGAGACAAGACAATTTGGAAAATCTATCAGGAATCTGGCGTTGATTCGAGCATCCAGATGTGTGCGGTATTTTTGGGTAGAAACTGAGCAAATTTATTTTGTGCAATATGATGTCCACCAGCTGACTCCATCCCCATACCCGCACTTGTCCCACCACCTTTCTGTCTAGTCACTTTTTTTTTTTTGCGCATCTTCTGTCTAGTCACGTTACTATATATGCACGCATACTCCCACACCTCTCTCCCATATAGTATAAGCTAGTATTTTATTTCCTAGTGATATTTTAATTGATTGATATGTTTTAACAAAAAAACATTTTTGAAACTTCTTGTATATTTGAATTCCTACCAACAAGATTTTTAGAACAAAACCGATCTTAAATACTTTATGAACAATTTTAATTTCATTATTTATACCTGATTCAAATTAAATGAAATACTTTACATTTTGAAAATGGTTCACATACATTTCACACAATTCAATTACTTCACACAGTTCAAGAAAATATTCACGTATTTGCGTTATTTCACATATTACAAAAAGTATTGCACAAACACATTTTTATTTATTTCACCCAATTTCAGTCACACATTTTAGACATATCTCAATTTCTTCAATAAATGTTTAACACGTATTTAAATTATTTCAAGCACATTTCAGAAAATTGTTCACTTACATTTCAGGCATTTTTTAATTATTTCATATACATTTCACACACATTTCAATTATTCTAGAGAGCACTTAACACATATTTCAGTCATTCAACCAGTTTCAGATAATATTTACAGCATATAGTTGACCGAATTATGGTTAAAACATTGGAATTGACAGATGATTATTTTAGAAATACTCCAATCTATTAAATTATTAAAACAAGAGACAAATAGACTACCACATTCGTTCAGATGTGCTAAAATTATTTGCAATGTCTGATTAGAAAAATAGTGGCTAAGATTTAAAGTTTTTATGTAAGATGCTAACATGTATCGTAACAACATATTGGACCATCATATTGTCACGTGTATGCATCTCTACTCCTAATGGAGCAGTTGGTAGTCTCGCTTCCAGGGTTTTTTTCGTCCCACCTCACCCGGTTTTTTTTGGTACTTCTTTGGTACTTCCTCCCACCTCCCACCCGTTTCATTTCCCTGGTTTTTTTCGTCCCTCCCCTACCCCACCGGTTTAGTTTTGCGTCACCCTCTCACACAACGAAAAAAATCTTAACGAATCATAACTTTCCATGTGTCACCCTCCCATCAATGCAATTTGATTTAGGAAACATATAATAAATTTTAAGGAAACAAATAACAGACTTTAAAGAAAAATCCAATTTTAAGGAAACAAATCAATCGATCCATCCAAATCAAACGATCCATCTCATCAATGCAATTTGCTTTAGGAAACATATAATGGATGTGAAGGAAACAAATAATAGACTATCTAAATCAATCGATCCATCCCATCAATGCAATTTGATTTAGGAAACATATAATAAATTTTAAGGAAACAAATAACAGACTTTAAAAAAATCCAATTTTAAGGAAACAAATCAATCGATCCATCCAAATCAAACGATCCATCTCATCAATGCAATTTGCTTTAGGAAACATATAATGGATGTGAAGGAAACAAATAATAGACTATCCAAATCAATCGATCCATCCCATCAATGCAATTTGATTTAGGAAACATATAATAAATTTTAAGAAAACAAATAACAGACTTTAAAGAAAAATCCAATTAACTAATCTCTACTCTTAAAGGCCCCTCGATTGATTTTTGTCCCTCGCTTCCTTTCCCAGCACTTATACAATGGAAGGAATTATAATCCACCTATTTGTTCTCCTATATATCCGTGCAGGCAACACAACATAAACCGGTGAAACAAATAACAGACTTTAAAGAAAAATCCAATTTTAAGGAAACAAATCAATCGATCCATCCAAATCAAACGATCCATCTCATCAATGCAATTTGCTTTAGGAAACATATAATGGATGTGAAGGAAACAAATAATAGACTATCTAAATCAATCGATCCATCCCATCAATGCAATTTGATTTAGGAAACATATAATAAATTTTAAGGAAACAAATAACAGACTTTAAAAAAAATCCAATTTTAAGGAACAAATCAATCGATCCATCCAAATCAAACGATCCATCTCATCAATGCAATTTGCTTTAGGAAATATATAATGGATGTGAAGGAAACAAATAATAGACTATCCAAATCAATCGATCCATCCCATCAATGCAATTTGATTTAGGAAACATATAATAAATTCTAAGAAAACAAATAACAGACTTTAAAGAAAAATCCAATTAACTAATCTCTACTCTTAAAGGCCCCTCGATTGATTTTTGTCCCTCGCTTCCTTTCCCAGCACTTATACAATGGAAGGAATTATAATCCACCTATTTGTTCTCCTATATATCCGTGCAGGCAACACAACATAAACCGGTGAAAAAAACACTCACCTCGCACGTCCCCCTGCCTGCAATCCCGAAACGCCGCCATCGCTCCAGGCTCCAGCCTCCGCCGTCCTACATCTTGCCCCTCTCCAACCTCAGAGACCTCCACCACCGCCGCCATCTCGGAACCCCAGTTCAGGGCAGGACTCAGAGAGGGTGTGGCTGTGGACGACGCTGCCGCCGTCGCAGAACCCTAGGGCAGGGCGTGGTCGCGTTGCGGGCAGCGCGAGCGGCCGTGCATCTCCCCCGTCAGGCTGTCCTCGGCAGGAACTCGGGACCTCCTCCTGACAGAGCTAAGGCCCTCCGAGGTCCAAGTCGCTGTGCGGCGTGCACAGTAATCTCCCCGGCCTACTCTGTCTTCACGTCAATGCTCATGTGCTCCGACCCTCCCCGACCCCTCCCAGCAAGCAGCAGAGTCTCTCGGGTTCGAGCTCCACCGGGCCGCCGGCGGCGGCGTCCATGTTCGTTGGGCGGAGCACAACGCTAGGTTTGAAATTCACCATGATGCTACTGATGAGGCTCTCCTTCTCCTTTGTTTCGTCTGGGTTTTTTCGTCCCTCCTCCCACCACCCCATCTCGTCTGGGTTTGAAATCAATAAGAGCAGCACAAAGTCTAGGTCCCTGTCTCGGTGGCAGACGGAAGGAGAAGAAGGATTGATATGTATGAGAATATTAATATTGAACTCTTAAAGTTAATGTGGCCCCGTTGCAACGCACGGGCGTTCTTCTAGTATGTATTAAGTACATGCACGGAAAGATGCACATAGGTCTAGATATAATTGACAAGGCTAGGCTAGCGACTAGTCATGACTACGTAAGGGATTCAAACTTTAATGGCTGAGATTTAAAACGTAAAGTTACATGTAACATTTTTTCTGAAGCAAGTTACATGTAACTTGAGATGCCACGTACACATAACTTGATAAGGCACGCATACAAAGAGTGCGAAAAAAATACCAAACACGCTGCATACGCAAGTACATATATAATCAGTCCAACTCCAAATCCTATACCAGCCAGCCATTCCGTTTCATGTACTAATCGGGAGATAAAAAGGAAAATATAAATCAGTCAGTTAATCGAGCCTGCTCGGCAATTGCAACCAGCCCAAACCAGTCGATTAACCTAGGAAAATAGAACTGGCTAAATGCATGCGATGATATCATCTCTGATGTCATTGGTTAATTTTTTTGCAGGTAAATCAGCTAACTATTATAAAAATGTGGGTAAGTCAGTTAATTATTATTGCTATTTTTTGTTTATTTTTCATCCACTTTGCAAATAACATAATTATATATAGATGCCTACCATCAAATATAGGGACACCCCTCGGGTGTCGCGCTCGCAGCGGCGCCCTCGTCATCAACGAGCCCTCGCCTGCGGCGGCGCCGACGAGGCGCTCTCTTCGCTTGGTCCGGCCGAAGCCCGACCCGGACATGCCCCCCGTGAAGACGGAGCACGCCGACATGGTGGCCCCTGAAGACGAGTCCGCCCTCAAATGGGCGAGGGAGGACTACGTCCGCGAGCAGGTGCATCGCCAGCGTCGGACGTACCTGAAGACCCAGGCCCGTAGCCACGCCGAGGCCCGTCGCTGCGCCGAGGAGGACGGTGTTATCGTCATCGACAGCGACGACAAGGCCGAGGCCGGGCCGTCAAGCGCTATCGGCGACCCCGGCGAGGGATGCAGCAGGTGCGCCGCAGGTGAGGCGCGCGACGATGATGACGCCGACGACGCCGACGATGACGGCGGCGACTACACCCGCTTCTACAGTCTTCTCGGCATGTATACGGCGACGGCGGCGACGGTGGCAGCAGCGGCTAGGCTTTTTAGTTCGTTTTTAAGTTAGTGCATGTTTTTAAGTTTTTTTTACAAATTTCGACGAAAAATGGCCGAGTTTATGCAAAAGTCGGCGAGTTTGCAAAAAAATTAAACGAAATTCGCCGAACCCACGGTGACCGTGGGCCTGTGACTGGGAGCGAACCAAATCCCAAGGGGCGATCTAGCGCCAGCTCACCCCTAGACCGCTCTTTTTCAGCGTCCTGGGCGGCCGAACGGCTGGAGATGCTCTAAGTAAACTGTACTGATACATATGCTCCGTACGTACACGTACTACACGTATGCGCATTGATCACGTCGACCTCTCTGCGCACTCGGTGCGGCAGCTCTATTTTGCTGGCTGTGTAGTTGCCAGTCCATGCATGCATAATTACTTTGTGTTGGCTGGGCTCATAACTTTTTTATTGTTTACTACTTCCTCCATTTTAAAATATAGTGCGCCCGCGCTTCTCGAGGTCTAATTTTGACCATAAATTTAACCAACGAGACCGACTGCGGCGGGTGAAAAAATTATATAATTGAAAACTTCTTTTGAATACAAATTCACGGTATAACTTTTGCTGCCGCTGCAGTCGGTCTGGTTGGTTAAATTTATGATCAAAATTGAAGCATGGAAATAGAGGAAGCACTATATTTTGGAACAGAAGGAGTATATGCTGGAGCTGGCATATTCTCTGACGTACCTCACCTGCTTTTGGCTTGCTGACATATTGGCTGACTTGTGAGCTCAGGTGGCATATATTATATACAGTTACTAAGCTTCCTGGAAATAAGCTCTCCTAGTGAATCCAGGGGGCGTGAAAAGTGGATGGGTCCTTGGTGACAGTGGGTGAGATGTGTTGGTGGGCTGCTCGGACCTTGCGTTTTCAGTTTTCTCGTGAACATAAGCAGTTGACCAGCTGGTGGTCCCTTGCACGTCGGTTTGTCTAGTCAAGAAAGAAAAAGACCGTTACCTCACCCAGCCAATAAAAGACTCTCGACGGGCAAACTTGATTGAACAGAGAAAATGTTAGGAATGAATTAGGAATTATCATTCGTGTGTCCAATCCTAAGTAGCGATGTTCCTTTTTCTTTTAACATGTAACTGCCATCGCTTGGAGGCAGCTGCCCCTATGTATATATACCTTTTCTATCAATGGAATTA
>NC_041391.1:49357128-49359072 GCF_002162155.2 Triticum dicoccoides
CTTACTTGCATTTTTCAGATATATGTTCTTTTACTTTTGTTTAAATTTTCAGTTTTATTTTTGTTTTTTGTTGCTATTCACGAATATTTCTTTTCAAGACAAGTGTGAACTTTTTTAAAACATCTCACTAATTACTTTTAAATTTCATGAAAATTTCTCCAAAACGTGAACATTTATTAGTAGATAAATCAATACGTTTTAGATTGTATGAATTTTGAAATGTGTGCACAAATTATTAGTAAGACATGAACACGGTTTGTAACTTTTTATTGACATGAACATGGTTTGTAACTATATGATCATGTTTCCAATGGACGGATATTTTTAAAGCATGAGCACTTTTCAAAAATAAACAACTATTTAAATTTATGATCATTTTTAAAAATGTATGAACATATCATGTGAACACTTTATAAAATATCATGAACGTATTTCAAAATGTACAATCATATTTTTAAAAGAGTAGATGAACACTTTTTTAAAGTTCCTCAACATTTTCTAAAATACCTTTTGAAATTACTTGCACATTTTTTTAGAACTTCAATAAGAAAACACACGTAAAAATAATAAAAGAAACGAAATCTAGCCAACCTATACTAATGGATCAGCCCAATATATAAAGTAGCGGGCGGGGCCTTGCCATTGGACTCTATAAGAGTCCTATGGTGCTGGTACGCTATGTGCCTCGGGGGAGGGTGTATGGGATGGCATGATCAGTTATCATAGTGGTTAGCGCTTGTGTGAATTTCATCAAAAATACGTGATGTATGTAACTATCGTTATCTTTCCCCTTACGTTTAAACCGTGCCTCCAGTAAAGTCAAGGACGGCCCCATCGCAAGGAAAAACACCAAGCCTAGCATAATTAAGGCCTGAAACCCAGCACCAAATCATGGTACATCCACAAAAAAAATAGAACCCATAAAAGAAGAACGCGCAGCAAAGCGCGCCACAACTTCTAGTACATCAGAAAATCCACAACATTTTTTGCCCGCCGAGATGGTGGAAGCTTCCTTTCTACCGATAGAGATATTATAAAGGAAAAGCGAAGCAACCCAAACAACACATACGAATCGGGATGCAACAAGGTCGGGTAGTTAGCTAAGTCAAATAAGTATATAGGAGTATAATGAAGCTAGCAAAATACTTCGTCTCTTTTTAGACCGCGTATAAAATTTGTCTGAAGTCACATTTTATGAAGTTTGATCAATTTTATTGGAATATGAACATTCACTATACAAAACATATTAGATGCATCATTAAATTAATTTTCACATTGTATGACTTTAGTATTGTAGATGTTGACATTATTTAATATAAATTTGATCAATCTTGACGTAGTTTGGCTTCAAACAAAATCTTACGTACTGAGTAAATAGAAATGGAGGAAGTATCTTTATTTATCTATCTCGGCAAAACTCCCCACAAAATAAAAATATGAAAAAAAATCTCGGCGGAACAAGCCCCGAGAGAGATTCGAGGAATGTATACAAATTCAACTTTGTTCATTTCATAAGACGTGGCCGACCGACGATTGCAACCATATATTAATGGCAGAGCCCAACCAAACTAAAGATCCGATCTCCCCTTTTTTATCCAAACATTGAATTGAAAATACAACTATAAACCTTTGGACATCTTTGATTCGCAGGAATTTTAAAATGCGTGAAGAAGAAAAATATAGGATTGAAGTGGAATGTCCAATTGAATCCTAGAGGATAGCAGAATGTGTTTGATGCGACATGAAAGACAAAGAAATTGTAAACAGTTGTTGGAGTGTTAGGTTTCGTAAGAAATGTAGTACAAATGATTCCTTAGGGAAAAGAATCCTATTAAGATCCAATTCTATGAATAAAACAATCAATATAGAAAAAATTCATCAAAAGTCCTATGAAATTGCTTTAAATCAAAGGTACCCTTAATCGAGCTCTAACAAGGACATCCG
>NC_041391.1:49359321-49383086 GCF_002162155.2 Triticum dicoccoides
AATCATACATCATTCATGCCAGTCCCAAAATAAACATACCAACTTTACACAAAAGTAAATATAATAATTATATTTCACAAAAGTACCCTAGAAAGTTAGGAGAGAAACCAAATTAAGGGAAAACAAACGAAGAGAACCATGTACAGTAGAAAAGAAAAGGTAGAAACGGTGTCGCCCAACCAAACACATAACACATCGATGGAAAAAAGAAGGAACTTGAACAACGCATGACGCTCACAAAATGCACAAACGCTCATCCCATTGACGAACACATGCACCCTACCCTATTATCGCCTCACAACATTTTTTGCCATCTGAGATGGTGGAAGATTCCTTTCCACCGATGGAGACCAGATTAAGGAAAAGCGAAGCAACCCAAACAACACATACGAATCCATATGCAACAAGGTCGGGTAGTTAGCTAAGTCAAATAAGTATGTAGGAGTACTTCGTCTCTTTTTATACCGCGTATAAAATTTGTCTAAAGTCAAACTTTATAAAGTTTGATAAATTTTATTTGAATATCAACATTCTCAATACAAAACCTATTAGATGCATCATTAAATTAATTTTCATATTATATGACTTTAGTATTGTAGATGTTGATATTACTTAATATAAATTTGATCAATCTTTACGTAGTTTGGCTTCAAACAAAACCTTATATGCGGAGTAAATAGAAACGGAGGAAGTATCTTTCTTTATCTATCTCGGCAAAACTCCCCACAAAATAAAAATATGAAAAAAATCTCGGTGGAACCAATCTCGAGAGAGATTCAAGGAATGCATACAAATTCGTCTTTGTTCGTTTCGTAAGATGTGTACGACCGAGGATTGCAACCATATATTAATGGCAGAGCCCAGTCAAACTCAAGATCCAATCTCCCCTTTATTATCTAAACATGGAATAGAAAAGACAACTAAACCTTAAACCTTTGGACCTCTTTGATTTGCAGGAATATCAAAATGCATGAACAGGGAAAATATAGGATTGAAGTGGCATGTCGAATTGAATCCTAGAGGATAGCAGAATGTGTCTGATGCCACATGAAAAGCAAAGAAATTGTAAACAGTTGTTGGAGTGTTAGGTTTCGTAAGAAATGTAGTACAAATTATTCCTTAGGAAGAAAATCTTATATGATCCAATCCTACAAATCAAACAATCAATATAGAAAAGATTCATCCAAAATCCTACGAAATTGCTTTAAATCAAAGGTACCCTTAGTGCAAGCTCTAACAAGGACGTCGGTTACATGAGATTGTGTGACCCGAAACCAAATATCAAATGAAAAGAAATACATGGTTCGATTCATGTAGAGAGACCGAGGCGATACATCTTGAGTGAAGAAATCGTTACAGACACCTCGTAGTTGACCGATACACCATACCACACAAATATTAGTGCTGGAAACACTGAAATGGATCTAGAAAATATGCGAGCACCCATGCAACTCTAGAACTTAAACCCGGTGTATCAGTTCCATCACAAGAAATATAACCATCTAAACTATACTTAGTTACCCTAAAAAAGTATACTTAGTTTGCAATTTTAATTTGAACTTTAACCGAAGCAGCACATGCGACACATTAAAAATAATAAGATGTGAACCAAATATCGAATCATATAGAAACAGAAATACTCACTTGTGGGAATCACCAAAAGAAAAACACAAACACCATACCGATGCGAAATCCAAAGGTAAACTTATGCCAACTTTCCATGAAAAGTTATAAAGCGTCCAACTATAACTAGAATTAATATCAATCTCGATCGATCAATTTCACCTGCGCATCAAAGCTGTGACTGATGTCGTCCCTGTTGTCGTGGACCCGGAAGCCGTTCATTATCAGATAGACCAACTGCATGCCACACCACAACATATAAATAAAGAGATTCAATCATCCATCGAATAGAGTGTACTATGTGTTTGCTTTGGCGCCTGATCCGGCCATACATAGCAGATGCCGCGGTCGGCGACGGGGATGGAGACGTGGTTGTCACTGCTCGGCCGGGCCAACGTGTTGTTGTCGAGGTTGGCTACCACGGCGCGTACCGCCCGCTCCAAGAGGTTCTCGGCTGTGGTCACGGGCTCCGGCGTAGGCAGGCGCCTTCTGCAGAAAAGAAAAAAACACGCGTACGTGAGGGACTCAGATCTGTTGTATACATGCACGAGAAATTAAGCTAAGCTTCAGTGTCAGGGCGGTGTGTGCTTACCCGGTGGACATGAGGTCGAGGCTGCCGTACTCCATCTCGACCTCGCCCGCCGTCGGGAGTTGGTGCTGCTCAGTGGCCATGGGATGATGGATCGAAGTGAAGAGCAGTCCTGCCTTGTGCGGGGGTAGGAGGAGGGAGGGGGAAGAGTGTTGTGCCGATCGGCTGGAGGGAAGTGGGTGGAGCTTTTATAGGCGGGCTGGGGGCTAGCTAGCACGATCTCACTCCAGCAACACCATCTGGGGTAATGCACAGCTTCAGAGGAGCCGGTTGGGCTGAAAAAGCAAAGGAGAGAGAGACGTGGTCCAAGCGCACAGGCAATAGCTCACCATCCATCGTGGCTCACGTTAATGTGAAACGGAACCGTGCTTCAACTCTATGCGATAATGTGGCTGGGCTGGGGGCAGCACCTAGGTGTGCCCCGACAGTGACAATGTGTGTACTAATACTATAGACCAGGAAGCGCGTGGTGGGTAGCGGGCCACTCGTGGGTGGCTAATGTGTACTACTCTCTCTGACTGGGAATGGCAGCGTGCCTGATGCTACACTTTCAGGTATGTGCACCGCTCGAGGGGAATGTCCCTCCGCACAAGGCAGATGCATTACAACAATTGTAATTTCCGCCTAGCCTCCATAGACCTATAGTGCACAACAGCGGGAGCAGTGTATAAATACCTTTCATCTTGATGATTCGACGTAAGTCTCCAAAGAAGTATAAATACAACAGCGGGATATACATTTTTGATGTATTTCTCTATTGTTTCCCCTCTCTTACAAATGCATTCAGACTTCATGGTAGCAAAACTTACATTCATGATAATCCAGATCTGGATGCTGCAAGTGGGGTGCTTAGGAAAGAAAGTGAGAAATGTTCCAAATCTCTGCCATGCTTGGTTGGAGGCTTTTTCCTGGATGCTTTAACTTCTCAAGGCAGTGTCACGTTAGCCCACACTCGACGTCTGGTCTAGGACGACTAGGATACATGCAATCACCATGTGACTCTAATATACTTGATGTATTATATCAATCATCATCCTTGTCATCACTTTTCATACGTACATTATAACCATAATCAGTCTCATATTTAAGAATTGACATATCTGTATTTAAATCTACAATGTAATTATTAATTAACACAATCCCTTAAATGCGCAAATACAAAGTTATTAGTAGAAATAAGACTTGTACCGTTTCTCTTCGCCAACTTTGTTTCCCCTTGAATGCTACTTCCAACATTTGATTCAACTATTTCAATACGATGGCTCTTCCTAGAACTTTGTATTGTTACATATTGAAGTTGTATCTCTAATACCAAGAATATATCAAAAACATTTAGAGTAAAAGCCACAACAAAAAGCTGCCTACAACAAATATTACCTTTTGAAGCTACATAAATACTACTCACCGCAGAAACTTCTGTCAAAATACTCTTGGGAACTTGCTAAACTGAACAATTAAACAAAAAAATGAAATATGAAAGATTATATAATATCAATAATTTAAACTAAAATATAATACATAATACCAGGTTTTCCCGTGATACATGTTAGCTTATTTGTCCATTCATGCAGATATTCAGATGACCTTGTTTCAGTACAACACATGCAAGATTTTTTTCTAACAGTGAGAACACTTTATCTATAAATCAAATATCTTGTATCATTATATGATTCTTATTGATATTCACTCATGGATTCTTTTAGCGTGCCTCAGCTTGACTTCTTGAGTTACAGAATGTTTCACCTTCAAGCATGGTATAGACTGTAAAATAAATAAACTAAAACTATAAGACGGAACATTTAGTATATCTGGATAAGTATCATTTATGTGATCACTGAACTTTCCATTCGAAGTACGCTGCGGAATTGTAGTATCTAAGCACTGCTCTATATTCTTCTAAACAACTTCAACACTTTTCATATTTACATTTGTATTGAATGAATTCGTCGGCAAAGAGTGCTTTCAGTGCAAAGACTGTCGTTTTAAGTTTCACTTTCAGTCACTGAACATTAGTTTTTACAAAAAAAAAAAAGGAATTGCGATAATAATTTAGAGCTTCAATTAGTATAATTTCACATTAGGTTTGCTTTAACAATAGTACTTACGAATCTTTAATCTATGAAAAATCAAATCAACACAAATAGTTAAGTTTCCTTAACATATTATTGGCAATTCAATTCTATAGCACTAAATTTCAGACCGAAGTAACCTAAATCACTCTTTGTACATAAGTAACGTGTTGTCGCTGTTTTTGTTCAAACTGTAATATTCCGGAATATAATATTTCAGTATGTAGAACGTCAATAACTCCAACAATGCCACAACCGCAAGATTCAAGCAATATTAGTATCGACAACAAAAGATGAGTACAACAACACAAAGTCAAAAACATAAACATGATGAATAAAATTCGAATAGTAATATGGTTATTGTTCTAACGATTCCAAACACTAGCACATCACAATGCTTTCAACACGACAAATTAAGTTAAACTAATAAATAAACAAACACATGTCCTATGTTAAATTTAAGTTTCATTAAAAGTAACTTAACTTTAAACCTTCGAAAATCAAGTTTCAGGTGATGTAACTTATTTGAACACATTTTAAAAACATATATCTAGTGACATTGTTTACACCTACATTGTAATATTCCAACTCATACTATTTCATATTAGACAGACTCAATATGTTTGTCTAATATGTCAGACAGATTCTGCATCGTAAGATCCCGCATTCATATACAAGTTTTGCACAAATTCATATTTAAATTGTCAAACATTACAATTTTGTATCAAATATGCCCGCCAATTGCAACATAAAACAAATTGAGTGTGCATACCAACTGTGACAGCTATGCACGCAGTCACCAGCATATGGTCCCACATATAAGAAGCCACGTCACCCACATATGGACCTGCTTGCCAGCATCCATGTCAGCACTAAATTTCACCCACATGTTAGAATGATTAACTGTCAAACGACAACATCGTCACAGAAAAAATGATGACCGGTCCCACATGTATGTAGCCACGTCGGCATCTTCTGGGCCCATTTGTCAGCAGCGTTGTGATGTCTACTACGCAACTTATTCTTGTAGACTCGTGTTGGGTCTCCAAGTGCAGAGTTTTGTAGGACAGTAGCAATTTCCCTCAAGTGAATGACCTAAGGTTTATCAATCCGTAGGAGGCGTAGGATAAAGATGGTCTCTCTCAAACAACCCTGCAAGCAAATAACAAAGAGTCTCTTGTGTCCCCAACACACCCAATGCAATGGTAAATTGTATAGGTGCACTATTTCAGCGAACAGATGGTTATACAAGTGTAATATGGATTGTAGATATAGGTTGTTGTAATCTGAAAATATAAAAACAGTAAGGTAGCAAGTAGTAAAAGTGAGCAAAAACGGTGTTACAATGCTTGAAAATAAGGCCTAGGGTTCATACTAGTGCAAAATCTCTCAACAATGATAACATAATTGGATCATATAATAATCGCTCAACGTGCAACAAAGAATCACTCCAAAGTCCCTATCACGGAGAACATAAGATGAAATTGTTTGTAGGGTACGAAACCACCTCAAAGTTATTCTTTCTGATCAATCTTTTGAGCTATTCCTATAAGTGTCACAAACATCCCTAAAGTTCATACTAAAATAACACCAAATGACATGCATCAATCAATCCTAATGTCACCTAGATACTTCAATGTCATCACAAGTATCCGTGGGTTAATTATACAATGTGCATCACACAATTTCAGATTCATAATATTCAATCCAACACACAGAACTTCAAAGGGTACCCAAGATTTCTATCAGAGAAAGGAATATGAAAACGCGCATCAACCCCTATGCATAGATTACCCCAATGTCACGACGGGAATCCGCAAGTTGATAACTGAAACATACATCAAGTGAATCAATAGAACATTCCATTGTCACCACGGATATCTCATCGCAAGACATACATCAAGTGCTCTCACATCCAAAAGATTCAATCCTACATAACAAAACCTCAAAGGAAAATATTCAATTCATTACAAGAAGGTAGAAAAGGAAGAACACCATAAGATCCAAATCTATTAATAAAGCTCACGGTACATCAAGATCGTGTCAAATCAAGAACACGAGAGAGAGAGAGAGAGAGAGAGAGAGAGAGAGAGAGAGAGAGATCAAACACATAGCTAATGGTACATACCCTCAGCCCCGAGGGTGAACTACTCCCTCCTCGTCATGGTGGTCACCGGGATGATAAAGATGGCCTTCGGTGATGATTTCCCCCTCCTGCAGGGTGCCGTAATGGGGTCCCGATTGGTTTTTCATGGCTACAGAGGCTTGCGGCGGTGAAACTTCTCATCTCGGGTTATTTTCGGGGTTTTTGGTTTTTATAGGAATTTTTGGCGTCATTCTGACGTCAAGGGAGTGCCCGAGGGGCCCACAAGCTCGGGGGGCGCTCCATAGGGGAGTGGGCGTGCCCCCCAGGTTTGTGGCCTCCTCGTCCACTTCCTGGCCCATCTCCGATGCTTCGGGGGTCTCTTTTAGTCCATAAAAAATCACCGTAAATTTTTAGGCCATTTCGAGAACTTTTATTTCTGCACACAAAATGACATCATGGTAGTTCTGCTGAAAACAGCGTTAGTCTGTGCTAGTTCTAATAAAATCATACCAAAATTATATAAAATTATTGTAAACATGGCATGAATACTTCATAGATTATAGATACGTTAGAGACGTATCACGTTGAATGGTCAAAAATGACGACCGACTTATTAATAACAGGACCGCCAGTGATAAAACCAATGGCAAACCCACATGGAAGCTGCCACATCAGCTAATGTAGGCCCAGTTATCAGAATCTTTGACCAGTCAAACCCAAGGACCTATTACTGGTAACGGATTATCTTCAGCAAATAACGATCTTAGGTAATAGATTAGCCTATTGTAGGTGATAGTCTGGGCCGTCACTGATACGTCTTCATCGTATCTACTTTTCCAAAAACTTTTGCTCTTGTTTTGGACTCTAATTTGCATGATTTGAATGAAACTAACCCGGACATACGCTGTTTTCAGCAGAACTACAATGGTGTTGTTTTTGTGCATAAATAAAAGTTCTCGGAATTGGACGAAACTTTTTGGAGATTTTTTATGGAATATATAAAAAATTCTGGAGCCAAGACTTAGACGAGGGGAGCCACCAGTGACCCACCAGCCACCAGGGCGTGCAGTGGTGCCTCGTGGGGCCTACGTGGCTTGATACATCTCCATTGTATCTACTTTTCCAAACACTTTTGCTCTTATTTTGGACTCTAAGTTGCATGATTCGAATAAAACTAACCCGGATTTACGTTGTTTTCAGCAGAATTGCCATGGTGTTGTTTTTGTGCATAAATGAAAGTTCTCGGATTGACCTAAAAATTTATGGAGAATATTTATGGAATATATAAAAATAGTGGCAGAAGAATATACTAGAGGAGGGCCACCCAGGAGCCATAACCTAAGGGGGAGCGCCCACCCCCCGAGGGCGTCCTACGAGCTTGTGGGTCCCCTGAACCTCCGGCAACCCTAACTCCAACTCCATATATACCTATTCGCCAAGAAAAAAATCAGAGAGAAGGATTCATCGCGTTTTACGATGCGGAGCCGCCACCACCTCTTGTTTCACTTGTGTAGAATCGGGATATTGTCCAGGTTTGTAAGGGCCTTTAGTGCCGATTCTGCAACCGGCACTAAAGGGTGGGGACTAAAGCCCCCCCCCCTTAGTTCCGGTTCATCACGACCGGGTACTAAAGGCCCACCACGTGGCACTAGCCCGCGTCGGGGGCTGAGGGAACGGTTGGTAACCCCAACCGGGACTAAAGGAATTTTTAATTATTTTTTGAATTTTTTTAATATTTTTTGAATTTTTTTTCTGATTTTCAAATTTCTGAATTATTTTACAATTTAATCTCCAATCACCCCTCATCACTGCTCAAGTATGGATCACTCATCCCAAATCATCTAACTTCCCGGCCGGTCACCCATCCTCTCACTACTCCAGCCTAAGCATGCTTAACTTCTGAGTTCTGCTTCCCCTAGTTTCCAAGTCTGCACTTGTTGTTTTCCTGACAATAGTAAGTTGTCAGTCCTATTAACCCTCGGGAGTTTAGCTTGTCACACGTTTCATTGTTTGAGTTTGAAACTATTATTCTAAAAAACAATAATTATTTAGTAACACTAATATTTCTTGAATAAGTAGTTTGACCATAGTTTGACCAGATTTGACCAGAATTCAAGAAAACTGGAATAATTATTTAGTAACACTAATATTTCTTGAATAACTATTTAGTAACACTAATATTTGTTCAATAAGTAGTTTGACCAGATTTATGCAAAATTCAAAAAAAAACTTAAATTTGAGGATAACTTTTTTTCCTTTCAGAATTTGAGGATTCTAAAAATTTGCAAAACGGCCTACAACGGTCAAAATTGGAACCGGCTTTTCGTGCTGAACATTTTGATATATTATACATTTTTTCGACATCGTATGCAAAAGTTATAGTCGTTTTACATTTTCATAACACTTTTATTGCAAAACATGTCAAAAATTATGTTTTTAAATTTCCCTAACTAGTAGATGTAGTAACATAACTACATCTCGAAGGATTTTAATTTTTGAAGTTTTTATTATTTTATTTTGTTTTTATCATAGCGAGGGGGGTGTGGGGTGGGGGTGGAGTTTGAAAAATTCTCTTTAGTCCCGGTTTGTGACACAAACCGGGATTAAAGGTCTAACCTATAGTCCCGGTTTGTGTCACAAAACGGGACACGGGACTAAAGGGGCTCATGGGGCCTTGGCCGGACGCTAGCCTGCCACCACCCCTTTAGTCTCGGTTTGTGGCACAAACCGGGACTATAGGTACACCATGTACCGGGACTAATGATGCCATAATTGAACCGGGACTAATGGGCACATTAGTACTGGGTCGTAATAGAATCGGGACTAATGAGGTGAACGTAAGGTTGTTTTTCTACTAGTGGTTCTTCATCGGGAGGGCTGATCTGGAGTCCGTTCGGGGCTTCGGAGAGGGGAATTCGTCGTCGCCGTCATCATCAACCTTCATTCACATCCAATTTCATGATGCTCACTGTCGGGAGTGAGTAACTCCTTCCTAGGCTTGCTGGACGATGATGGGTTGGATGAGATTTATCATGTAATCGAGTTATTTTTGTTAGGGCTGATACGTCTCCAACGTATCTATAATTTTTTATTGTTCCATGTTGTTATATTATCATTCTTGGATGTTTTACAATCATTTTATAGTCATTTTATATCATTTTTTGGTACTAACGTATTGACAAAGTGCTTAGTGCTAGTTGCTATTTTCTGCATGTTTTTTACATCGCAGGAAATCAATACCAAACGGAGTCCAAATGCAGCAAAACATTTTGTGGATTTTTTTTTGGTTCAGAAGACATCCAGTGGTCCAGGAACGCACCTGAGGGGAGCTCCGAGGAGAGCCCAACCCACCAGGGCAAGTGGGGGCCCAGGCGCGCCCCGGTGGGTTGTGCCCTCCTCGTTGGCCTCTTGCACCGCCTCTTTGCTCTATAAATACCCCAATATTCTAGAAACCCTACGGGAGTCGACGAAAATAATTTCCAACCGCCGCGGAGTCCGGAAACACCAGATCCAATCTAGACACCATCTCAGAGGGGTTCATCATGTCCATTGTTGCCTCTCCGATGATGCGTGAGTAGTTCTTTGTAGACCTACGGGTCCGTAGTTAGTAGCTAGATGGCTTTCTCTCTCTCTTTTTATTATCAATACAATGGTCTCTTGGAGATCCATATGATGTAAGTCTTTTTGCAGTGTGTTTGTTGGGATCCGATGAACTTTGAGTTCATGATCAGATATATGTTTTTATCCATGAAAGTTATTTGAGTCTTCTTTGATCTCTTATATGCATGATTGATTATAGCCTCGTATTTCTTCTACGATATTTGGGTTTTGTTTTGCCAACTTGATCTATTTATCTTGCAAGAAGAGGTGCTTTGTGATGGGTTCGATCTTACGGTGCTTGATCCCAGTGACAGGAAGGGAAACGACACGTATGTATCGTTGCTATTAAGGATAACAAGATGGGGTCTATTTCTACATAAATAGATCTTGTCTACATCATGTCATCGTTCTTATTGCATTACTCCGTTTTTCCATGAACTTAATACACTAGATACATGCTGGATAGCGATCAATGTGTGCAGTAATAGTAGTAGATGCAAGCAGAAGTTGGTCTACTAATCTTGGACGTGATGCCTATATAATGATCATTGCCTAGATATCGTCATGATTATTTGAAGTTCTATCAATTGCCCAACAGTAATTGTTTTCCCCCCGTTTGCTATTTTTTTTAGAGAAGCCACTAGTGAAACCTACGACCCTCGGGTCTCTTTTCATCATATTTGCCTTTGCGATCAATTTTCCTTTGCTTTTATTTTCAGATCTATTAAACCAAAAATATAAAAATACCTAGCTGCAATTTATTTATTCCACGATCTATTTATCCTATATACCACAATTATCTCATGTTATCTTGCCTACTTGAGGCGCCGTACCCGAGAGGGATTGACAACCCCTTTAACACGATGGGTTGCGAGTATTTGTTATTTGTGTGCAGGTGTTATTTAGGTGGTGTTAAGGGGTTCTCCTACTGGTTCGATAACCTTGGTCTCGTCACTGAGGGAAATACCTACCGTCGCTATACTACATCATCCCTTCCTCTTTGGGGAAATACCGACGTAGTTCTAGCAGACATCAAGGGCTTGATCCCTAGTATCCACTATGTTCTGAGATTGATGTTGCTATGACTTTGCTATGCTTAATGCTTGTCACTAGGGCATGACTGTCATGATTTCAAATCTGAACCTATTATGTTTTCATGAATATATGTGTGTTCTTCATCCTATCTTGCAAGTTATATGCACCCATTACATGTTATGATCCGCATACCGCAAAGTGACAATAATTGGGTTTCTTTCGAGTGATTACCATAGTTTGAGGAGTTCATGTATTCAATAAGTGCTAATGCTTTGTTTAGATTCTCTATTAAAAAGCGACCTTAATATTCCTTAATTTCCTTATGGACCCCGCTGTCACGGGAGGGTAGGACAAAATATGTCATGCAAGTTCTTTTCCATAAGCACGTATGACTATGTACGAAATACATGCCTACATTACATTGATGAATTGAAGCTAGTTCTCTGTCGCTCTAGGTTATAACTACTACATGATGAATACCTTCCAATGCAATTATCCATCGATGATCCAATGCCTACGCTTTTAATATATAGATCTCTGGTAAGTTACTTTCGATGTTGCTGCTGTTATGATCACTACAAAATTGCTACTGTTTCTGCTACTATAATTACCAGTACTATCAAATTTCCACACTAGTTTGCTACTGATCGCCTTGCTGTAGATATTAAGTCTTTTAGTTGTGGTTGAATTGACAACTCAAATGTTAATACTTGCAAATATTCTTTGGCTAGCCTTGTGTCGAATCAATAAACTTGGGTTGAATACTCTACCCTCGAAAACTGTTGCGATCCTCTATACTTGTGGGTTATCAACACCTTTTTCTGGCGCCATTGCCGGGGAGCATAGCTCTATTTGCTGAGTCACTTGGGATTTATATCTGTTGATCACTATGAAGAACCTGAAAGATACCAGAACCAAGATCATTCCCTCTAAGACGAGGGGAGGTAAGGAAGTACCATCTAGCTCTGCACTTGATCCACCTTTTGTTTTGAGTAAGCTTGCGGCACCACCGCCCACTATTAATCCTGAATTGCGCAAGTAATTGATGATGATACTTCTTCTATTAATGATGCTTATGATGATGCTAGTACTTTGCTTGATAAGACTATCCCATTGGGTGAATTTCTTGATGAACAACTTGCTAGAGCTAAAGAAATTGAGAATGTTGAAACTGATGAAATTATTGAAACTGAAATTTTTGAAACACCTATTAGACCTAGCTCTCCTACATATGAATTGTTTGATATACCTGAGGGTTAAGTTATGGATGGAGAGGTAGCTAGGGGTTGTCTTGTTTGCAAGGACAGAGATGACCTTAAGAAATTACTAGTCAAATTGAAAGAAAAATCTTTGAATGCTAGAATGAAATATGATCAAAAGTTTGCTACTTCACCTATCTTTGTTACTAATAAGTATTATGAATTCTCTGTCGATCCTGAGTTAGTTACTTTGGTTGAATCTCATCCTTTCCACGGTTATGAATCTGAAATTGTTGTGGCACATCTTACTAAACTGAATGATATAGCCATCCTATTTGCTCATGAGGAAAAAATTTGCTACTACTATATTCTTAAATTGTTTCCTTTCTCATTAAAGGGTGATGCTAAGATATGGTTTAATTCTCTTGCTTCTAGTTGTGTGTGTAGTCCCCAGATATGATATATTACCTCTCTGAAAAATATTTTCCTACTCATAAGTAACAAGCTGCTTTACAGAAAATATTTAACTTTGTGCAAATTAAAGAAGAGAATCTCCCTCAAGCTTGGGGGAGGCTTCTCCAATTACTTAATTTTTTTCCTGATCATCCTCTCAGAAAAAATGAAATACTTGATATCTTTTATAAGGGACTAACCGATGCTTCTAGGGACCACCTAGATAGTTGTGCTGATTGTGTTTTTAGTGAACAAACTGTTGAACAAGCAGAAGAATTATTGTCCTGCTCCTCCTGCTCGCGGCGCCATGCGGTTAGCTTCTCGTGGAGCTCGCGGTCGGCAGCGAGCGCCCGCTCGAAGAGGAGGTCGCTGAGCTCGTCGTCCCGCCGGTGACGCGCGTCCTCCTCCTGCTGCTCGCGCAGTGCGCTCGTCGAGCGCCGCCTCGAAGGCATCCGCGTCCGGGCCGACGAGGTAGTCCCGCGGCCCGATGACGCCGTGGCCACGCAGGCGCTCCTCCCCCGGCTCGATCTTGATGGCGGGGAGGTCGCCGGACTCCCTCCTCCTCTTCACCGGCATTAGCCCCGCGCTCGAAGAGCTCCCCCTGCCGGAGTGCCTCGCATGGCAGAGGTCGTACTCCTCTGTCTCGCAGCGGAGGAGGGAATCCGCCACCGGCAGCCCATACTTGGTGTAACGCTTGGCCGCGCGCTTGCACGCCGCGTCGGAGGTGACACAGCGTTTGCGCTCCAGGTCTTTGCCGCCACCACGCCGGCCAGATCTCCAAATCCTCACGGATTGGGGATAGGGCGCGGAGTGATTTCTCACGGGCGACAAGAAATGGAGAGGGGGATGAGTGAGATGCGGCGACGGGGGATAGAGTTTCGGCCCGTATCCAGACGGCTAGCCCGTAGATATACTGCGTCAGAGGGCGATTTGCGGGCCACCGTAAATATTTTACGGACCGAACTATACAGGCTCTGGTCTGGCTCAAATATCGGGCCAAACCCATATAGTCACCGGATTTTTACCGTTTGCACGAGTATACGGGGTCTGCTAGAGTTGCTCTTACCATACGAGAACCGTATGAGAGCCTTGCATAACGATTGTTTTCCCTCATTCTACTATTATTATCCATTTTGAGTGAAATTCAGGAGATGTTAAACGTTAATAGGGAAATCTCAGTTACTTCTATTAGCCGTACCAAAAATAAAGTTAGTCATAGCCTAGCTGCCTACGGGTGTTGTACTCCTCGGACTGCGGTATGGTTACGAGGAGGTACAGATGAAATTGTGAACCTGTGCAAGGATGATGCACCACTTTAAGTAATGAGGTTTTCCTTTCCACCCGCAAAAAAAAAAAAACTGCGCCGAAAAATATCTGCAAGAGATTCGGTCTTAGCAAAACCGCGTTCCTACAACCGGCTGATCGAACTCTGCCATGCAGAGAGCGAAACCGCTTTGAGTATTTATCAACATACAGTACCAATTCCAAATGGTAGGACCCCGGTTCACTGCATCTCCCTCATTACCAACCTTTGCACATGCCTAGGTTGTACGTCTGGATGCGAGGCAAGGGGCAGCTCTAGCCTAGCTAGGCAAGGCGCCATTTGGTCAGCATTGTGGAAGCACTCTATCCCTCGGCTACCAGAAAACCTTGGCCACTATCCAAATAACTAGCCTTGCTTCTAGCTGCTCTTGCCGGAGCGGGCAAGATAATTCCGGTCGGTGAGCTAGCTATCCAAACGCTTACTTGCTTGCCTAATGCCTAATGTCGACCGGAGGCGTTTATGGTCCGTTTGGCTAGAGGCCAAGGGTTAAGAGTTAGTTTGGCAACAACAAACAACAAAAAAATTGTGGATCGAAGGCCTTCGTTTGAATGAAATCGGAGGGACGGACTCCTAGTTTGTTTCTTTTGTTATAATAATGCACTATGACGGTCGGCTCAAGCGAGTTCACCTTAGTTTTGCTCCCATTGCTCCATCAGTCCAATAATCAATCAGTAAGTGCTTCTTCACGTGCATGCATATCTGCGTACAGCAGCGTACTTGATGCATCATCACGGTCATCCTACTTATGACCTAAATCCACTTTGGCCGTGTTGTCTCTGTCGCCTTTTCCTTGATCAATCGTCACGGCCTCTTGCGCTGTCACTGTCTCCAGCTTCCCCAGCCGCATGCCTTGCAAGCGGTCTTTCCTAGCAAGTTCCTTCTCACTTGACTTGACTCCAGGTCTCGTCTTCCAGTCGGTTGACGGTTGGGTCCCACTCTTTTGAAGCCTTGTACCTGATTGAACCGTTTATCTTTCCATAATAATAATAATAACGGAAACACTAACGCCCACATGTATGGGCATTCTCCAACTCGCCCATACATCTGCATGGTCGTTGATTGTCTTTTGCACGAATTTTGACACGAAAAGGTAAATTTGGTGTGCCACGTAGGACAAGGCTGGTGTGTGGGCGTTGGAGAGTTTGCCCACACGCCCCGCATCACGCTGTTGCCAGCTGCGCTGTGTGGGCGAACTAGTTTCTGCCCACACAGCCACCACCTAGTCCTTACGCGTGTGGGCGAACTGATTTTAGCATACACGACACTCCTACGTTGTCGATGGCAACTGCAGTTACGCGAACATGGCAACTAGGTAAACAAACATGGCAACTGTGACTATTTTGCTAGACGGCAACTGCAGTTGCGCGTACGTGGCAACCAGATAAACACACATAACGACTGCGATTAACAATACATGGCAACTATGGTTGGACCACACGTGGCAACTAGGTAAACACACATGGCAACTACTGTTTGACCATGTGTGGCAAGTAGTTAATCACACATGGCAACTACGGTTTGATTACACGCGGCAATTAGCATAAATTAGACATAGCAACTATAGTTAATCAAAACATATAGAGTTGTCATGCTTTTACAACTACACTTGCCATTCCGGATAACTTCATCTGCCAACCAGGATGGCAACTAAATCGTCATCCCGCGGGGTACCTAATGTAGCTGCGCTAAGACGTGTTTGCTTCGTGCCACACGCGCGGGGTGGAGATGAGTAGTATTTGTTGGGCGTGTGGCACGAAGTAGCCGCACCCACACGTGTGAGCAATTCTAATGTCCGCCCACACCAACCCGTGTGGGATGCCTCCTGCTCACACCACACACGGTGTGCGGCCAGACTCTTTAACGCCCACACGTCTGGGCGTTATCTACGTCCTAATAATAATAAACTTCCAGTAATCTTTATCTTTATCTTTACCTAATATTAAAGGGAGGATTGTTTCTCCACTTTTTTTCGTTTACGGTGGGACCAAGCTAATTTTCGTCCGTCATGGGACGCTGAGTTAATTTTCTACGTAGACTTTCTCAAAGAACTAGGCCGGCCCATGACGATATTGATAGGCCGCGATGACAAACTCTAGCTTCAAAAAAAGATGCCCTTAGGGGGAATCGAACCCTCGAAAAAAAAAATCCAAAATTTTTAAAAAAATCCAACAAAATTTGAAAACATGTTTCTGAAAACATTTTCAAACAAATTTGGAAACGGGAACATTATTTGAAATTCCTGAAAATGAAAACATGTTTTTGAAAACATTTTCAAACAAATTTGGAAACGGGAACATTATTTGAAATTCCTGAAAATGAAAACATGAACATTTTTTCAATTTGTGAACAATTTCTGAAAGGAGGAACATTTTCTGAAATTCTGAACATGTTTTAAAAGTTGTGAAAAATCAGAACAAAACAATCCGAACAAACTTTAAAAAACACAAACATTTTCTGAAAATCCAAAACTTTTTTTAGTTTATTTACAAATATGAAAACACGACCATTTTTGAAAATTTTAAAAGCACGGTCTTTTTTTTATAGAGAGAGGGTTTGTTTGAATATTTATCCCACCTCACTTCGATCCACAAAAATCCACCAGTTTATATACACCGAAGAGTTGTCGAGTAATCATCAAGCCCAACGAAGGGTAAGTTGCGGGAGTGAAGGAATTAAGGTTGGCTCTAGTTAAATGAAATTGTGGGAATAGAGCCTGACAAAAGAATTAATGTTGGCTCTAAACAGAAATGTGGGAAGTATGGCTGGATTGTTGTCTGGTGATGTGCTTGCATGTACCATGCAGTGTATGATATGACTGAATCTAACTAACAAAAGATATAAGATACCTGGTTGCAGTGGTATATATAGCTGGTGAGTGACGCTGAATCTTAATGCAGGCTAATAAAACAACCCCCGAGATGTGTGCAACACGGGACATGTTGTTGCCTTCTTTTCATGGAATCAATCGGGTCTCGCTAGCAAACTACTCAAAAACGAAAAACGAAGCAAACGACCTGCCTCCAGCTTTGATTTGTGGGCGACCTGTTAACCTTTTCAATGTGCAAGGGAGTGTTTTAATTTCTCGGTGTTTTTGTCGCTATCAAGTTTTACTTTTCTGAGAGAAGAAAATACCAGGTTAATCTACATGCAATTTTTGATCGAGCATTTTTGCTGCAAACGACACACAACAGTTTGAGGCCCGCTGCTGTCGCACAAAGCATAAGACAATGTTGGAAGGTCAACTGTTTGCTACGTCCGGAAGCACGCCAATGAAACACTAGTCGCCGCTATTATTTTTCTATAGGGAAGTTGGACCGGCAAGCTGCAAAACCGACTACATAAATGATGCCATGACAAAAAATCACTCGCACAATGTAGCAAAGACGACCACATGGACACAACAAGGACGACCGCCATTGCCGAACGATGTTGTAGCAAGGTCAATCAGTGTTGCTACAAGTTGGATGTGTGGAGATGTAAAGATAACTAAGTGTAGATGTTAGGATTATAAGGAGAACTAATTTATCCTTAGCACAGGTCTTAAGGGTTGTTGCGTGATTAATGGTTGACTGGTATGTCTTTTATAGCTTGATATCTCCCTCTCGTGAATTTGGATGCTATCTTGCCACATTGGTGGACACCTTAATTTTAGTCCCGTTGCAACGTACGGGCATATGTGCTAGTAATAATAAAGCGCTTATTGCTTTTGATCGTACGTCATCGGTATATTTGCAAAAAAGTCTCTATACCTTTTGATAATTCAACCCGCACTCCCTTTTTAAGTAAATGTCTAAGAAAACGTTTCAGTTTTGCAGAAACCCCCTACATCCGTAAAAATTCAAGCCGTAATCATTTTTTTATCTTATCCACGTGCTTTCTTTCCAGCCGCGGCGGAGCAGGAGAAGGTGAGGGGCGGCGTCCTTGTCTGCTAACGGCTACAGCTGCGGCGGAGGAGAAGGTGGATGTCGTGGGCGCGTGCTTGGGTAAGGGAGGCCACCCTTGTTGCGCGAGGAAAACTAGTAGAAAAAGGGTCAAACGTGAAGCACATTAGTGTCGGTTTGTATTAGAGCCGGCACAAATGTATACATTAGTGCCGGTTCAAACGGCTAGCCGGGCCGCTCTCATTAGTACCGGTTCGTGGATAACCTTTAGCACCGGTTCGTGCCACGAACCGGTACTAATGAGGGTGGTGGCAGGATGTTGTCAGTCTGGGCCCCCTCTAGCACCTTTAGTACCGGTTCGTGCCACGAACCGGTACTATAGGTCCTCCTGCATATAAACCCTTCATCCAGCTCGCTCTGTTCTCCCCCCTTTCCCCTCTCCTCTCCTCTCTGTTCTTTTCTCTTCTCCCCTCGAGCTCATCACACATTTTGCCCAAAATTTGTCAAGATTTGAAGGCCCCCATCCATTCAAGTGATCACAAAGGTTAGCAACTTTGTCCTTTCATCTCTCATTGCTAGATTAGCTCTTGCAATGCTTTATATAGTTATTAATTTGTGAGTTTAGTAATTTGGGAGGAAATATATATATGTGCTAGTATTTGATTTATATGCAATTTGAGGTCAAAATAACACTTAGTTTGCATATGTAGGTGTGGTTTACTTAGTGCCTTCTAAATCTCCGTCGTAACCACCGTCGATCGCCCGCACCGTCCCGTCGCCGGCACCACCTTGTGGTGAGCCTCTTGTTCATGAAATTTTATATAAAAAATTGATGTTTGTGTGATTTGGATATATAGTTACTCGTATAATAATTATCTTACCCGTACGTTGTTTGTTATACATAGTGCCATGGTTTTGAAATCCGTCCCCGTCGGCCCTCGTCCTTGTTATGATTCGGATGTGGTATATTCTCTTTTAAAACTATTTGTTGTATTTTGTATTTATGACAAATTATGCCCATCAAGTTGACATAGATATTTTTATCTAGGAGGTATGTGAACCGGAAATTCCAACCGACCCTATTGTCGAGAGGTTAAATTTAGTTGAAAGAGAAAACGAGTACTTGAAAGAAAAATTGAAAAGAATTGAGGGGGAGAAGATGGAATTGGAGTTGCATGTTGCCGATGTCGTCGATGATCACAAGATCAAGATGGAGAAAATGCGCTTGAAGATTAGAAAGATTAGAAAATATGCCATCGATAGTGAGGCTTGGTATCATTATGCTGTTGGATCAATTGTTACCTTAGTTGCGATCTTGATCGCATTTGTTGTTGCATTTAAATGCTTTAGCTAGAGAGTTATTTGTTTGTTGCATTTAAGTGTTGTATGAACTTTATGTATGAACTTGTATTAATTTGGTCTATTCGGTGTTGTGTAATGAAGATGAGCCGGCAATGGATGTATGATGACCGATGCTCTCCCCAGTTCGTTGAGGGCGTGCATACTTTTCTGCTTGCGGCTGAGGCAAACAAGCGGGCGGATGATTTTATGCCTTGTCCATGTGCTGGCTGTAAGAATGGTCGCAATTACTCTACGTCAAGAATCATTCACGTCCACCTGTTTGAGTCCGGTTTCATGCCCCACTATAATGTTTGGACCAAGCACGGAGAAAGAGGGGTTATGTTGGAAGACAATGAAGAAGAAGAGGACGACGACAGCTATCCTGGCCATGGGTTCCCTGAATACGATGATACAACAATGGGGGAAGAAGCTGAGCCGGTAATACGGGAAGAATCTGAAGAAGAGGCATCAGATGAGCCCGTTGATGATCTAGGTCGGGCCATTGCCGATGCAAAGAGAAACTGCGCCAGTGATTTGGAGAAGAAGAAGTTGCAGCGCATGTTAGAGGATCACAAAAAATTGTTGTACCCGAATTGCGTAGGTGACAAGAAAAAGCTGGGCACCACACTGGAATTGCTGCAATGGAAGGCAGAGAATGGTGTATCTGACAAGGGATTTGGAAAGTTGCTGGTAATGATAAAGGATATGCTTCCAAAGGACAACGAATTGCCCGAGAGTACGTACGAAGCAAAGAAGGTTGTCTGCCCTCTAGGGTTAGAGGTGCAGAAGATACATGCATGCCCTAATGATTGCATCCTCTACCGCAGTGAGTACGAGGATTTGAATGCTTGCCCGGTATGTGGTGCATTGCGCTATAAGATCAGCCGCGATAAGCATGGTGATGTCGAGGGCGAGCGCCCCAGGAAGAAGATTCCTGCCAAGGTGATGTGGTATTCTCCTATAATACCACGGTTGAAACGTTTGTTCCAAAATAAAGAGCATGCCAAGGCGATGCGATGGCACAGAGAAGACCGTAAGAAAGACGGATAGTTGAAAGTACCCGCTGACGGGTTGCAGTGGAGAAAAATCGAAAGAACGTACGGGAAGGAGTTTGCAGATGACGCAAGGAGCGTATGGTTTGGTCTAAGCGTAGATGGCATTAATCCTTTTGGGGAGCAGAGCAGCAACCATAGCACCTGGCCTGTGACTCTATGTTTGTATAACCTTCCTCCTTGGTTGTGCATGAAGCGAAAGTTCATTATGATGCCAGTGCTCATCCAAGGCCCTAAGCAACCCGGCAACGACATTGATGTGTACCTAAGGCCATTAGTTGAAGAACTCTTACAACTGTGGAATGGAACAGGTGTACGTGCGTGGGATGAGCACATGGGGGAAGAATTTGACCTAAAGGTGTTGCTGTTCGTGACCATCAATGATTGGCCAGCTCTCAATAACCTATCAGGACAGACAAACAAGGGATACCGCGGATGCACGCACTGTTTGGATGATACCGACAGTATATATTTGAATAGTTGTAAGAAGAATGTGTACCTGGGACATCGTCGATTTCTTCCGAGCAGGCATCCCGTAAGAAAGAAAGGCAAGCATTTCAAAGGTGAGGCGAATCACCGGACGAAGTCTCGCCACCGTACTGGTGCTGATGTACATGATATGGTCAAGGATTTGAAGGTGATATTTGGAAAGGGTCCTGGCGGACAACCTGTTCCGAAGGACGCTGACGGACGCGCACCCATGTGAAAGAAGAAATCTATATTTTGGGACCTGCATATTGGAAAGACCTAGAGGTCCGCTCTGCAATCAACGTGATGCATGTGACGAAGAATCTTTGCGTGACCCTGCTTAGCTTCTTGGGCGTGTATGGGAAGACAAAAGATACACCTGAGGCACGGGAGGTCCAGCAACGTATGCACGGAGAAGACGGCATACATCAGGGTCATGCAAGCTACGCTCTTACCAAAGAAGAGAAGGAAATCTTCTTTGAATGTCTGCTCAGTATTAAGGTACCGTCTGGCTTCTCGTCGAATATAAAGGGAATAATAAACATGGTAGAGAAAAAGTTCCAGAACCTAAAGTCTCATGACTGCCACGTGATTATGATGCAACTGCTTCCGGTTGCATTGAGGGGGCTTCTACCGAAAAACGTTCGATTAGCCATTGTGAAGCTATGTGCATTTCTCAATGCAATCTCTCAGAAGGTAATCGATCCAGAAATCATACCAAGGTTACAGAATGATTTGGTGCAATGTGTTGTCAGTTTCGAGTTGGTGTTCCCACCATCCTTCTTCAACATCATGACTCACGTCCTAGTTCACCTATGCGAAGAGATTAACGTTTTGGGTCCTGTATTTTTACACAATATGTTCCCCTTTGAGAGGTTCATGGGAGTCTTAAAGAAATATGTTCATAACCGTGCTAGGCCAGAAGGAAGCATCTCCAAGGGCCATCAAAATGATGAGGTCATTGAGTTTTGTATTGACTTTATTCCTGACCTTAAGCCGATTGGTGTTCCTGAATCGCGGCATAAGGGCAGACTGGATGAAAAAGGCACGCTAGGAGGGGAACAAATAATATGTATGGACGGACATTCTCTCACTGAAGCACACTACACAGTTCTACAGAATTCCGCCTTGGTGGCTCCGTATATGGATGAACACAAGAATTTGCTACGCTCCAAACACCCGGAGCGGTCTGATGACTGGATTACACGTGAACAAACCAGGAGTTTCGCCAGCTAGTTGCAGACACGTACCATGCATCACACCTCTATTCAAGATGACCTGTACTTGCTGTCCCAGTTACCATCTTCGAATATAATGACTTTCAAAGGGTACGAGATAAATGGTAATACATTTTACACGATCGCCCAAGATAAGAAGAGCACCAACCAAAACAGTGGTGTCCGCTTTGATGCAGAAACCAAGACGGGAAAGGAAACATATTATGGTTATATACAGGACATATGGGAACTTGACTATCGACGTGGTTTAAAGGTCCCTTTGTTTTGGTGCAAATGGGTCAATATGACATGAGGCGGGGTAACGGAAGACCCGCAGTACGAAATGACAACAGTGGATCTCAACAATCTTGCGTATGCAGACGAACCATTCGTCCTAGCCAATGATGTGGCACAGGTTTTCTATGTGAAGGACATGTCTACCAAGCCAAGAAAAAGAAAAGATAAGGAAGCGAATGCATCGTACGATGAGCCAAAGCGGCACATAGTTCTTTCTGGGAAGAGAAACATCGTGGGAGTGGATGACAAGACAGACAAGTCAGAAGATTATGAAAAGTTTGATGAAATTGCTCCATTCACAGTGAATATTGACCCGAACATCCCATTAAATGATGAAGATTTTCCATGGTTACGGCGCAAAGGGACACACGCGAAGAAAAAGTTTCACACCTAAAGATCTGGGATGTGATCGGCTTCACTATCATCACTTTTTTTTGTGTTTCACACCCAGGAGGGAATGTCTGTAATAGTTAGGGTAGTTATGTGTTTTGGCATTTGAAACGCGAAGAAATTTTATGTGCAAACAAATTCTTTTCATGCATTTACTGATTTTTTTTCCAGCTAAATGACCCTGAAATTGAAAAGCAATTCAAATGAACTCAGAAAAGGTTGAAAGTTGGCATGGTATCATAATTTCATACAAATAGCATGTGCAAAAAAGTAGAGAGGGTTACGGCAAAAACTGGATGCACTTCGTGTACAAAATGGACAATCTCTTTCGAAGTATCAGGGTTTCCGACGAAAACTGAACTGTTACAAAGGCATTTCATTTTTTAAATAACCTAAGCATTACTAAATTGAATATAATGATAAAACACACTAATATTAAACATAAGAAAAAAGAATCACTAAAAAAACTTTTTTCAAAGTTAAGTTATTCACAAACTAGTGATTCACACAAATTTCAAATAATTCAAAATTTAAACTATTCAAATTTGAAATCTACCGGCACTAACAGAAAGTTTGTAATTGTTTGTACCTAAAGCAAAAATATTCACAAAGAAACACTAAATAAAGCAAAAAAACAACTCAAAAATAAATAAAACAAAAAAAATAAAGCAAAAAAAATTAAGAAAAAAAAAGCCCGCCTACTGGGCCAAAGCGGCCTGCATATGACTAGCGACGCAACCTTTCGTTGGGCCAGGATGCAGGCCCGCGAAGGCCCAGTAGGTAGGCCCATTAGGCAAAGAGGACAGGTAGGCCCAGTAGGCCTGGTTAGGAGAGGAGCTCGAGAGAGCTACCGCACTGGGGCTTATAAACCAGTGCGGTAGCCCCTCGACTAGCGAGGTGGGACTAAAGTTGCCGCACCGCACCCGCGCCAGCGCACCCCCTTTAGTACCGGGTGGTGGCACAAACCGGTACTAAAGGGGGGCCTTTAGTACCGGTTTGTGCCACCACCCGGTACTAAAGGGGGTCGCTTCCCGCCGCTTGGCCTGGCCAAAACAGACCTTTAGTACCAGTTGGTGGCTCCAACCGGTACTAAAGGTGCCTTTTATATATACAAGACTTACGAAAATTTCAGTTTCCCTCT
>NC_041391.1:49383822-49389214 GCF_002162155.2 Triticum dicoccoides
GTCCCCGTCCCCGTTGCGCCGTCCCCGCCGTCGCCGCCCCGGCCATCGCCTCGCCTCGCCATCGCCTCGCCGTCGCCGTCGCCCGCTGTGAGCCCTCCGGCCCCGAGCCCGTACACACACACACACAAGCATGTTTAATTAGTTTTTGATTAGTTTAGATTAGTTTAGATTATTATTTTACATTATTTAGATTGTTTAGATTAGTTTAGATAATTAGTCTTTAATTATTTAGATTATTTAGATTATTATTTTGTATGTTTAATTAGTTTAGATAATTAGTGTTTAATTAGTACACACACGTATTTTGTATGTTTAATTAGTTTAGATTATTTAGATTATTATTTTTTCACTATTATATATGTATGAATGCATGTTAGATGGATATAATTAGTGTTTAATTAGTATGGAAACTTTTTAGTGTTATATAGAAATGTTAGAAATTTTAGTTATCAAAATCCAATCATTAAAAAAATGTTACTTTTGCGGGCATATAGCTAGTATTTGTTCTCGACGATGCCCGGCCCGCATCCTCGCCGTCGACCCGTCCACGACGACGTCCAGCCGACCCCTGTCCGGGACTGGGCTCCGCCGGGCTGGCACTAGGAGGTGCTGCCTGGAGGGGCGCGCCGCTTGATGAGGAACCCGGCCCCGGGTCCCGTCGTCGACCCTGATCTCGTTTGGTGGCGTTCGCGTGGGCCAGTTTCGGTGCGGAGGGATCCGGCCCCGCCGGAGGTGGTACGTCGACGTGTCAGGGAGGAGGACGAGCACGTCCATCGCTACATGGTTGCGTTAGAGGGCGGCAGGTTCTCCAATACCTGACAGTATCTTCGGGGATCTCACTTCAGCTATGATCCTGTGAGGGTTCCTTCTCTTTGGGTGTCCACCGCCCGCGCCGCAGGAACCGCGAGTGTCCTAGATTCTTCTGTAGTATTCGATCTTTAATTAGCTACCTAGCCAGTGATGTACTATTCAATATTATATATTATTCGAGACGATATATTCAAGATTATATCTATTATTCTAGACGATGTATTCGAGATTATATCTATTATTCGAGACGATGTAATTTGAATACTAAATTGTTTTATATTTCTTTTGGATTAGTTAAATAAAAGCTATGGCAGACAATACCGACAGAGAGGGAGAACAGACCATGTTCGATATGATACGCGGGCCAGATGATGATCAGAATAAAGAAGATTATGAAGGCTCCGAATTTCTAAACAACACCGGAGAGGGTGATATGATATTCGATCGCGACGACCGAATTGATGAAGTCATGAACTACGGTTATGACGATGATGAAGAACATGTTGATCCTGAAACAACAAAGACCAGCGAGGTATATATATTTATATAAGCAGGTATCTGGTGATCATCACATGTTTTAAATGACTTGCAGATATATTAACGAATCGATCTTTGTTCTTTCAGCCATCCGGATCGAGCAAATCTTCAGGCAAAAGGACGAAACGAGGCCCGAACAAAAAGTTGAAGGAGGGCGTAAAGTACAATATCGAGGCAGTCAAACCTAATGGCGAACCATTAGCGCCTAAGAAGATTGCAGACAAGTCCGTTCGTCAGTGCGGAGTTCTTGTGAAGGACCAACTCCCGATCTCCCTTCAAGAATGGAGAGAGCCAGCAAAAGACAAAAGACAAAAAGACAAGGAGGACGCTGCTCCACGTACAGATGTTACTTTTGTCGACAAGAATCAAAAAGATCTGCTTTGGGATACTCTCATGGAACATTTCACCCTACCAGATCATTTCACAGAAGCAGATGTGCAGAAAGTCAAGGACGCTTCTCTTAGGAAGATGGCGGTTGCATTCAAGAACCACAAGAATCGTGAATGGGACAAGTACGTCAAGGGAGGAAGGAAGACTCCAGTATTCGAGGGAACACTAGAGAACCAACATGCTCATTGGGACGATTTCGTGAAATTCAAGGATTCGGAATTAGCTAAGGAACGGTCGAGAATAAACAAGAAGAATGCCGAAAAAAAGGATAAGTTCCATAAGCTGGGGTCAGGTGGCTATGCGGTGGCAATGCCTAAGTGGGATAAGTCTGAGAAAGAGATGGAGGATGTAGGTGTCACTCCAGTTACTAAGAGCTGCCCCCCCCAGGTGCAGGACTTGGTTCTATGCGCATGAGGGGAGTTGGACCCGAAGACAGGCAATGTTTCGACGAAGGCAAGTCTGAAGGGAGCCGACGATGTGATATTTGTTGCAATAGAAGAGGCACGATCGGGGGTGTTCCAGCCCAACAGAGAGAACGACGAGCTTACGCGTGCCCTGGGAAATCCTGAACACCCGGGAAGAACACGAGGCATGGGCGCTATTCCGTGGTATGAGGGGTTTTCAGACTGGAACAACGACTACAGAACCCGTGCGAGAAAGAAGATTGCGGAGGAGAAGAAGAGGAAGATGGAAGAGGAGCAGAGGAAGCGGGACTATGAACGCCTTCAAGGCCTAGAAGCAAGTCAAGCGGAATTGGCAGTCAAATTCCAGCGGCAGCAGGAGCAGATCGACTCACTTACCCAGCAAAGGGGGTCTCAGCAGCTGCAGCAGCTAGCGGATGATCCAGCATTGGATAGCACCGGCCCATCCATGCCGAGAAGCAGTGTGGGTTCGGCCGCCCAGGACGACGCAATGCTGGGTAGATACCCCGTGGATGACATCATGGAGAACACTAACTGTGAGCTACACGTCAAAATGAAGAACATATCCATGAAGGTGGCGGACGCCGTTGCTTTTACAAATCCCCCCGAGGCAACCTTCCATTGCAACCTGATTCCAGCGGGCTATGCTCGTGTCTTGGTTGATGAGGTGGTGGACCCACCATATTCGGAGCTACAGCTTGACATTCCTGGAGGTGACGGCGAGCGCTTTCTCGGAGAGGCCAAACATCGTATCATCCTATGGAAAAAGGATTGCATCATCTTTCGAAGGCCACCGACACCGCGTCAGCCGACTCCTCGTCAAAGTCCGCCACCGAGTCAGCAGTCTCCCGCTCCTGCAAGTCCACCAAGTCCGGCAAAGTGTCAGGCCACTCCTCCTCCAAGTCCGGCAAAGTGTCAGGCCACTCCTCCTCCTCCAAGTCCGCCACAGCATCAGACGTCCACTCCTCCTCCAAGTCCGGCACAACCTCAGGCCACTCCTCCTCGTCCAACTCAGCCCCGTCAGCCGTCTCCGTCGCCTCAGCAATCAAAGAAGAGACACCCGCAGCTATGGTGCGTAGCGGTACGAGTCGAGATAGTACTAGAAGTACAGGCGGAGGCAAGCGATATAAATATGGTCCAAGCCTCACGCCTCTTCCGCAGAGGGCTTATGACAGGTCCGAGGAGGAAATCGCAGCTATATCGAAGGCCGAGGTGGAAGCCCATTTTGCACCGAAACCGCAACCGCCGCCAAGGGAGAAAGTGCCTGAGGAAACGATTGACCACTTCATTCGTATGGCTCAACCACCAGCTCCCAAGCCTGTTGACACAGACTATGAGTGCCACATCAGGAAGTTAAATCGAGCACGTCTACAAAAGGAGGCGAGCACGTCTACATCGGGATCGAGCAAACAAGAAGCAGCTGACAAAAAATGCGGGAAAACCATTCCCCAGCTGGGAGAACAGGCGGCGCAATCGATCCCCTCGCTTGTTGTGCCAACAACACGTGACAGTACACGCGCCCAATATTATTGTGGGCAAACAGTGCACGTTCCCGAGGTGGGCAATGTGGTAATAACGGAGGAGCATATAATGTAGGCTGAAGTTCTCAACATCACTGTTGGACAACTCCTCGAGATCGAGCCCATGCCTGTGCTTAAAGAGGATGAAATAAAACGGAAATATGTCCGGGGCCAACCTTTGGTCGCGCCAGACAAGGTCAAGAACCTCCCAACGAGAATGTATGAATTGCATCAATGGTACATGAACATTACCAACATTTCAGATCGATTTTCCCTCCTGGTGAATGTCAAGGAGGAGCATTACTTCCATGAGAAAGCTCTGTCCGTTGAGTATTCTGAACTGTTTCAGTTATACAATCAAGACGCACTCGACAAATCTATCGTCAGTTGCTATTGTCTATAAGTGATTTTTTTCTGTAATTTAAGTCTTAAGCTAGCTGTAGTGATCCTTTTGATGAATCATTACCTGTAATTATCCTCACTATATTCTTTTCTGTGGTATTATGCAGGATGAAGATGTATGAAATGAGAAAAGGTGGACGCTTTGGCATTGGGTTCATTAACCCAAACACCGTTAATGAATACACATGGCTAATGAATCCACGTCAGCAAAAGGACGTAGAGGACAACATGCTAGAGTTCTTGAAGCTCCTCAAATACAATGAAGATATACTACTTCCTTACAACTTCCAGTGAGGCACACTGTCTTGTACTACAAATTCTCTGTTTTTGCCTACTAGCTAGCTACATGTTTTTGCTTACATATGCCTGCTTAATTAAGACATGCAAACGTGTGTGCATGCAGATTTCACTGGGTCTTGTGTATCATTAAAGTTGACGACGGAACAGTTGAAATACTGAACTCACTACTCAAAGCAAAAACTGACTATAACATCTTGTTTGGGATAGTCAACAGGTAATTTAATTCAATCATTATTAACTATATATCTCGGCCTATTTAGTTTGTCATTTCATGATATGAACTATTTAATAACCCCTTTATTCATTTTCTTTGTCGGCGGGGCAGGGCTTGGGCAAGGTTCATCAAGGTCACGGAAGGCGAATGGAAACCAAAGCTTAAATGGTTTCGATCCAAGGTAAGTAATTAAGTAGTACTAGCTAGTTAGCTAGCTGCCATCTCTTTAATTATCATGCTTGATTAATTATTATCTGATCAAATTCCATTCTCGTAAAGGCCCTGAAGCAGGCGCAGGGGACTGATCTATGTGCATTCTGTGTTTGCGAGAACATTCGCAATATGGCGTCTGAAAGGAGCAGATCTCAAAGACAGGAATGGGTACGCTTGTCAGAACACTATTCACAATTTTTACACCATTATCGATATCTAGTCACAGAAACTAATACACATGCATGATCTCCTTCTTAACAGTTCAAAGAGGTGCGGGAGAAGCTCCTAGAAACGGAGCGCGTAGAAGCACTTCAAAAGGAAATAGCGGGATTTTTGCTCAACCAGGTCATAAATCCGAAGGAAGAATACTATTACCCGCTACCGCCCTCATGAAAACCACTTCCAATTGTCATCGTACTCCGAAGGCACCAATTAGGCTAATGCCACTGGCTCCGAAGGCAACATGCATATGTAGGAGAAATTGTATATAGCTATACATGTGTGTATGTCTGAATTAATTAATATAGTGGTTTGTGAGACATTGATAATATATATATATATATGCATGATTGGTTCTACTAGAA
>NC_041391.1:49389377-49416668 GCF_002162155.2 Triticum dicoccoides
TAAAATACCAGCAAATGAAAAAGAATTAAAATGAAAACACAAAATTAAATGAAAAAGAAATCATAAAACTAAAAACCCCCAAACCTTATAGTACCGGTTGGTCTTACCAACCGGTACTAAAGGGCTCCAGGCCCCCGGAGCTGGCTCGTGCCACGTGGTTGCCCTTTAGCACCGGTTCGTGCTGAACCAGTACTAAAAGGAGGGGGCTTTAGTGACCACACTTTAGTGCCGGTTATGTAACCGGCACTAAAGAGCCTTACGAACCGGTGCTATTGCCCGGTTCTGCACTAGTGGAAGAGGAAGAGAGAGGGGTTTGCGGGCGGCGCTGCTGGTGGTGGAGGAGATCCTCACCGGCGGCAGCGGGGCAGCGTTGCGCGTGCGGCGTGGGTGAAGGAGCAAGGTGAGGGATCAAGAGGAGGCAACAGCATGATGGCTGGGTACCTCCGATTTGAACAGAGAAGATTCAGGTGCACGGGTCGACCTTAATTACCTTCGTTAGTACCTTTGACTTGAGGCCAACTCCACCACACGACCCTAAATCTTATCCCATTTTGTCTGGATTTTGTCCGTATGGGGTAGAAATAGTGAGAACAAACGCCGGACAGAGGCCGGACAAACTCGCTGCACCCACCGCTGCTACCCCATATTTTGTGCGAATTTTGTCCGTGGTGGGTGGACGTGGTGGGCCAGGTACAGAAAAAGAGAGAGTGACAGGTGGGCGCGAGGGCGGACACAGACGGACGACGAGGACGTGAAGACGTCTGCTTTCTGTCCGCTTTGGCCCCAAACCGAGAGCAACTTTGGTCTGGAAATGAGGCAAAAGCGGACATAGACCGGACAAACGTCCGTATGCTCTCATGCGTTGGGTCGTTCAGTTTGTCCGTTTTATCCCAAACGGACACAAACGGATAATTTGGGGTATATTTGGGTAACGCGGTGGAGTAGGCATGACCTGTTGCGCGCTTTTGCTCATAGTGCGCTGCGGATCCGTGTCGCATCTAGTCAGCTATCGAATCGTCTCCAGCTGCTAGCTGGCTATATATGGAACAGTGAGACAGCACTGTATACCATGGAGACACAGCGAGAGGCGGGCACCTATACGTACCATCCGATCTGGCGCAGCGAGATGCGGCAGGGAACCGGCGCGGTGCAGCTGTAGCGAGCAAGGAGGAATTGGCAACTTGGCATCACGTCGCATCGGTCGATCGCGCGCGTAGATGTTCATATGCAAATTGCGTTCCTTTGGCCCCGTCACATCTTGCTGCGGGTCAATCAATCTAGCCGGTCCAGTCGCTCGCGTCGCACGATCTCGTCATGCGTGAAACCGTCTAGCCGGCCAGCTAGCTCATCAACATTTTTTTTCAGAAACTTTCAATTTCAATCATGAAACTACAACGCCGACCCTCAAACATTCGACGACCGTCCGAATCGCACTGTCCGGACTATGAAAGCCATCCAACGCGATTCTGTATCAGTCCGTGACGTGGTCTAGACTGTTTTCTTTCGTAAACTGGAGACAAAAGTGGGGAGATTTGTGGGAGTTTGGACCGTTCCAAAGGCCACTTCTGACTGCTCTGGCCCACCAAGACCATTCCCGTTCCCGCGCGCGCTTCCCTCACAGTGCTAGCTGCCCAAATTCATGCATACCTCTGTAGAACATGTCGCTCCACATTGAAGACGGCTCGGAAGAACGGACATGACCTCTCACTGGCTCCTTCATTGAAGCGGCGCGCCGGCCGAGGGCGCCTCCCGCTACACGCCCGGCTAAACATGCCTCCCCGCCAGCGTTCAAACATCTCCATTAATCCGGATGAAAGTCGAAAAACCTACTCCAGCCACATGTCCGACACGTTCGTTCAAGAGCAGGCCGACATTAAATGCAATGTCGGTCGAGCTCCTCCCGCCCACCTTCTATTTAAATGAGGCCAGATACCGGGCAAAAATCGCACCACTCTGCCGCTCCCCATCTCCTTCTTCACCATTTTTCTCCACTCTTCTGATGGCATCCGACATGCCGGAAGAGCTGCTCTCTGCTTCGCCTCCGTCACTTAGCCCGACGGAGCTGGTTGTCGCCCCAAGCCAGTGCATGGTTCAACAGCTCGCCGCTTGAAACCAACTGACAGAGGAGTGGCGAATTGCTCCATCCCACGACGAGGAGCACGGCGGCACGGGCATCGTCGCTGCTGTCGACGACACCGCGTCGTCCCGCGCCTCCCATGTCTGTGGCCGCGCCAACTGTTCCTGCGCCCACGCCTACCGTGCATGCGCCCGCGCCTCCCCGTGTTTGCGGTCGCGCCATGCAGGCAAAGACAGAAGTCGGGTGCACGGAGATCGACTAGTCGACGGCCAGCACGTCCGTGTTCGCCGGCATCATGGAGGAGAAGTAGAACACGGGAGACCGTCGCCACTTGGGTTCCATGAAGGCCACCGCCGAGGCGACGGCGGCGTAAAATAGCAGGTGTCTTTCCCGGTTCTTCTTCCCCGCAGACCATTGTCAACCCTGCATGAGCTCTACTAAAGCGGAGCCGCCCCCTTTCCCTCCCGCTGGAGCATCAACCAAGGGTTTACTCCATGAGCGGAAAGCGAGCCGTCCTTTGCATTGAAGTATATATCTCCGGGGCTCCCGATAGTCCGGTGATTAGGCTGTCGAACGTGAGGAAGGAAAAGGGATATATGGACGACCATTTAGATTAGGTATTAATTATCGGAAAAACTATTTTCCAGTCGAACGGAAACTAACTATAGATCCGCACGATCGAACTGTCATCCCGTAATCCACGCGCTGCGGCGAGAAAAATAAATGCTTGAAAATGAGGATCGAAGCAACGACCGCTTGAAATATGTTGCATCAAGCTAGCCAGCTCATCCAACATTAGTTGTTGTTAACACGGTCCAGATCTTTCCTTTATCACAGTTAGGTAGTTTTTTTACCACATTGAGTGTGACGTGAGAAAAATGTTTTTATTTTGCTTTTTTTACGTGAGAAAGCTTCCCACCACGAGATTGGCGTTTGGGCACATGGGAGCATATGCTCTTGGATTATAAAATGTGTTTTAAACATATTTTAAAATGTCACAAAATTCTGACAAAATGATTCTTGCATACATCTTGACATTCTATGTGCATACAAACCCGTTTCGTGAAAAACCGATAACTTTTATATCATGTGCAAAAAAGACAAAAAATAGTGTTAAAATAGGATTTTCATTGGACATTTTTTGTCCTTTCTACACAAGGCATATAAGATGGCGTTTTTTCACAAAACTTGGCATGCGCACACATAATGTTGAGATGTGCGCGTCAAATTTGTGTCGGATTCTTTTGACATTTTGAAATATATTTTCGATGGTAGGAGCATATGCTAACATGTGCCAAAGTGAATTTCCGTCCCACCACGCCATTCTTCATGTTAGACATAGGAAGGTTACCTTTTTGACCCGCTTTGACTATTGCATTAGTACATATTTTTTTCAGTTTTTTGGGCTCGTTTTTTGCTCGAGCAACTCATGTTTCAACTAGGGTTGCCTTTATCTTCCATGCTAGGTGGGTTATTCTCAATAGGAGTGGAATCCGCTCCTCATTCACGAGGAAGGGCCGGTAACCGGGATGCCCAGTCCCATGATCCAAAAAGATCAAAGCAAATCAAATTAATTAAATAAAACTCCCCAGGGCTGTTGTTAGTTGGAGGCACTCGTTATTTCGAGCAAGCCATGGATTGATGCTTGTTGGTGGTTGGGGGAGTATAAAACTTTACCATTCTGTTTGGGAACTGCCTATAATGCATGTAGTATGGAAGATACAGCCATCTCATAGTTGTTGCGTTGACAGCAAAAGTATGCTGCTCAAAATGTTATTCAATCTCTATTTTAAAATTGAGCCCTCGCACCTCTACAAATCACTGCTTCCCTCTACGAAGGGCCTATCTATTTATTTTTATGTTGAGTCATCACCCTTCTTATTAAAAAGCACCCGCTGGAGAGCACAGTGTCGTTTACATTCATTACTATTGGTTTATATTGGGTATGACTTGACTGGATCTCTTTTACCATGAATTACAATGTTTAGTCAGTCTTTGATCTTTAAAGGTGCTCTGCATTTATGTTTTGCGGTCTCAGAAAGGGCTAGCAAGATATCATTTTGTTATATCATGTTATGATTGTTTTGAGAAAGTGTTATCATCTGAGTTCTATTATTATGGCTCGCTAGCTGATTATGCTATTGATATGAGTAATTGTGAGACCTAAGTGTTATTGTGAGTATGGTTAGTTCATAATATTTGCTGAAACTTGAATACTGGCTTTTCATGTTTACAACAACAAGAGCAAACAGAGTTTGTAAAAAAATTTGTTTATCACTTTCAGTTTATCAACTGAATTGCTTGAGGACAAGCAAAGGTTTAAGCTTGGGAGAGTTGATACGTCTCTAACGTATCTACTTTTCCAAACACTTTTGCCCTTGTTTTGAACTCTAATTTGCATGATTTGAATGAAACTAACCTGGACTGACACTGTTTTCAGCAGAACTGCCATGATGTTGTTTTATGTGTAGAAAAGAAAAGTTCTCGGAATGTCCTGAAAATCCATGGAGGCACTTTTTGGAATTAATAAGAATTTCTGGGCGAAAGAAATACGCGAGGGGGCCCACGGCCTGTCCATGAGACAGGGGGGCACGCCCCCCTGTAGGGCGCGCCCCTATCTCGTGGGCCCCCTGGACCTCCACCGACCTCAACTTCAACTCCATATATTCCGTCTCGCGGAGAAAAAAAATCAGAGAGAAGGTTTCATCGTGTTTTACGACACGGAGCTGCCGCCAAGCCCTAATCCCTCTCGGGAGGACTGATCTGGAGTCCGTTCAGAGATTCGGAGAAGGGGATTCATCGCCGTCGTCATCATCAACCATCCTCCATCACCAATTTCATGATGCTCACCGCCGTGCGTGAGTAATTCCATCATAGGCTTGCTGGACGGTGATGGGTTGGATGAGATTTACCATGTAATCAAGTTAGTTTTGTTAGGGTTTGATCCCTAGTATCCACTATGTTCTGAGATTGATGTTGCTATGACTTTGCTATGCTTAATGCTTGTCACTAGGGCCCGAGTGTCATGATTTCAGATCTGAACCTATTATGTTTTCATGAATATATGTGTGTTCTTGATCCTATCTTGCAAGTCTATAGTCACCTATTATGTGTTATGATCCGACAACCCCGAAGTGACAATAATCGGGATATTTCTCGGTGATGACCGTAGTTTCAGGAGTTCATGTATTCACTATGTGCTAATGTTTGTTCCGATTATTAAAAGGAGGCCTTAATATCCCTTAATTTCCGCTAGGACCCCGCTGCCACGGGAGGGTAGGACAAAAGATGTCATGCAAATTCTTTTCCATAAGCACGTATGATTATTTACGAAATACATGCCTACATTACATTGATGAACTGGAGCTAGTTCTTTGTCACCCTATGTTATTGCTATTACATGAGGAATCGCATCCGGCATAATTATCCATCCCTGCTCCATTGCCTACGAGCTTTTTACATATTGTTCTTCGCTTATTTACTTTTCTGTTGCTACTGTTACAACTACTACAAAAACTTAAAAATTATTATCTTTACCTTTACCACCGTTACCTTTATTATCATACTACTTTGCTACTAAATACTTTGCTGCAGATACTAAGTTATCCAGGTGTGGTTGAATTGACAACTCAACTGCTAATACTCAAGAATATTCTTTGACTCCCCTTGCATCGAATCAATAAATTTGGGTTGTACTTCACTCTTGAAAGTTGTTGCGATTCCCTACACTTGTGGGTTATCACCCCATTTCACCGTATGTGATTCTGTCCTTCTTATTCGAGATCGTGCTAGAATTCATGTTTCTAGTTTGCGCCCTAGATTCGATCTATTCATCT
Source organism: Triticum dicoccoides (assembly GCF_002162155.2). Lineage (NCBI taxonomy): Eukaryota > Viridiplantae > Streptophyta > Magnoliopsida > Poales > Poaceae > Triticum > Triticum dicoccoides. Next base: position 49,395,291 of record NC_041391.1, read on the forward strand.
ACTATGCTAATCTGCATGATTAATTTAGTCTATGTTATTACTGTCATGATTGATTTAATGCTCGTATTAAATTCCGTAATAATTTGCTCATATATTCAACAGGCAGAAGGAGGAAAAGGAATTGTCGTGGTATTGTTGGGAGGCTTCATGAGGTTTTCTCGGAGTTGAGGGAGCGGAAGGGTCACCAGAGCTCGTCAGCGCGGCCGGTTGAGTATGAAACGGTCTGAACTTAGGCGAGGAGCCTCGCCGGACGATGGCGGAGCTCGGGCACGTGTGCTCAAGGTCAATGGAGGAGTGTGGCCGCGTGCACAGCTCACGACGGCCAGTAGACGCTGCGAGCTACTTCGTGCACGACCTGATGGCAAGGTACAGGGAGCAAGGGTGGTGCACGTGCTCTGTTTTTTCCTTGAAGTGGGTCCTACATGTAAGTGACAAATAGAGAGGTGATAGATAGTTCTTTTCTTTTTTAGACGAGGGGGCCCACGTGTAAGTGACATACGCAGCGAGGGGCAAAAATGTCAAAAAAAGGTGAGACACCGGTCAAAGCCTTTTGACTTGAGGAAAACGGCACGGGAAGGCATTTTTATAAAGGCACCTAACGGCAGAGGTGACAAATTGGAACATGCTTCGAAATTAGAGGCAAATATGAGTAGTGGGTTTGAGTTAGAGTCACAAGTGTAAATGTCGCAATAAAAAAAGCTAACAAAAAAGAAAAGAAAAGGGTAGAAGCCTAGAGAAAACATAATGAAAATGAAGAAAACGAAAAGAAAAGAAAAACCCAATAAAAATAGGAAAACTAATAAATTTGTCTGAAAACCGGCTCGTTTTCTTTCTAGTAGGTCATGCCCTATCAAATGTACACTAAGCCGAAGCTGGTGCAGTGGCTACTAACCATCCGACCTGATACTGTAGCCCCTCACTGCGAGAGATCCGTCCATCTTGTTTAAAGAGAGAAATAGCGTGCGCGGCGATTTTCTGTGTTCAGGCACGCAAGGCCTAGGTGCCGGAGGCGGGCCTGGTGCTTGGGGCATGGAGGCTGCCTGCAAGAGCTGCTGAACGACGTGTTGTGCATAGCCGAAGAGAAAAAAAAAGAAAAGATTTGTTTGAAACATAGGTGTTGGCATAGCACGATGACTTCATAACTGTCTGACAAGGCATTGCCCGACTTTGATGAGGGATAGCTGATGACGGCACCGTCGCTTTGGCTCGCTTCAGTGTTTGTAGTCATCGCTAGGTGGCCTACAGACCTGGATGTACTTTCTACTTCCGGTGTTCTTTGTACTACCTTGACAGTTAATGAATAGATCAGAAGTTTCCCTCGTCAAAAAAAGTTATAAAAAATAAAAATATTGAAATGCTCCGCATGTTCTACATATATTGTTTTTACCTTTCCATGATTGTAATTTTTGGGGATACTGTGCTGGTTCAGACTTGTTTGGCAGCGTGGCCTATTCATGTACTCCCTCCGTCCCAAAAATCTTGTCTTGGATTAGTCTAGATATATATATATCTAATACTAAAACGTGACTTGATACATCCTTATTTGGATAAATTTAAGATAAAATTTTTGGGACAGGGAGAGTATTTGATAGGGCGTAGTAGTGGGTGGGTACTTCATTTAGATGGTATGCAGCGGACCGAGTCTATTGACCGTGTGGCGATGCCTGTAGTACTAAACTTTGATGCTCATTCATAAACTAATTTAGATAAAGCCGCACAAAAACTGTGCTAGTTTCTTTTTTGCTCACGTACTCTGTTTTGTCTCAGTTTTAGTCCAGGGCAACTTTGAAGCTTATCTTAGGGTGGTAGCTAGAAAAATGTGTTAAAGACCTTATTAAGAAGTGAAGAATAATAGACGTCTCCCGTTTTTGTTTCTTCAACTCTATGCCTACACTGTAACATTATTGGTGGATTAGCTTCAATTGATTTAACTGTACACTTTCTGGTAGGTCTGAGATGCGACTGAGCCAGATCGATCCTGAGCTAGCTACTTGTCTCCCTTAAGTCTTACAGCAAGACAAATGCACTGGACTACAAAGAGGAAATTCCTGTAGGTTCGTAATGCATCTGTTTTTGTTCTGGCATTCACACCAATCATGAAACGGTGTTTCTTAGTAGCGGACGCAAATCAAACCATCATTTTTCTTCTAATTACACTTGAAAAAGCATCGATGCATCTTCGTCGCTTAATTTTCATTCACAATGATAACGCCCACATGTGTGACATATTTGCACATCGTCCACACGTCTTGATCCACACGTTGAATATATTTTACACAAATCCTAAAGAAATCTGAGTGCCACGTAGGCATAGCATGTTGTGTGGGCGTTAGAGCGCTCGCCCAGACACGCAACGCGCAGTTGCCAGCTGCGCCGTGTAGGTGAACCAGTTCCTTCCCACACAGTCACCAACCAGTCCATGCGCGTGTTGGTGAACTGCTTTTCGCCCACACGACGCTCGTACGGTGATAGATGGCAACTACAGTTGCGCGTATATAGCAACTAGATAAACACACATGACAACTATGATTCGTTGATAGATGGCAACTGCAGTTGTGCGTACGTGGCAACCAGGTAAACACACATGGCAACTATGATTAACCATACATGACAACTATGGTTGGACCATACGTGGCAACTAGGTAAACACGAATGACAACTATTTGTTTGACCGCATGTGGCAAGTAGCACTGGTGGAAAAACAGGCTTCCGTCCAGCCCCATAAGTCGCGAAGCTGTAGGAACCGCGACTAATGGGACCTTTAGTCGCGGTTCTGGAGGTGAACCGCGACCAAAGGCCTGGGCCCAGGGCGCTCGGTGGCCAGCTGGCGCACGTGAGGGTCTTTAGTCGCGGTTGGCCAGGACAACCGCGACTAAAGGCCTTCGGGCACCTTTAGTCACGGTTTGCCAGGCCAACCGCAACTAAAGCCCCTCCCCTATATATACCCATCCAGCAGCCAACACTTAGCCATTTGGAGCCATTCTCTTCACAAGTGGGTGTAGGTTTGCTTTTGGTTCCTCTTATGCACATAAGGTGTTTGATGAAATGCCCCAAGAGCATGAAACAAACATGACATGAAGTGTTGGAGCCACACTCCTCGATCGCGGTTAGCAACTTGATGAACCTTTGATGTGTCATTGATAAAATATGCATGTGTGCAGTTCATTGTTTAATTTATATTGTTTGTAGCTAGTTAGTTTAACAAATGCATGATGGTTAATTATATATTTTATATTATAATAATGCAGATGAATTGGCAATGGATGTACGGTAACCGACTCTCCGGCGAGTTCACTACGGGTTTGAAAGATTTCCTCGTAGTGGCTAATGCGAACAAGCAGGGGGGTTTTGTTATCTGTCCATGTGTTATCTGTAAGAATCAGAAGGGTTACTCTTCCTCAAGAGATGTTCACATGCATCTGCTTCGGCACGGTTTCATGCCAAGCTATAATTGTTGGACCAAGCATGGAGAAAGAGGGGTTATAATGGAAGAAGATGAAGAAGGGGATGATTTCATCGATGAAAGCTATCTTGCTCATTTCGGTGATACTTTCATGGAGGATGCTGAAGGTGAAGGGGAAGGTGAAGAAGAGGCACGTGATGATCCCATTGATGATCTTGGTCGGACCATTGCTGATGCACGGAGACGCTGCGAAACTGAAAAGGAGAGGGAGAATTTGGATCGCATGTTAGAGGATCACAGAAAGGCGCTGTACCCCGGATGCGATGATGGTCTGAAAAAGTTGGGCTGCACACTGGATTTGCTGAAATGGAAGGCAGAGGCAGGTGTAGCTGACTCGGCATTTGAAAACTTGCTGAAAATGTTGAAGAATATGTTTCCAAAGGATAACGAGTTGCCCGCCAGTACGTACGAAGCAAAGAAGGTTGTCTGCCTTCTAGGTTTAGAGGTTCTGAAGATACATGCATGCATCAACGACTGCATCCTCTACCGCGGTGAATACGAGAATTTGAATGAATGCCCGGTATGCACTGCATTGCGTTATAAGATCAGAGGCGATGACCCTGGTGACGATGTTGAGGGCCAGAAACCCAGGAAGAGGGTTCCCGCCAAGGTGATGTGGTATGCTCCTATAATACCACGGTTGAAACGTCTGTTCAGGAACAAAGAGCATGCCAAGTTGTTGCGATGGCACAAAGAGGACCGTAAGTCGGACGGGGAGTTGAGACACACCGCAGATGGAACGCAATGGAGAAAGATCGACAGATGGTTCAAAGATTTTGCAGCTGACGCAAGGAACATAAGATTTGCTCTAAGTACGGATGGCATGAATCCTTTTGGCGAGCAGAGCTCCAGCCATAGCACCTGGCCCGTGACTCTATGCATCTACAACCTTCCTCCTTGGTTGTGCATGAAGCGGAAGTTCATTATGATGCCAGTGCTCATCCAAGGTCCGAAGCAACCCGACAACGACATCGATGTGTACCTAAGGCCATTAGTTGATGAACTTTTACAGCTGTGGGGTGGTGTCCGTGTGTGGGATGAGCACAAACAAGAGAAATTTGACCTACGAGCGTTGCTTTTCGTAACCATCAACGATTGGCCTGCTCTTAGTAACCTTTCGGGACTGTCAAATAAGGGATACAATGCATGCACGCACTGCTTACATGAGACTGAAAGTGTACATTTGCCAAATTGTAAGAAGAACGTGTACCTTGGGCATCGTCGATTTCTTCCGAAAATTCATCCAGTAAGAAAGAAAGGCAAGCATTACAACGGCAAGGCAGATCACCGGCCGAAGCCTGCGGAACGCACTGGTGCTGAGGTATTTGATATGGTCAAGGATTTGAAAGTCATCTTTGGAAAGGGTCCTGGCGGACAATCAGTTCCGAAGGGAGCTGACGGGCACGCAGCCATGTGGAAGAAGAAATCTAGATTCTGGGAGCTAGAATATTGGAAAGTCCTAGATGTCCGCTCTGCAATCGACGTGATGCACGTTACGAAGAATATTTGCGTGAACCTCCTAAGCTTATTGGGCGTGTATGGGAAGACAAATGATACAAAGGAAGCACGGCAGGACCAGCAACGTTTGAAAGACCCTGATGACCGGCATCCGGAATGGTTTCAAGGTCGTGCCAGCTACGCTCTGACCAAAGAAGAGAAGGTCATCTTTTTTGAATGCCTGAGCAGTATGAAGGTCCCGTGTGGATTCTCGTTCAATATAAAGGGAATAATAAACATGGCGGAGAAAAAGTTCCAAAACCTGAAGTCTCACGACTGCCACGTGATTATGACGCAATTGCTTCCGATTGCTTTGAGGGGGCTCCTGCCGGAAAATATTCGAGTAGCCATTGTGAAGCTATGTGCATTCCTCAATGCAATCTCTCAGAAGGTAATCAATCCAGAAGTTCTACCACGGTTACAGAACGATGTGATCCAATGTCTTGTCAGTTTCGAGTTGGTGTTCCCGCCATCCTTCTTCAATATTATGACGCACCTCCTGGTTCACCTAGTCGAAGAGATTTTCATTCTCGGTCCTGTATTTCTACACAATATGTTCCCCTTCGAGAGGTTCATGGGAGTATTAAAGAAATATGTTCATAACCGTGCTAGGCCAGAAGGAAGCATCGCCAAGGGCTATGGAAATGAGGAGGTAATTGAGTTTTGTGTTGACTTTGTTCCTGACCTTAAGCCGATTGGTCTTCCTCGATCGCGGCACGAGGGGAGACTAAATGGAAAAGGCACGATCGGAAGGAAATCAACGATATGTATGGACGGCCATTCTCTGACTGAAGCACACCACACTGTACTGACCAATTCCAGCTTGGTGGCTCCGTACTTTGAGAAACACAAGAATATTTTACGTTCTGACAACCCGGGGAAGCCTGAATCCTGGATTAGGAAGGCCCACATGGAGACTTTCGGCAGTTGGTTGAGAAAACATTTAATGAATGACAATGATGTTGTAGATCAGCTGTACATGTTGGCCAAGACACCATCTTCGACTATAACGACTTTCCAAGGGTACGAGATAAATGGGAATACATTTTACACGATCGCCCAAGATAAAAAGAGCACCAACCAAAACAGTGGTGTCCGCTTTGATGCAGCAACCGAGAATGGGCAAGAGGTCACATATTATGGTTACATAGAGGAGATATGGGAACTTGACTATGGACCCTCCTTTAAGGTCCCTTTGTTCCGGTGCAAATGGTTCAAGCTAACAGGAGGTGGGGTAAAGGTGGACCAGCAATACGGAATGACAATGGTGGATTTCAACAATCTTGGTTACTTCAACAATCTTGGTTACCTTGACGAACCATTCGTCCTAGCGAAAGATGTCGCTCAGGTTTTCTATGTGAAGGACATGAGTAGCAAACCGAGGAAACGGAAAGATAAGAAAACGATCAGTACATCATGCGATGATCCAAAGCGCCACATTGTTCTTTCAGGGAAAAGAAACATCGTGGGAGTGGAGGACAAGACAGACATGTCAGAAGATTATAATATGTTTGCTGAAATTCCGCCCTTCAAAGTGAACACCGACCCAAGCATTAAGTTAAATGATGAGGATGCTCCATGGATACGGCACAATCGTAAGCAAGCAGGGACACAAGGGAAGAAATGATGTGTAATAATTTATTGTACCAAACTTTGTTGAATGGATCATGTGAATTATATTACCCGTGATGTGTTTGGTGTCCATTTTCGAATGATTCGAGATACCACTGATGATACATGAAATTTGGAGTGATTTAGTCATACTCCTGCCTAGGCGTATAATATGCATACTCGTAGTCTTCATAGCCGCCGTCGTCGTTGTACTGGTAGTCGTCGCCTTCTAAGTTGCCGCCGTCATCTAACCTTTAGTCCCGGCTGGTTGGTGCAACCGGGACTAAAGGTTAGACAGGACGCGTGGGTAGCGCACGACGCCCTGTCGGAGGAACAAGACAAAGCAGAAGCGGCGCCGTGCCTATAAAAGGAGCATCGATACGCGCGAAGATAGAGGCGTGAAGAAATGGCGGGAAGACATAGGCGGGAAAGAACTGGCGGGAAGACTGGCCGGGAAGAACTTGTGGGAAGACAGAGGCGGCCGGGAAGAACTTCTCTGAATTTTTTGATATATTATTTGTATTTTTAGAATTTTGAAATGAATTAGTTCTATTTTTCTAAATTTTTTGATATATTATTTGTATTTTTAACATATTGAATTGAATTAGTTTTATTTTTGACATATTATTTGTATTTGCCTCGTAGGGTTTGGAGACGGTTCGTAGATACAAAGGACGTAGAACTTTATATGCATTAAATTATGTTTGGAAACTTGTTCAAAATTGTATATGGTCATCCGATGATATTGAATATATATTGTATATTCCTCTTGAATTCTTTTTGGTTCTAATTTCAAATTTGTTTGAAATTGTACATTCATATGCATGTATGTAGTACCGTAGAATATGTGAAACTCCTTCAAAATTAAAATAAAGCACAAAAGAAATAAAACAATACAAATTAAACAGAAAACAATACAAATTAAAAAGAAAACAATACAAATTAAACAGAAAACAAGTTTGGGGGGGGGCTAAAACCCTAAACCTGCGGCGGCCTTTAGTCGCGGTCGGTCAGACCAACCGCGACTAAAGGTGGGGGCGCGGGAACGCAAAAAACCCGCCAAAAACCCTTTAGTCGCGGTTGGGCCTTTAGTCGCGGGTCTCGTCGCCAACCGCGACTAAAGGGGGGGGGCTATAAATACAAGGCTCCCTCGACGCCGCCCGCCGTTTCTCGCCTGTTCGTCTCTGCCGCGCCCTCGACGCCGCCCGCCGTCGCCCTCGCCCTCGACGCCGCCCGCCGTCGCCCTCGCCCACCGCGGGCGCGCCGCCGGCCGGCCTCGGTACTGCCGCCTCGCTCGCCCGCCCTCAACCCCACGCGACCTTCCTTCCTCTCCGGTCATTCCTTCCCAGTCACCGCCGCCGCCCTCCCCGTCCGTGGCCGCCGCTGGTCGGGGACAGCATGACCCTCTCCGCCGGCGACGTGCCGACCATGTACACGGTCCTCGCCAACTCGCTCAGCGTCGACGAGGCGACGCGGCAGCACCCCGCGCGCGGAGTCGGCCCTCGCGCAGTGCGAACGCCGCCCCGGGTAGATGAGCAAAATCAGGACCGGGCCTTGAACGCGTAGTTGTTTTCAAGATCCTAAAAAAAAGTTGTAGCCTTGAACGCACGTCTGTTCGCTTTCCTAACTCCCTTCCGAGATCCAATCGCTAGTTCGCGACCCCTAGATCTGATCAGGAGCCGACGTTTCACCGGCGAACTTGGTTCTCCAATCTCCACTCGAGAAGTCATCCATACCGTGGCATCGCCGAGCGTACCGTACTGACACATCCATGTACATCACGTTGCCTGTGCAAGTCTACTTCGCATCATCGCCGAGCGCCCATGCCATCCCGGCGTTGATCCAAAATCAGTGGACCAGCAAAATCTCCGAACTGGCCCTGAGCAAAATCAGTGGACTTTGAGAAAACGCGATGAGCAACAACGGTCAACGGCCAGCTAGTATGCACTAGTACTATAGATTCCAAAGGAGGGGATTAGGAGCAACATCGTCCCGATGGGGAGCAATGCAACTAGTAGTAGTAGTCGATCTAAATCCTCGTTGGCAATTGGAAACCGTTTCCAATCATTAGGAGCAACAGACGCTACCTGTATTTTTTTTACCAAACATTGACAAATGTTTAATTGCTTGCAAAGTTTCTTCACAAAATGACATTCGTGCCGCCCCGTCTCGCGCTCTACCGCGACACCCTCTCCCACCCCTTCCTCGCCCCCTCCTTTTGCCACCGCCCTTTCACCACCGCCACCGCCACCGCCCCCCTTATTCACTTAATTAATTTGTTTTTACTACATGTTTTCAGGACTGACATAATGGCGGACGATAGAGCTGACCCGATTATGGACAACTATGATCCGGACGGTGAAGCACATATGTTCGGCATCATAAACGGCGATATTCTATATGTGCCGACCGGAGAAGAAGAAGATGATATCTCTTCTTATCTGAACCTTGACGGTGAAGATGAAGGGCGCCGTCAGCAAGATGATGCCGAACAAACGTCGATAAACGACGATCTTCAAATGGAAGTAGCAACCACCTCCGGCGCCGAGGTATATATATACATTGAGCCTCTGGTGATACAAGCTAACTGATTTGAATAAATATGTGTGTACTAACGCGCGCGACTCTTTCTTATTTTAGCCCTCGGCCGGATCGTCGAAACAATCGAGTACGTCGTCAAAGCGTGGCGCAACCAAGACGATGAAACAAGGAGAAACATGCACCATCGAGGTTGTCGACAGTGCAACCGGCAGGCCGCTGGAGCCCCGCAAGAACGCCACCAAGTTTGTCAGCCAATGCGGAGCCATTGTTAGAGACAACGTCTCGATCACCGTCCAGGAGTGGAATGAGCCAAAGAAGGCACGAATTGATGGTTTCACTTTTGTCGATAAGAGAACAAAAAAAGATTGCTTCAAGAAGCTTATGGAACATTTCGTTCTACCTCCGGAATACAACAAATTCGATGAGGAGGGTAACAAGATTGAGGAAAACAAGGAGAGGAGGAGGCTAGTCAAACAGTTCGCTCTTCATAAGATGGCCGACGCATTCCGGAAATTCAAGCAAAATCTAGTCCATGACTTTGTCAAGCAGAACAAGACTCCGGATTTCAAAGGACAATATGAGAAACTGAAACATGATTGGCCAGAATTTGTGAAGCAAAAGAAATCGGAGCAGTTCATTCAAATATCAAAAAAAATAAGGAAAATGCGGCTAAGAAGGAGTACAATCATGTTATGGGGCCAGGAGGGTATCGCATTTGGGTGCCTAGGTTGGAGAAGATGGAGAACGAGCTGACGGCGCGAGGAATCCGTCCAGGTACGGAGGGATGGGACCCAAGGGCCAAAAGCTGGTGGTACGGGCATGGGGGAACGCTGAACCCGGAGACAGGGGAGTGTGTTTACCGGGGCAAATTAATTAAACCCACCCAAGCCCTTATTAACGCAATGAGGGATGCTCAACAGGGGAAGATCAAGTTCAACAGAGAGAACGACGTGCTGACAAAAGCCCTCGGGAATCCTGAACACGGAGGACGTGTATGAGGCATGGGGCACATTCCGTGGAAAATAGGGTTCCCCCAGAACGATGACCCGTACGGTTACAGAAGCCGTAAGAGAAAGATGGATCGGGAAGCAGATGTTGTGGCGCGGTTGGCATCGGAAATGGATGTGATGAAGAAAACCATGAGTGTACTAGTAGCCAAAAGAGATGCAGCTCGGGTGCAGCATGAAGATCATCCAGCGGATCTCGGAAGCCAGCAGCGGAGAAGCAGCGTGGCTTCCACGGAGGCCCCACCGGCTGGTGCAGATGCACCGACGATCGAAATTACTGCACCGGAGCCTCTGGTGGTCGAAATTACTTCACCGGAGCCTCCTCGCTACCCCGTGGACGATACAAAGGAGATGAAAGAATGTCATCTGTATTATCCTATCGGGAACATGTCCATGAAGGTAGCCATCGGCAGTGCTTTACCATATTTACCTGGAGCACTCCACCACAACAACCCCATTCAAGATGGCTATGCTCGTGTCACGGTGGAGGACATAGTCCAAGGGTTTGAGGACCTGGAGATTGACATTGCTACACCTGAAGGGGAGAAAAGACTTGGAGATGTCAAGCGCCATTTCATTCTATGGCAAAAGAAGTTTATCAAGTTTCCAGGCGAGGCGCCAAGGACAACAAGTCCACCCCCCTACGGTGGTGGTGGTGGCGGTGGCGGTGGTGGTGGTGGTGGTGGTGGTGGCGGTTCACCTACACCTCCGTCACGTCAGCCGACGCCGCCCCCCAGTCCACAACGTCCGGCGGGTGATCAGCCGCCGCCCCCCAGTCCTCGTCCGGCGGGTGATCAGACGCCGCCCCCCAATCCACCTCCGGCAAAGAAGCAGAAGCAGTCCTGGATTATTAACCCGGACCCTTATGTACCTAAGACCACAAAGGTACCGGAGCTATCACTGAAGCCTCTCCCCACAAGGCCTTGGGAACGTAGTGCCGAGGAAGTCGACGCGGCCGCGGATGCTGATTTGGAGAAATAGAAGGCGGACTGCAAGAAGAAAAGAGAGCCCGAGCCCAAGCCAGTATTTTCTGATGAGCAAAAGAAGTGGGCTAAGTCATTTTTGAGCACACCGTTCCAAGCCGCGAAGAATCTGCCTAACGACTATGCACGTGAACTTCGCAGGCAGGCACTCATTTTCAAGGAGAACAAAGAGCGGGAGAAGGCCGAAAGTAAAAAAAGCGGGAAACAAGTTGCCCAGCTCGGGGAACAAAGTAAACAATCGATTGCCCCGCTTATAGTGGAAGCCTTCTGTCCGGATGCCCCCGAGATCATACAAGCTGCGGCAGCACAGGGATTGACTGTAACGAGTGCCAGAGAACAAGCGGCCAACTTAGGTATTACTCTTCGTGAACTGTTAGGCCTTGATGAGGCGCCAGTGAAGGAGGTAGTAATTACATATGTCAAGAATGGGCCTCTCGTCGAGCCTGCGCAGGAAAAGGATCTACCTCCACAAATGAAAGGTCTGCTGAAATGGTACAAGGGTTACATAAAAAATAAAAACGCCAAAGAATATATTTATGCGGAAGTTAGACATGAGCATCACTTCAAACATTACTATGTACAAATTGAACTGAGTGAATTGTTCCAGCTTTTCAATCTGCGCGAGCTCGATAAATCTATCATCAGTTGCTACGTTCTGTAAGTGATTTATTAATTTCTACCCCATCTCGTTCATATTGCCTGCACTATATATATGTCCTAACTATATTGTTGTGTCCGCTATTATACATGCAGAATGAAGATTAAGGAATGCAGAGTAAGGAACATCCATGATGTTGGGTTCATTGACCCACACATCGTTAATGGACATGTGTTGGAGCGTCACCCCGCCGACGTGGAGGCAGACCTGTGGCAGTTTCTTACAAAGCAGGAACTCAAAAGTGATATTCTATTTCCTTACCATTTTGGGTGAGTGTTTCTGTCTTGAGGACATTCTCTTTTGTTTACTCCATGCATGGTATGTGGCCGGCTAATCGATGAGTTATGCATGACGTACTGTGCATGTATCGTGTCCGCAGGTTCCACTGGATTCTGCTAGTAATTAAAGTTAACACCTCAGAATGTCTCGTCCACGACTCTGTGAATATGGATCCAAAGCTTTGGGGCGGCATGAGAAGAATGCTGCAGAAGTAATTATTTTCATTCATTTGCGCTCTATATCGATCGGCCTATTTCGTTCATTTCCTAATATCAAGTAACTAATAACTCTCTTGTTCATTTAATTTTCTTTGCCTCGTAGGGTTTGGAGACGGTTCGTAGATACAAAGGTCGGTGAATTCAAAAAAGAGCTAGAATTCAAAAGGTCAAAGGCTAAGAATGCTGGGGATATTCAGCCACCGGAGACCAATCTATGTGGATACTATGTCTGTGAGATGATCCGGAGATACACCTCTGAGCGGGTTCCGAGTGATACCAATGCTCAGAGGAATAACCTCCGGTGGATGCTTAGTCCAGAAGCTCGCTTCCGACCACTTCAAGAGGAACTAGCTGGATGGTTCAGCAGGGAAGTCCTCCATCCTAAAGGAGAACACTATTACGAGGACGTAGAACTTTATATTCATTAAATCATGTATGGAAACTTGTTCAAAATTGTATATGGTCATCCGATGATATTGAATATATATTGTATATTCCTCTTGAATTCTTTTTGGTTCTAATTTCAAATTTATTTGAAATTGTACATTCATATGCATGTATGTAGTACCGTAGAATATATGAAACTCCTTCAAAATTAAAATAAAGCACAAAAGAAATAAAACAATACAAATTAAACAGAAAACAGGTTTAGGGGGGGGGGGGCTAAAACCCTAAACCTGTGGCGGCCTTTAGTCGCGGTTGGCCAGAAGAACCGCGACTAAAGGTCCTCCGCCCCGACGGCCGCCTGGCGCCCACGTGGACGGGCCGTTAGTCGCGGTTCTTAAGCAGCCGCGACTAAAGGTGGGGGGCTTTAGTCGCGCTTATTTGGTCGCGGTTGCGCAACCGCGACTAATGGCAGTTGCGAACCGCGACCAAAGGCCTTTTTTCCACCAGTGTAGTTAATCATACACGGTAACTATAGTTTGATTGCACGCGGCAACTACCATAAAATAGACATGACAACTATAGTTAACCAAAACAGAGAGAGTTGTCATGCTTTTACAACTACATTTGCCCCGGATAGCAACTAAAGCGTCATCCCGTGGGTAACTACTGTAGCTGCACCAGGACGTGTGGGCATTTTTGTTTCGTGCCACATGCGTGGGATGGGATGAATATACTTGTTCGATGTGGCACATAAAGTAGTTGCGCCCATACGTGTGGGCAGTTCTAATGTTCGCCCACACATGAACCGTATGAGCTGCTTTCTACTTACACCACGAACGGTGTGTAGGCGAATGTCTAGTATGCCACACGTGTGGACGTTATCCACATCAGTTTTATTTGTCATTCTGGTCAGTACCTCGTTTGGTTTAGGAAGAGCTCTTTTTCCTATGCAGGCATACACATCGCGCTTGCGTTTTGACGTGTCGCGCGGAACCAAGAGCCGTTGAATGTACGACATGTTTCTGGGATACGCCACCGGCCTGACAGTAAAAGGTAGCGTTGATGAACTGGTTGAACTGGTTTCAAGCCGTGCCGATCATTTCTGCTATTATTAATACTAGTAAGGTATATGTGCATTGCACGCATGAGATCTGGCAACCAAATTATAAATAAATACCACATTATAACATATAAGCTTTGAGTTAAATATGCATGATGTCGATATTCGTTTAATTCTTATAGTTCATCTTATTCAAAATCAATTAGTTTTTATAAAAAAGCTAATCTATTTTAAGGTTCATGAAATTATGCGTTGTAAAGCATAAAGTAAAAACAAATAATGGCAATTCATGTGGAAAAAAATTTGGTCAATTATGATACGGAAGATTTTAGAACAAAGGAGAAGTGCTTGTGTTTTGATATTTGTACATTATGCTTAAGTTCAATCGTGAAATTTTCTAGATTGTACATGTGGCAAAATCTGGTGGAATGGAGAAGTGAAAGCGGGTTATCTATTGAGCAATCCAGGTTCACCTAGTTATCTATTTCAAAATTAATGGAGAACAATTTGGGTGGTGTCTTTTCAAGAGATAAGTCCATATTACAACCTCAGACTACCACCGGAGTCTAAAATATAACCCTGAACTATGAAATCGTCTAATTTGAAACCCTGAACTTCCAAAACCAGACAAAAACCAACCCTGGGTGGTTTTGCCTGACTTTGCCCGGTTTTGACCAGTCAACCACCTAGTCAGCGCCAAGTCATTTTTGTTTCAAGTTTTGGCCGAAAAAAGTTCTCAGGAAAATTTAAAAAACTCTCAAAAAATCACACAACCATTAGATTTAATCTGTGGTGTCTCAACAAGTTTTGCCAAGTATAAAAAAGCTAGAGCGAAAATTCAAATTCTGAGCCTTTTTGTTTCAAATTTTGAAGAAGTTTGGCAAAAAAAAGTTCCTAGAAAAATTTGAAAAAATTATCAAAAATCCACACAACCCTTAGATTGAATCTGTGAAAGTTTGAAGAAGTTTTGCCCACTGTATAAAAAATAGATGCAAATTCCATATTCTGGAGATGGTGACATGGCGTACAACTTGGCGATGGCTAGGATGTTGACTGATCAAAACCGGTCAAAACTAGTCAAAAACCAACCCTGGGTTGTTTCTGTCCAGTTCTGAAAGTTGAGGGCTATATATTAGACGATTTCGTAGGCCAGGGTTGTGTTCTAGACTTCGGCGGTACGCGCGCGCGCACACACACACACATGTAGTGCAAATTTAGTATTTTTGAAAATAATGGGAGCAAAGACCATGTGAAAATAGGAGGTTACTCCCTCCGTCCATGAATAAGTGTTTGGCATTCAAAAAATTTCCACAAAAGAGTGTGCTTCTCTCTTCACAATACACTTTAAAGTAAAGAAAATGTTTCTCTCTCATCACACGGTAATCAAGACCAATAAAAATCAACACATGGTCTTCTCACTTTCTACATGCACTTAGCTCATTGGCGGTAGGGTAATTAAATAGAAGAGAAATGGTGCAAGCCTATAAGGGAAAACAGAAACTAATATCAGAACTTCTGTATTTAGAAACCTGTTACTAATATATAGTGGCATCTTTTTGCTCTCGATCGATGTCCTGGCATGACAGGCTTTGTCGCTGTTCACTCTCCATAAAGTGGGGAAGTAAAATCAGTAAGTAAGCCTATTTACTTAGTCGCCGTTCATTTGTTCCCCGAGTCGCGAGACAGCCAAATTCACGGTTGTTTCTGCCTTTAGCGCAGATATGTTTGGTTGATTCGTTCAGACGAATCAGGTTCGTGGCTGACTGCCAAAGTCACGGTCGTTTCTGCCTTTGGCGCAGACAAGAGATTCTACACTGTAAGGCCTCCTTTGACATGGAGGGATTCATGAGGATTTGAGGTGTGGGGTTTGGAGGGGATTTGGTGAATCCCTCCCCCTCCACACAATCTCCTCAATTCCCCTTGCATCCAATCCCCTTCGTGAAAAAACTCGTTTGATAGGTGGAGAGTGGAGACGTGCACTACCGCTGCCCTTGAGGTTCTGCTTCCACGAGGCCCGTGACTAGAGTTCTGAACCGCACGGGTACGAGGGGATTGGAAGGATCGGAGGGGGTTGGGCTGTGCAAACCCCACCTATCAAATGGGCCGACGAGGTTTCGTGGGGCTTCTCGCCCTCCCAGGGTTCATCCTCTCCAAACCTCCTGAATCCTCCTACGCCAAACGAGGCCTAAAGGAAAAGCTGAAAGCTCTCTTGTCTCGTGTGTTTCTCTTCTCTTGCACCTTGTCGAAAAACAGCATGCACTGGGGACGCTCGATTCCATTGCAGGCATCAGTTCAATCGATCATGCTACAGGGAACATGCACTATCTTCTTTTTCCTTTTCTTTTAGGTCGTGAACGCAAGTCATTTGAGGCATTCACATAAGACTTACATAATCGGTACGTTGTGATGGTACTGGACACACACGATGGAATAAATAGATATTCCTATGGTAGATTTATCAGCATCAGTGTGGAGCTAAAGTGTTTGATGTTTTGTATGAATGGTTTGGTCTGAACAATAAAGCCGACCACTCAGGACCTACTTTTGGGCTTTTTTGTATTATTGTACACTAGCAAAAGGGCCCGTGCGCGGGAGAAAAAAATTATAATCTTGAATGGCCATGATCACTTTTTTTTGCATCATCGAGATACACTATCACTGTCAATTTCGGGAAATCATGTACATGTTTTAAACTTGTGAGCATCTTTCCAATTCATGAACACTTTTACAAATTTTCAAATATATTCTAAATTCAAGAACAAAATTTGAAATTCAAGAACATGTTTTACATTTACCGATTTTTTTTGAAATGCATGATCATTTTTTGAATCAGCGAAAATTTTATGAATGAATAAACTATTTTATAACTTATAAGTCATGAACAGTTTTTCAAAAATTTGGATATTTCCCCATTCATGAGTATTTTCTGAATTGCCGTAATTCAATTTTATTAACATTTTTTTATACACGAATATCGAAAAAGTCATAAATATTTTCTGATTTCACGAACATTTGATTTCAAAATTTCGAACATTTTTTGGGTCAGATTGTTTTAATAAAATTGCAACCATTTTTTGAAAACAAAACATTTTATGATTTATTAAAACTTCATTTCATTTTTTAAATTTTCAAATATTTTTTGTATTGCGAAATTAGTTAAAGTAGAAAAAACGGAAGAGAAATATAAAAAAGGAAATGTTAAAAACAGGCCGCCCGGACATGGGCCGGCCCAATTGGCGGGCCGCGCCTTCTCGCAACACGCAGAGCCCAGTATAGGAGGTCCCTACTACATGGGCCAGTCCACACGGGGATACACCTAAAAAAAAGTCCAGACGGGGATTCCCCTGTTTGAAACATTTTTATCACTTATACCTGACGTTTGTGGGTAATGTCTATGGCGTACCATAAGAAGAAATAGCCCCTTTATACTAGCAAAAGAGTTCGTGCGTTGTAACGGAAGAAAAAAAAAAGAATCTCCAATGGCCATGACCATATTTTGCTGCATCACCGAGATACACTATCATTTTCAATTTTGTGAAATCATGAACAATTTTTGAAATTATAAATTTTAAAATCTTACACATATTTGAAATCATAAACATTTTTCAAATTCATGAACACTTATACAAATTACACAACATTTTCTGAAATCAAGAACATTTTCGGAATTGATCAACCTTTTATAGTATTTGCAATCAATTTTTAAAAATTCTGAACATCTTTATAAACATTTTTCGTTAATCGATGAACATTTTTATGGAAACTGGTGGAACAATTATCGAAATTCACGAACATTTTCTGATTTAACGAACATTTTTTGAAATACATGATCAGTTTTTAAAATTAGTGAACATTTTCTGAATGACTAAACTATTTTGTAATGCACCAATAGTTTTTGAATTTTAGGATATTTTTCCACTCATGAACATTTTTCTGAACTGGTGATTTGTTTTTCAATTTCATTAATAATTTTTTATACACAATTTTTTTAAAAATGATGATCAGTAATTTATTTCCCCAAAAAAAGTTTTTATAATTTTGAACATTTATTGTGTAAGTAATTGTTTTTTACAAAATAGCGAATGCATTTTTAATACACAAACATTTTATGATTTATGAAAAGTTTCTTTAAAAATACTCATTATTTTAATTTGCGAAACTTTTTTGAAATCCTAAATTATTTATAGTATAAAAAGACGAAAATTGAAAATAAAAATTAAAATAGAAAACCAAATTCGAAAACCAGGCCAGCCTGAAATGGGCCGGCCTAAATGGGCGTGCAGCGTCTTCTCCCAGCCTGCAGAGAGCATTATAGGGGGTCCCAACTACAGGGCCGGCCCAGATGGGGGAATTCCCCTGTGTGAAACTTCTTTTTATCACTTATATGTGGCATTGAACTCGTGAAGCATGCGCTATGCCTTCCACCTGGCCGCGATGTCTGGCTCGGTCAACTAGACGGACTTTCTTTCGTCCCTGTAAATGTTTTGACAATATAAAAAAATCTTCGGAGTTTTTCTAGAAAAAACTTATAACTGGCATTGGTGGGTAATATTTTGCAACTTTAGAGGTAATTTCCATGACTTACCACCAAAAGCGCAATAGCCCATTTCTATTATTAGGTACTCTTTTTTCCTTGTGGAGCTTTGGAAATGAGAGAATTTGAATATAGTAACTCTCGGAAACTCTTATTGGACGAGAGAGACTTAATATGTTATTGGCATGGGTTCTACCAACTAAAATAAGAAGTATTTGATTGGATAAACAGACAATTTCCTTTAATCAACAAACATTTTTATGAAAATTGGTGGAACAACTTTAGAAATTAGAAATTATTTTTTTCATTTAATGAACATTTTTTAACTTAACGAACATTTTTGAAATACATGATCATTTTTTGAATCCGTGAATGTTTATGAATGAAAAAACTTGTTTGTAAGTCATGAGCAGTTTTTGACTTTTTAGGATATTTTCCCGTTCATGAACAATTTTTGAATTGATGAAATTTTCTTCAATTTCATTAACATAATTTACTACACAATCCTTTTAAAAAAATTTGAACATTATTTTTTACCAAACAAGAAAATTGTGAACACTCTTTGAATCCACAAACATTTTATAAATTATGAAAATTTTATTTCAAAATACACATTTTTAATTTTCGAAATTGTGGGAAATCCCCAATTATTTAAAGTAGAAAAAATAAAAATAGAAAAGTGAAAGGAATAATAGAAAACGAAGTTAAAAAAAATAGGCCGACCGAACATGCGCCGGCCCAAACGGGCGCGCTGCATCTTCTCCCAGCGCGTAGAGCACAATATAGAAGGTCCCTACTATATAGGCCGGCCCAAGTGGGAGATTTCTCTGCGCGACGCCGCATCGTGCCACCTGCATCCGTGGAGGCCCAACTTGGCAAGACGCCAACCATGCAGGAGACGGGGACCAGCCACTCCTTGGCTGATCCGGCGTCTCCAAGGCCCACCCCTGCCACTACGACGGCACCGCGGGTAGCCTACAAGCCCATCCACGACGATGTATGATTAGAAGGATACATGGATATACAGAAGGAAAGGCCCTCGTTATCCCTTAAGCAATCTTATATTTATTAATTTGAGGCACCATTTATGATCTCTTATCAATCCACATCATCCAAATTAATTAAACCATTAGATTGCAAAATATGCGATCAGGATAAAAGGAAAACTTACGTAACACCGATGATTCTGTCTTATAGAAAAACTCATCCGACACGACTAATGTTAATGAATTAAATCAAGAAAACCTAACGTAAAAAAATGAAGGAAAGCCTCAGGTAAAAAAAAAGAAAATACTCCATCGTTCCAACAAATTAAGAAGGAAAGACTACGTAAAAAAACTCCAACGATAAAATGTAAAAAAGGAAATTGTCCAACGTTAAAACACTAGTAGAAAAGGTGTAATGGTTCAGGCCGGGCCACCCCATTAGTCCCGGTTCAGTCCAGAACCGAGACCCATGGGGGCATTGGACCGGTTCGTGAGCCCCGGGGCCGGCTGGGCCACGTGGGCCATTGGTCCCAGTTCGTCTGGACCTTTTGGTCCCGGTTGGTGGGACGAACCGGGACCAATGTGCCTCGCTCCTGGCCCACCACCATTGGTCCCGGCTGGTGGTATGAACAGGGACCAAATCCTGCACTTTAGTCTCGGTTCATGCCACCAACCAGGACTAAAGGGTTGGTCTTTGTTGCGGTCAGTGTTTAGTCCCACCTCGCCAACCGAAGGGCGCTCACACCGGTTTATAAGCCCCTCCCTCTCTGCCTTGTTGAGCTCCTCTCAAAAATTAAAATAGATGCCCTTATACAGGGAATTTGACCTAAATTCATACTGAATTTCTCTGAAGTTAGTAGAATTTTATTATGAATTTAGGTTGAATTTTCTCTATAAGCGCATCTATGTTCATTTTTTAGTAAAGTTAATCACAATTATTGTTTTCTATTTATTTTTGAGTACTTTTTTATATAGTTTTTTTCTTTTCTGCTATATTTATTTTTTTCTATTTATTTCTGGGTTGTAATAAGTCACTAAAAATAAAAAAGATTTTAGTAAAGTTAATCATAATTATTTTTTCTTCTATTTATTTCTGAGTAGTTTTTTATATTTTTTTTCTTTTCTTCTATATTTAATTTTTTCTATTTATTTCCGAGTTGTAATAAGTCATTAAAAAAAGATTTTAGTAAAGTTAATCACAGTTATTTTTTCTTCTATTTATTTCTGAGTAGTTTTTTATATAGTTTTTTTCGTTTCTGCTATATTTATTTTTTTCTATTTATTTTTGAGTTGTAATAAGTCATTAAAAATAAAAAAGATTTTAGTAAAGTTAATCACAATTATTTTTTCTTCTATTTATTTCTGAGTAGTTTTTTATATAGTTTTTTTCTTTTCTGCTATATTTATTTTTTCCTATTTATTTCTGAGTTGTAATAAGTCATTAAAAAAAGAGGCGCAATGCTCGTTAATTAGCTTCAAGCCTTTCAGAATAGTGTAAACTATACTGCACATAGCTCCGTGCAGTCTACCATAATTCTCAAGGCTTGAAGCTAAGCAACATGCAGGTGAGCATTGAGCCTCTTCTTCATCGTCTCTGCACTCAGGGCTTATAAAACCGCTGCGTGTGCCTCTCACTTGGCGAGGTGGGACTAAAAAATAGCTGCAGAAAGAATCAACTAAAAAACAGCTGCAGAAAATAAATAAGTAATTAGACGGGTCCATTGGTACCGGTTGGTGGCAACAACCGGGACCAATGCCCCTCTTTAGTCCCGGTTGGTGGCACCAACCGGGACCAGTGCCCCTCTTTTGTCCCGGTTTGGGTCACCAACCGAAACCAAAGGTCTTTGTTTCCTGCCCTTTGGGCTGCTGAAAAGAGGCCTTTGGTCCCGGTTGGTGGCTCCAACCGGGACTAAAGGGTGCATTGGTCCCAGTTTGTGCCACAAACCAGGACCAAAGCCTTTGCTATATAAGTAGCACTTAGGAAAATTTCAGAACCGCGCATCCCCACTTTGATCTGTCCTCCTCCTCTCTCCCGACGGTGGCGAATCCATCTTCGACACCGGCAGGCTGCCCGAGCCAGCCCGAGCCCTGCGCCGCCCCAGCCCGCGCCGCCCCGACGTCGCCGTCCCCTACCGCCCCGACGTCGTCGCCGCC
>NC_041391.1:49418007-49431048 GCF_002162155.2 Triticum dicoccoides
CTCGGGGTCGACGAAACCACCTAAAGCGGTCATTTTGGGTTTTGGTGGCTCGGGGTCAACGGAACCACCTAAAGCCATCAACTAGGGTCTAGGGTGGCTCGGGGTCGACGAAACCACCTAAAGCCATCATTTTGGGTTTTGGTGGCTCGGGGTCGACGGAACCACCTAAAGCATCACTGTACCATAACAAACTAATCCTTTCGCAAATGCATTTAAGCATTTAAGCATCACTCTAACATATGTAACTATTCCTCAAATGCATTGAAGCATTTAACCATCAGTATAACATAAGCATCAGTATGTCAACATTTTCAGTCTAACATAAGCATCACTATGTCATCATTTTCAATCTAACATTGAAAGCAAATGATACTAACTGGAGTTCAACACATTATAGGAATACACAACCATTGTTCACATTACATAGTGGAGTTCAAATGCACAATCCATCCTTTTCTCACAAAAGGATAAATAGCATATTACTAGGTAGATAAACAGCCAGAGTTCACAATTAGTTCTAGAACCATACATTACACAACCATAATTCTAAGTTACTAGGACATTGCACAACCATCCTTCCCAAAAGATCTGCAATGCCCACTAATCTCAATTCATCTTGTTCAGTTCTCCATGATGGCCTGGATCCCCTTGATCTCCTCCTTCAGCTTCTCCTCTGCCTTCATGAGCTCAGTAATCTTAAACTCTTGCATCTGCTTCTCTTAATTATGGTTTTCCTTGAGCTTCAGCAGATCAGCAACCTGGAACTTCAACTCTAGCTTCTCTTGGGTGAGCTTCTCCTCAAACTTTGTGAACTCTGCATTCTTCAACTCCAAATTCATCCTAGCCTCACTCATCAATTCCTTCTCTTTCATATTCTTCAACTTGAGGTTTTGGATGGCAGTTGCTTGAGCACTTGTCAGGTTGCACAGGATTTCATACTTCTGTTGAAGCTTCTCTGTAGCTGCATCTTTCTTTGCCATTTCTGCATTCATACCAGCCACCAATTCAGCTCTGCATTGGTGCTGATGTGTGACAGCTGACTGCAGATAACTGAAATCCACAACCCTATCCTACTAAAAGTCCACAAGTTGATGCACATCTTTCACTAACTTGTCATATTATGCATCCAGCTTCTTCTTTTCTTCTGTCAAATGGTGAATAGTTAAAGCACTTTGAAGATTATCATCCACCCTACCAGACTTGCTCTCTTCAACCATTGACCAAAGCTTCAGCAATGCATTCTCCATTGTTGGGGGCCACTGCTCATCAACCCACTGAACAAACCCACAATTCTGACCTTCCTGGAAAAATAACAAGGCAAAATTTAGTACAATACAACTACTATGAGTAGTAAGCAACAGTTAGTTCATGCCAGTAGCTAATGTTGGTACTGACCAACACTGAATAAGCAGTATATAATTAGTATATAATTAGCAGAGTAACACTCCAATCAACTTTGCATAATAACCAATTTACAATTGGCCATTAATATAATGGAATCCTACAATGTGCACTACCACTCTAGCAGTGAACTACTTTGCCATATATCACTAACAAATGGAACATAGACATCACTGAATGAAGACTTATCAAACCAGACTACATTAGCCTAGCTAAATAAACTACATTAGCCTGCAGGAACAAACTAGCTAATGATAGTACCTACTGTCAGCAGTAAGCAACAGTTACTTATTAAGAGTCACACATCAGCTAATGGAGGGGCTAATGTGAGTACTAAGCAACATTGCATACAAGTATAAATAAATAGCATGTGCACACAACAAAGCATTCATGTGCACACAACAGAGCATGCTTGAGCCTATATTTAGCCTAAATGCACTCCACTGACCATAATATTCACCATTCCTACAATGAGCACTACAGTATGGCATATATGACTAACAAAATTACCAATCACATAACTGAATCACAATTGGCAAACAAGACTCTGTCACTTCCAATGAACATATCCTATGCATAATATATAAGGCAAGAAAAATACCGGCTCTGCACATGCTAAGAACCTTCTCCCGGTCATTGTTCCTTCAAATGCAACAAGCCTCTCTGATGGCTGCCCATGCTTCTCGCACAACACTCTCAGATCTAGCTCAAGACCATTGTAATCCGGGTCCTGAAGAGAGAAAGGCACCTGCCCAAGCAAAATCCAAGTTAGCATCATGTGCAGAGGACGAGGACAAAGCAAATCAAACGAAATCCTCACACCAAAGACCACCTACACAGAAAAATCCCCAAATTTTCCTAAACCTAGCCCTAACCCTAGCTCCAATGGAGTAACTGACCTGGTTGAGCCCATCGGTGGAGGTTTCGGAGTGCATGTACGGGAGGCTTGAGTTCTCGTCGCTGCTCTCGTCTTCAAAAACCATGGCTGCGGCAGCGTCGTCTGGCGGCCGGCGGGGGCGGGCGCAGGCGGCGGCGAGGCAGAGAGAAGGAAGAAGAACGCAGAGCAGAGCGGGGGGAATGAGCGGGGTGTGGCTCGACCGCACCAGCCGCGCCCTAAAAGGGGTGTGGCTCGTCCGAGTCAGCGCGCGGGCACGCGCGCACTGGCCAGCGTAGCGCCTGACGGGCGAGCCCAACCGATCAGCTTTTCTGTCAATACGTATAAAACACACTTTTAGTTTTTTTTACAACGGCTCGCCCAATCTTGATACTGACACATAAAAATTATCAATCTTGGTACCAATCTGTTTCCAATGCCTCAATTGTGATACTTCTGTGCAATTTACTCGGCAGAGTGGGAAAAGGTGGGGAAATGAACGTGGAGGGCCCTCCAACTTGTGAAACGCGGTCAAGACGGTCGGGACTCGCCTACTTTTCTCTGTACGGCCACGACGGGTAAGCCTGTAGCCACAGATCGGCACTTTTCCGCAATAGATGAAAGCACTGTTCACCAAGTCAGTGTCAACCTGTGGCTGTTCAGCAGTCACTGTCAGTCTGTTGACGAGCAGCAACCTGTCTCTACGCTACGCTATTAAACCGCGCTCCGCTCGGTCGCTCTCTATCCTATCTCCCGCACCATCTTCCTCCTCCGATTCAGAAGCAAATCTATGCGGGTCTGGATGGCGCACGAACGTGAAGAGCTAGCTAGCTAGCTACGAAGGGCACGCACGCATGCACGACCGGCGCAGCTTGGCACGTAAGTTGCGCGGCGCGCGAGCCCGCCGAGCAAGAAAAAGGCAACGGCCGGCGTGTTTCAGGCTTCCGGCGTATTTTAGCTTTTCATTTCGTTCTGCTGGAAGATATCTGTTGGACGATGCAGATTGGAATTTGCTCTCCTTACTTTTCTTGTTCTTGTAAGTGACGGACCAGGGACCGAGGTCTGCCGGGATAACCGGCGACGACAAAGCACGGTTGCGCTGCTTCCACTGGCCACTACGCAGGAGAGGTAGCCTGCATGCATCCTCGCCGGAGACCCGGGCCTGCCGCTCATGCTTACCGGCCCAGTGGTGGATCCATCACGGGTTCTTGTTTGTACGTATTTTGTACTGAATCAGTATCGATGGGAATACCATTATTCCAGCTGTATATACTGCATGTTGAACTGGTTCTCCTATTTGCCATGTATACCAGATGCCAGGCTTGACCCATGCAAGATCCAGCAAGCGCTACTCAGATGTTCACCTGAAGCTAGCTAGCCCCCTCGATGTTGAGGGAACGTCGTCAGTAAGTTATTACTAGCTAATAGAGACTATATAGCTGTAAATCATCATGTCAAGTGGGAGCATGTTAAAATTTACCTTAGATCTTTTATAAGTCAGGCCTACGGATAGTCAGTTCTTGTTTTTTTTAGGAAAATACAAACGCAGACGTTCATACATACGTACATATACCCACCCTAATGAACGTATACATGCTTTGTACTTCCGATGAATTTTGATAATAGATCTGTATCTTTTTAGGAAAAAAAATGAACGTACATACGCACACCTTATCACTGTGAGCATCTCCGAGAGACTAAGTCGTCACAGACGCTTTCGTAGTCAACAGAAACGCTTCCTCCCACTGAACGCACCCCGCCGGAAGGCTTAAAATAAATCAGAAAAATGCGAGCATCGGTGTCAAGTCTAGGACGTGAACATTGATGAGCTGAGTATATCACTGCCCTCCGAACCATCCAACCCCAGGTTGGTTCGCAGTCAGGTCTTTGGTTAAAAGACATATCTCTTGGTGAAACGATGTCTAGGTTCACCCTTAGTGAAATGATGTTTTTTCGTAAAAGCACATGTTAGAAAAGAAAATGAAAAGAAGCACAATAATTGTTAGACTAACAGGTTACAAATTTTACTTTTTAACTTCCAATAAGCGTCACCGTCGAAATTGCCTTAAGTAATCAAGAAAACTAATGTATCAAAATTTATATCAATCTATAGAGATACAAAAATAAACTCATTTAAAAATTAATTTAGTGAGTGAAACTAAAAATAATACCTGCAAAAAAGCGTGAGTTTTCATTAGCCCTCATATTACGGCACCCACTGCTACGTCACCAATGCAACATTCCTATTATTGGGTACTGTAGTGCAAAGTTTTGGCTAGTGGGCTGCTGGTAATTTGGATAAGTCAAAAATGCTATTTATAGGTTAAAAAATCAGTTTTACATGCATGATTATAGATAATTTTTACATATCTAAAAAATCATTAAATAATATGATGGTTTGTTGACTAAGAAGACAAAACAAAACAAAATAATGGCCAAACTAACAAGGGAGGCCCATTTTTATAAATTATATTCATCGTATATTAATAATATGTATTACCGAAATTCGTATGCACATACTACAGACTTATACGTATAAATACACATTGTTTCAGAATTCTTGGAGGTGCCAAAATAAAGCACAAAATAATGACATCATCTCTTATTCTGCTAAAGTTTCTGGTGCGGCATAGAGACATTTTTATATTGTCTTCATCCAAACATAATGTATTTCACGTTTAAGATCTTATGTACTTTGCTCTCTTTATTACTAGAGATCCAGCCTGTCATGATGGCCTCGATCTTTACATATAAAGTACAAGTACAATAATAGTAGTAAATTTGTTAAATCACATACTTTCAATTGTCGAGCTACCAAGTAAAAACATATTTATAAATCTTTATAAGAAATATCTTTTTTTGATAAAAGATTGACACCTTTCATATTGATCAAAGCAAAACAACCAATTATTGGGTTAATGAGGGGTATCAGAGGACAAAAATTAATGGAGTTGAGCTGCTGCCCCAGCAGCAGCTTAGAGCATCTACAACCGGGCCCTCAAACATAACAAACAGTCCGATCACTGCCAGACAGGAGAGAGAGAGAGAAAAAAAGCCACTCAACTGGACCCTCACTTTGTCCTCATATGACCGGGCAATCCGAAAATCCCCATATTCACATCAAATATGGAGAGGATATAGGAATGTCCCGGCAGTCCTCAATGTAGGATGCAACCCACCTTGGATCATCTTTTCTCTTTCTCTCTTCATCCTCATCAATCACTTTTTTTTAACCGGACAATATGGTGAGGATGTAGGGGACATGGTTGCATGCGTGCATAAAAGGAGGATAAAAACGGACATGTCCGCAAACGTTGGGGATCGATATTAGTCAATCATGGTTGTAGATGCTCTTAACAGAAGCCCAAAAAGATAGCAACAAGGTGATGCCTGTCGAATTGGCTCCACCACTCGCATTATTATTGACAACGTAGACACCAACACCTCGTTCCTCTCTTTGCTCAGCGGGAGTCGCTGTTCTAAAAGGAAGACATTTTGTAAGGAGCACAGCAGTTAACTAAATCTGGAAGTACGTACATAGTTATAGTTACCAGGTTTGTTTCTAAAGGTACAAAAGTCCAAGACTATGGCGTGACTAATCACAAAATACGGTGGTTCCCGTTAGACTGCGGCTAAAACAACTTTGTGAATTAAGCTCGTCTGACGTCCAATCACAACCATGATTTCCCTAAGAGAAATCCAAATATGAAACGCAGTAACACAAGTTAATATAATGTGGCCAGCAGTGGCGGAGCTTCTCAGGGGCCAACCTGGGCCGTTGCCCCCCCAGCCCATGAATTTTTTCTGAAATACCCCTTAGTATTTGGCCCATATCTCAAGCAAAATCAGCCCAAAATACATATTGTTTGCCCCCCCCAGCCCATTGCCCCCCCTAGATTTCAGCCCAAGCTCCGCCAGGTCAGCGTCCTTATCCGCCACGCTATAGACAAAGCCTTTTCCCAAACCATTTTCTGTTTTGAAGCCGTCACCTAACGAGGTACCAAAGAAATTAATCTTTATTATTTATAGAAAAGAGGCTAAATTCTGACTTTAGCGAAGGAAGCCCTTAGGTTTACAACAGAGGTTCAAAACAGAAACAATACATGCCTGGCACAAAGGCCGCGAAAACACATACGATGCGATACAAACCCTCAAAAGGGCCCTTGGCTCAACAGCCGCAACACATACACACACCCAAACACCAAAGGAGCCGCGACGGTGGTGACCATCATTCTTCGGGCCGCTACTTCTTGAGTGCCGAAACGTGTATCGTAAGTTGTCGAGAAAGAGCATCAAGGGTCGACGGGTCCTTGGTCTTGCTGAGGTGCCTCCAGAACTGTAGAAAACAGTCATTTTTATACCAGTCAGCTGGATGTTTAATAAAGATACCTTCATTCCGGGCTTTATTAGGATCTGCCACAATGCGCACGCAAGGGCAGTGAACCTAACCCAATTGACTCGCCAGGTACTGAGGGATGTGAAAGTCCATAGTCGTAGCAACCTTGTCCATACTTAGCAAACTACATGTTGCTAGTGCTAGTGCATTCTTGTTCATACCTAGAGTGTATTCTATCCTTATTATTGGCGTACTCCCTCCCTCCAAATATATAGGGCATAATACTGTTTTTTTATGTTGCCTTTGACCACTTATTAGAGCAATAATATATGAAGTGTATGCCACAAAAAATATACCGTCAAATTTGTACGTGAAAGAAGTTTATAATGATACAATTTTTATATCATACATCTCATATATTATAATCTTATCAATGGTCAAATGCAACATCAGAAAACATATTAGACCCTATATATTTGGTTGGAGGAACTATCATGATTTAAAATTTTCTAGGATTCTCTTGGACTAAAAGTCAGTTGACTCAGTATCTTTTGATATTTTTTGGAGAATGGAACAAATGTGTTCGAGGAAATTTACTAACCATGTTCGATTAGCCTTGGGTGAATGCAAAGCCACTTATGCCGATGATGGCAACTAATGGCCCGATGGAGGAGCATAGAACGACCCTCCCAAACGAGAAACGGCGCCTGTTGCCGTTTGAGGAGCGGGATAGCCAGACGGCGGTGGAGACCTATATGGCCCCTGCAACGAAAATGGCAGCAAGGGTGAGGTAGTAGGCGTTCTTGTTGCGGCCGAAGACCACTCCGCTAGCCGGCTTGTAGAGCACTGTTGTTGTGACCAAGCTCAGAGTGAGCAAGCCCACTACCCACAGTGCTAGGGCCAGGTTATTTGCTGGAGGCACTCTAGTCGGCACGTTGGCAGGCTCATCAACAGGCACTCCTCCAAATTCTGGGTCTAGGTTGTTGTCGTCGCGGGCCTGCACAATGGAATTAAGCAGTGTCACATCGTCAGCACAGCATATGTGGAGGAAGAAAATGACAACATTAGTACAAACGTGAAGCAGTGTTTCACGTTATACTTTTCTTTTTCTTTTCCATGAAAACACGGCCAGATTTTGATTCAACGGTACAAGCTAGTTATGTTATACACATCATCAAGCATGTTTCAAGAAAATGTACGTGGCAGCATTCATGTAGAACAATCATCAAGCATGTTTCTAAAAGATGGTACGAAGAGATAAACATTTATCTTGGTACAGAGGTACTAAGAAGAACTTGCCAAGCATCCCACTAACTAGTTGAATGTTATACTTGCACCAGTGGTGCCTACAGACACGGAAAGACATGTGCTGGAGAGGGTACTGTACTCCTGCAGCTGATCTGATCGCCCGTCAAGGTCTTGAAGCTCAACGAGGAGACAAGACAATTTGGAAAATCTATCAGGAATCTGGCGTTGATTCGAGCATCCAGATGTGTGCGGTATTTTTGGGTAGAAACTGAGCAAATTTATTTTGTGTAATATGATGCCCACCAGCTGACTCCATCCCATACCCGCACATGTCCCACCACCTTTCTGTCTAGTCACTTTTTTTTTGCGCATCTTCTGTCTAGTCACGTTACTATATATGCACGCATACTCCCACACCTCTCTCCCATATAGTATAAGCAAGTATTTTATTTCCTAGTGATATTTTAATTGACTGATATGTTTTAACAAAAAAAATCATTTTTGAAACTTCTTGTATATTTGAATTCCTACCAACAAGATTTTTTTAGAACAAAACCGATCTTAAATACTTTATAAACAATTTTAATTTCATTATTTATATCTGATTCAAATTAAATGAAATACTTTACATTTTGAAAATGGTACACATACATTTCACACAATTCAATTACTTCACACAGTTCAAGAAAATATTCACGTATTTCCGTTATTTCACATATTACAAAAAGTATTGCACAAACACATTTTTATTTATTTCACCCAATTTCAGTCACACATTTTAGACATATCTCAATTTCTTCAATAAATGTTTAACACGTATTTAAATTATTTCAAGCACATTTCAGAAAATTGTTCACTTACATTTCAGGCATTTTTTAATTATTTCATATACATTTCACACACATTTCAATTATTCTAGAGAGCACTTAACACATATTTCAGTCATTCAACCAGTTTCAGATAATATTTACAGCATATACTTGACCAAATTATGGTTAAAACATTGGAATTGACAGATGATTATTTTAGAAATACTCCAATCTATTAAATTATTAAAACAAGAGGCAAATAGACTACCACATTCGTTCAGATGTGCTAATATTATTTGCAATGTCTGATTAGAAAAATAGTGGCTAAGATTTAAAGTTTTTATGTAAGATGCTAACATTTATCGTAACAACATATTGGACCATCATATTGTCATGTGTATGCCTATGTATTAAGTACATGCACAGAAAGATGCACATAGGTCTAGATATAATTGACAAGGCTAGGCTAGCGACTAGTCATGACTACGTAAGGGATTCAAACTTTAATGGCTGAGATTTAAAACGTAAAGTTACATGTAACATTTTTTCTGAAGCAAGTTACATGTAAAAGAGTGCGAAAAAAATACCAAACACGCTGCACACGCAAGTACATATATAATCAGTCCAACTCCAAATCCTATACCAGCCAGCCATTCCGTTTCATGTACTAATCGGGAGATAAAAAGGAAAATATAAATCAGGCAGTTAATCGAGCATGCTCGGCAATTGGAACCAGCCCAAACCAGTCGATTAACCTAGGAAAATAGAACTAGCTAAATGCATGCGATGATATCATCTCTGATGTCATTGGTTAATTTTTTTTTGCAGGTAAATCAGCTAACTATTATAAAAATGTGGGTAAGTCAATTAATTATTATTGCTATTTTTTTTTCATCCACTTTGCAAATAATATAATCATATATCGATGCCTACCATCAGATATAGGGTTTATACGTAGTAAACAAATTATTTTGTGGGTAGATAAAACAAATAACTCTATTTCATATATTTTTACACAAAGGAATTTGATTAAAATATGTGAAGTCATGAATAATATTCTTATGCAGAGGAAATTCAACCTTAAAGTAGAATGCAGAATTAGAATTAAATGACCAGCCTAATAAGGACCATTTGATATCGCAAAGCATATAGTGACATAGATCTAACATTAACGCATCACTCCGTATGTAAACATCGGCACGAATGTTTTGAATTATTTAGGAAAAGGCACCCATGTGAGTAGAAAACAGTCGATCATACACATAGTTTATGATGTCCATAAATAATGAAACAATATATTATGTACAGCCGAATAGGTCACACATCTAATAAGGCCATGTCATAGTCGAATCGGATTGGATATGGACATGTAGTACAACTGATAATATACTGTGTATTATAATTTTTTAGAATATCAATAACACATACAATTACATTACATATATGAAATTTGAAGTAAGAAATTAATGATAGCAGCAAACTAACTTGTGTAATAAATGATGATCATATTTGGTTCGTTTGAAAACACAATGTAAACGACAATCAAGAGGGATCTGTATATGCAATTTAAACGCCAAATGATACATGGAATAAAAAAATAGTAATATCATGTACGTGTCAACGCAACATTCCTAAGATGTATCGAAATCATGTGTTGATTGCAACCTTGACATCAGTAATAAATGTGTATTAGAGCATCTGCATAAATGCTTTGGGAAATATAAGAAAAAAGTTCAATTCAAGTAGATTGTAGATGAGTGGAAACATTCATTTATTTTTTTATTACTGGTAGATCAAGTTCATGGTCACTAAATGTGATTGGCATGTGGTAGATTAGGAATGACCAACCACTATATGCATCCATTCATATAGTATAGAGGTCATGCATGATACTTATCCAATAGGAAGAATTACTGAAACAGTGCCAATATGCATGCAATGCCTGCCAGCTAGCATGGCATGCAAGCGAAGGAATGGGGTGTTGTGGAAACAACAATAAAGTTTTTGAATTCAGCAAAAAAAAAAGATTGGAGCACATATCATGTAGAATATGTTAATTTACATGTGATAAAGAATACAAAGTGAGCAAATCACGTAGGGAAAATTAGAAACTACAAAATGTAAGCCAAGATTGTTAGGTGACTTAGCAAAATTAGGTGACAATACCACAAATTATGAGGCGGACAATAAATGTTTATATCTTATACATGACTACACATTCTCTCTTGAAGATATTTAAAAGACATTGTAATGAGAAGTTACATCCTAAGCTTCTCACTCACTATTCAGATAAGTTACAAAAATGTAACTCAAGAAAACCTTGCGCCTTCAAAGTTTTTAAACAGTACCTCTCAATATATTACAAACTAATATCACTATTTTTTATTTAGCATGGATAATTTTCTGTAGTCTCATCATTCATAGTTCTATAAAAAGTCAAATATACCATGGAATCTATCAAATAAAGCAATATTTTTGACGATGTAGAATTCTTTTGATGATATAGAAAACTAGCCACGCAAATGCGCGGGTAACTCTGCTATTTCAATCAAATTTCACAAAAAGTTCACCAATTTCAACTATTTAAGGAATTACATGTTTTAAAAATGTACGGAAATGTTATTATGATTTTTGAAATGAAAATATTTGAACATTTAGTTTAATTAAATAATTCAATTCCAAATATTTTTGGCATGAATTTCAGCTGGTTGAAAAATGAAATTTAAACTAGTTTGAAATATCTCAAAGATTGATCTTGTTATAAAGCTCTTATCGAAAGAAATTCAAATATATAAAATCATTAAATATAATTTTATTTAAAAATATGAAGCATCTAAAATTTTAAAGAACGCCATGCATGCACTTGTTCATAGTAGAAGGTTAGCGAGTTGTGAGGGAAAGAGCATCTCGCGTGAGTTGGGTCCACATTCGAAGTTCAAATACTGCACTATTAAAATTGCCAAATTATTTTCCCCTCATTTCAAATATAGTGTGTGTGTGTGTGTGTGTGTGCGTGTGTGCGCGCGCGCGTGTGTGCGTGTGTGCGTGCGTGCGTGGGACCAAGTTTATTGAGTAAGCTATATAGACTTCTCAAATACTAAATGCATGTAATATAAAAAACATTTCATGAGGAATTTAATGATACTTATTTCATATTGCGGATGTTGATTTTTTTTAAAACTTGATCAAACATACACATCTTTCACTTTTAGAAAACAAAATATGCAGTACATTCCGGAATGGAGGGACTATAGAAGCATGTGTATTGTGTTTGTTGAGAGCTGGCCGGAATATATTGGTTGGAGAGGGAGTCTGTGCCATATGGCGACTCGCTAGGAATACGGTTGTTAGGACACGAGATAACTCATTAGTTGGCCCTTTTTTTTAAATGTGCTTCTCTATTTGATCCTAAAAATATTTCTTTCATATTTGACACTAGGTAAAAAAAATCGTAATTTGACACTTCCTTCCATTTTCCCATACAACGGTGTTAAGTGGGACGAGACAAGATGGTTTTATCCTTGGTTCAGTATGTGATTAAAATTACTTGACAAATTCTCTATTTGATTAAAATGTTCCAAATCTTGAGGCATGTGAATTAAATACTGTACTATTAAATTGCCAAATTATACTTACTTCGTTGTAAAATGTAGTGCATGTTTTGCTTTCTAAAAGTCAAGCATATATATGCTTGATTTTTTTTTGAATAAGCTACATAGACATCTAAATTACTAAATAAATATAATATAAAAATACAATTCATGATGAATCTAATGATACTAATTTCATATTGTGTTGATACTCCATCAGGTTGGGTTTATAAGTCGAACGTCGATTTTTAGGTCTTCAATTTAATTAGAAAAACATGTATTATGTACTATAAAAAATATCTTTTCGCCGTCGCGTACGAGGAATTTTTTGGAGCACTTAAATTTGATATTTTCTTTTTCAAAGTTGGAGTATGGGAGCATGTTAGTGTTGGTATCAACTGACACTTCCCCGAACGGCGACCTCATGCTCACCCGCGACGTCCCGTGAGTATAAGAGCATCTCCAGCCGCGCCCCCAGAATGGCTTCCCCAGGCGATTTTTTGCGCCGGCGTCGAAAAACGGCCCAGTCGCGTCTTCAGGAGCCCGTTTTTCGCCGGCTTGGGCCGAAATCAGCGTCGGCGGACCCAGGCCGAACCCGACGCGCCGGGGGGCGCCGGGGCGAGTGTTTTGGCGCGAAACAACCGCGGGCCCGCCGAGTCAACGAGACGGCCGCTTCGACGACCTCATCGCCTTCATTCCCGCGGGAATCAATGCGAAGGCTGCCGCGCTGCCGTGCCGGTCAGCCTCCATTGATGCCTCACGGGCGGCGCAGCGAAGACATCA
>NC_041391.1:49431198-49433735 GCF_002162155.2 Triticum dicoccoides
CACCCTCCCCGCTGGTGAGCGCCACAGCCTCCCCCGCTCCCTCCCGCGAAAGCCCCCTCCCCGCCGGCGAGCTCTCCCACTGCGCCCGTGCCCGACGACGAGCGAAACCATGGCGGAGAGATACCCAGGCGACGGTGCAGCAGCGATCGGCTTCATCCGCCGACACCTCCAGGAGCCGAAGGCGCGCCTTCTATACGAGGCCGAGCACCCAGCGCCCCCCGACATGCGCGTGCCGGGTTCGTGGAGACTGAGCGCCGGCGGCGTCCCGGTGCCGCCGGTGCCCGAAGGTGCGGCACGGCGGGCGGAGATTGCCCGCATCCGCTCCTCGCTGACGGAGGAGCAGCGGAACGAGCCGAGGTACGCGCCCGACAGCGAAACGCTGTGGACGTTGTACTTCGAGCGCCGCCGCGAGGAGCAGATCGCCTCCGTCAACGGCATCATCCCCCGCGGCCGCCTTAACTCCGAAGGACGGCGCGAGTGGTGGGGCGTCCCCGGCCGCACACTCGACGCCGTCCTCGTCCACATCGAGACCGGCAATGTGCCGCGGCTGGAGTACCCGACGCGGCCCTCCTTCCCTCGCCATCGCGGCAGTTCCTGGATGCCGCGACGAATGGAGCCGGGGTCATCCTCGTCGTCGGGCTCCGGCTCTCCGGCCTTCCGCCCCGTCAAGCCCGAGCCGGAGGGGACACCGCTCGGGCGTCGCGCAAGCAGCGGCGCCCTCGTCATCAACGAGCCCTTGCCTGCGACGGCACTGACGAGGCGCTCCCTTCGCCTGCTCCAGCCGAAGCCCGAGCCCATGCCCCCCGTGAAGCCGGAGCACGCCGGCATGGTGGCCCCCGAAGACGAGTCCACCCTCAAATGGGCGAGGGAGGACTACGTCCGGGAGCAGGTGCGCCGCCATCGTCGGACGTACCTGGAGACCCAGGCCCGTCGCCGCGCCGAGGAGGACGGTGTTATCGTTATCGACAGCGACGACGAGGGCGAGGCCGGGCCGTCAAGCGCTGTCGGCGACCCCGGCGAGGGATGCAGCAGGGGCGCCGCAGGTGAGGCGCGCGACGACGACGACGACGACGACGACGGCGACTACACCCGCTTCTACAGGCTTCTCGGCGGGTATACGGCGGCGGCGGCGACGGTAGCAGCGGCGGCTAGGCTTTTTAGTTCATTTTTAAGTTAGTTCACGCATGTTTTTAAGTTTTTGTACAAATTTCGACAAAAAATAGCCGAGTTCATGCAAAAGTTGCCGAGTTTGCAAAAAAAATAAACAAAATTCGCCGAACCCGTGGGCCTTTGACTGGGAGCGAACCGAATCCCAGAGAGTGATCTAGCGCCTGCTCGCGCCCAGACCGCTCTTTTTCGGCGCCCTGAGGGGCCGAACGGCTGAAGATACTCTAAGTAAACTGTACTGATACATATGCTCCGTACGTACACGTACTACACGTATGCGCATTGATCACGTCGACCTCTCTGCGCACTCGGTGCGGCAGCTCTATGTTGCTGGCTGTGTAGTTGCCAGTCCATGCATGCATAATTACTTTGTGTTAGCTGGGCTCACAATTTTTTATTTATTGTTTACTACTCCCTCCATTTCAAAATATAGTATGCCCATGCTTCTCGAGGTCTAACTTTAACCATAAATTTAACCAACGAGACTGACTGCGGCGGGTGAAAAAATTATATAATTGAAAACTTCTTTTGAATACAAATTCACGGTATAACTTTTGCTGCCGCTGCAGTCGGTCTGGTTGGTTAAATTTATGGTCAAAATTAAAGCACGAAAATAAAGAAAGCATTATATTTTGAAACGAAGGGAGTATATGCTGGAGCTGGCAGATTCTCTGACGTACCTCACCTGCTTTTGTCTTGCTGACATGTTGGCTGACTTGTGAGCTCAGGTGGCATATACTCCCTCCGTTCCAAAATAGATGACTCAACTTTATACTAACTTTAGTACAAAGTTGGGTCATCTATTTTGGAACGGAGGGAGTATTATATACAGTTACTAAGCTCCCTGGAAATAAGCTCTCCTAGTGAATCCAGGAGGCGTGAAAAGTGCATGGGTCCTTGGTGACAATGGGTGAGATGTGTTGGTGGGCTGTTCGGTCCTTGCGTTTTCAGTTTTCTCGTGAACATAAGCAGTTGACCAGCTGGTGGTCCCTTGCACGTCGGTTTGTCTAGTCAAGAAAGAAAAAGATCGTTAGGCCAATAAAAGACTCTCGACGGGCAAACCTGATTGAACAGAGAAAATGTTAGGAATAAATTAGGAATCATCATTCATGTGTCCAATCCTAAGTAGCGACGTTCCTTTTTCTTTTAACATGTACTCCCTCTGTTTCTAAATATTTGTCTTTCTAGACATTTTAAATGACTATCATATACGGATGTATGTAGACATATTTTAAAGTGTAGATTCACTCATTTTGTTTCGTATGTAGTCACTTGTTAAAATGTCTAAAAAGACAAATATTTAGGAACGGAGGGAGTAACTGCCATCGTTTGGAGGCAGCTGCCCCTATGTATATATACCTTTTCTATCA
>NC_041391.1:49433997-49436173 GCF_002162155.2 Triticum dicoccoides
GATATATGTTATTTTACTTTTGTTTAAATTTTCAGTTTTATTTTTGTTTTTTTGTTGCTATTCACGAATATTTCTTTTCAAAACAAGTGTGAACTTTTTTAAAACATCTCACTAACTACTTTTAAATTTCATGAAAATTTCTCCAAAACGTGAACATTTATTAGTAGATAAATCAATACGTTTTAGATTGTATGAATTTTGAAATGTGTGCACAAACCCATGATCATTTTACATCACGATATCTTTTTCTTCTGGTTATGTGTTTTCCTCTTCACTTTTCTTTTTATTTATTTGAAGGAATCGTCCGGGCAGAAACGGGGAAGAATCTCTTCTGTCGTAGAGGCCTCGTCGAGTGCTTCCGCTACGCCAGGATATGGAGCAACCCCTTTTTTCAGTTTAAATTGGTCCAAATACGCAGAATTTCTGACTTTTGGCGAAGGACTAGATCTAGTAACCGGTGGTCTCTGGCTGACCGATATTGCGCACCATCATTTAGCTATTGCTATTCTTTTCCTAATCGTGATCATGTTTCCAATGGACGGATATTTTTAAAGCATGAGCACTTTTCAAAAATAAACAACTATTTAAATTTATGATCATTTTTAAAAATGTATGAACATATCATGTGAACACTTTATAAAATATCATGAACCTATTTCAAAATGTACAATCATATTTTTAAAAAGTAGATGAACATTTTTTTAAAGTTCCTGGACATTTTCTAAAATACCTTTTGAAATTACTTGCACATTTTTTTAGAACTTCAATAAGAAAACACACGTAAAAATAATAAAAGAAACGAAATCTAGCCAACCTATACTAATGGATCAGCCCAATATATAAAGTAGCGGGCGGGGCCTTGCCATTGGACTCTATAAGAGTCCTATGGTGCTGGTACGCTATGTGCCTCGGGGGGAGGGTGTATGGGATGGCATGATCAGTTATCATAGTGGTTAGCGCTTGTGTGAATTTCATCGAAAATACGTGATGTATGTAACTATCGTTATCTTTCCCCTTACGTTTAAACCGTGCCTCCAGTAAAGTCAAGGACGGCCCCATCGCAAGGAAAAACACCAAGCCTAGCATAATTAAGGCCTGAAACCCAGCACCAAATCATGGTACATCCACAAAAAAAATAGAACCCATAAAAGAAGAACGCGCAGCAAAGCGTGCGACAACTTCTAGTACATCAGAAAATCCACAACATTTTTTGCCCGCCGAGATGGTAGAAGCTTCCTTTCTACCAACAGAGACATTATAAAGGAAAAGCGAAGCAACCCAATGAACACATACGAATCGGGATGCGACAAGGTCGGGTAGTTAGCTAAGTCAAATAAGTATATAGGCGTATAATGAAGCTAGCAAAATACTTCGTCTCTTTTTATGAAGTTTGATCAATTTTATTGGAATATGAACATTCACTATACAAAACATATTAGATGCATCATTAAATTAATTTTCACATTGTATGACTTTAGTATTGTAGATGTTGATATTATTTAATATAAATTTGATCAATCTTGACGTAGTTTGGCTTCAAACAAAATCTTACGTGCGGAGTAAATAGAAATGGAGGAAGTAACTTTATTTATCTATCTCGGCAAAACTCCCCACAAAATAAAAATATGAAAAAAAATCTCGGCGGAACAAGTCCCGAGAGAGATTCGAGGAATGTATACAAATTCGACTTTGTTCATTTCATAAGACGTGGCCGACCGACGATTGCAACCATATATTAATGGCAGAGCCCAACCAAACTAAAGATCCGATCTCCCCTTTTTATCCAAACATTGAATTGAAAATACAACTATAAACCTTTGGACATCTTTGATTCGCAGGAATTTTAAAACGCGTGAAGAAGAAAAATATAGGATTGAAGTGGAATGTCCAATTGAATCCTAGAGGATAGCAGAATGTGTTTGATGCGACATGAAAGACAAAGAAATTGTAAACAGTTGTTGGAGTGTTAGGTTTCGTAAGAAATGTAGTACAAATGATTCCTTAGGGAAAAGAATCCTATTAAGATCCAATCCTATGAATAAAACAATCAATATAGAAAAAATTCATCAAAAGTCCTATGAAATAGCTTTAAATCAAAGGTACCCTTAATCGAGCTCTAACAAGGACATCCGTTACATGAAATTGTGTGACCTGAAACCAAATATCAGACGAAAAG
>NC_041391.1:49436505-49474703 GCF_002162155.2 Triticum dicoccoides
CATCATTCATGCCAGTCCCAAATGAACATACCAACTTTACACAAAAGTAAATATAATAATTATATTTCACAAAAGTACCCTAGAAAGTTAGGAGAGAAACCAAATTAAGGGAAAACAAACAAAGAGAACCATGTGTCCGACCGACGATTGCAACCATATATTAATGGCAGAGCCCAGTCAAACTCAAGATCCGATCTCCCCTTTTTTATCTATACATGGAATAGAAAAGACAACTAAACCTTAAACCTTTGGAGCTCTTTGATTTGCAGGAATATCAAAATGCATGAACAAGGAAAATATAGGATTGAAGTGGCATGTCGAATTGAATCCTAGAGGATAGCAGAATATGTTTGATGCCACATGAAAAGCAAAGAAATTGTAAACAGTTGTTGGAGTGTTAGGTTTCGTAAGAAATGTAGTACAAATAATTCCTTAGGAAGAAAATCTTATATGATCCAATTCTACAAATCAAACAATCAATATAGAAAAATTCATCCAAAATCCTACGAAATTGCTTTAAATCAAAGGTACCCTTAGTGCAAGCTCTAACAAGGACGTCGGTTACATGAAATTGTATGACTCGAAACCAAATATCAAATGAAAAGAAATACATGGTTCGATTCGCGATAGATCTTGAGTGAAGAAATCGTTACAGACACCTCGTAGTTGACCGATACACCATACCACACAAATATTAGTGCTGGAAACACTGAAATGGATCTAGAAAATATGCGAGCACCCATGCAACTCTAGAACTTAAACCCGGTGTATCAGTTCCATCACAAGAAATATAACCATCTAAACTATACTTAGTTACCCTAAAAAAAGTATACTTAGTTTGCAATTTTAATTTGAACTTTAACCGAAGCAGCACATGCGACGCATTAAAAATAATAAAATGTGAACCAAATATCGAATCATATAGACACAGAAATACTCAATTGTGGGAATCACCAAAAGAAAAACACAAACATCATACCGATGCGAAATAGCAAAGGTAAACTTATGCCAACTTTCCATGAAAAGTTATAAAGCGTCCAACTATAACTAGAATTAATATCAATCTTGATCGATCAATTTCACCTGCCCAGCAAATCTGTGACTGATGTCGTCCCTGTTGTCGTGGACCCGGAAGCCGGTCATTATCAGATAGGGCAACTGCATGCCACACCACAACATATATAAATAAAGAGATTCAATCATCAATCGAATAGAGTGTACTATGTGTTTGCTTTGGCGTCTGATCTGGCCATACATAGCAGATGCCGCGGTTGGCGACGGGGATGGAGACGTGGTTGTCACTGCTCGGCCGGGCCAACGTGTTGTTGTCGAGGTTGGCTACCACGGCGCGTACCGCCCGCTCCAAGAGGTTCTCGGCTGTGGTCACGGGCTCCGGCGAGGGCAGGCGCCTTCTGCAGAAAAGAATAAAACACGCGTACGTGAGGGACTCAGATCTGTTGTATACATGCACGAGAAATTAAGCTAAGCTTCAGTGTCAGGGCGGTGTGTGCTTACCCGGTGGACATAAGGGCGAGGCTGCCGTACTCCATCTCGACCTCCCGCCGTCGGGAGTTGGTGCTGCTCAGTGGCCATGAGATGATGGATCGAAGTGAAGAGCAGTCCTGTCTTGTGCGGGGGTAGGAGGAGGGAGGGGGAAGAGTGTTGTGCCGATCGGCTGGAGGGAAGGGTGGGTGGAGCTTTTATAGGCGGGCTGGGGCAAATGTGAATGCGCCTGGGGGTAGTAAGAGATAAGGGTAGAGGATTAGGGCACGGCTAATGCACAGCTACAGAGGAGCCGGTTGGGCTGAAAAAGCAAAGGAGAGAGAGACGTGGTCCGGGCGCACATGCAATAGCTCACCATCCATCGTAGCTCACACGTGCGTTGGATGAATGTGAAACGGAACCGTGCTTAAACTCTAGATTTTTTGTCTAAAAAAACCACCTGTCCAACAAAATTGACAAAAAAAACCACTTTCAAACGAAATTGACAGAAGAAACCACCCTAGCCGTGGCGGCAGGTGCGGCAGCTGACGCGTGGCACCTGCCGCCACACTGGCAGGCGGCAGCACCTGCCGCCACAAGGCCATGCGGCAACTGGCGCATAACAGCCAGCCAACGCCCAAAACGGAACGTGGGGCTGCATGTGATCCCTGCTGCCTAGTGGTGCACGACTGTTTGCCTACGTTTCGTTTCGTCTGCATTTGTTTCGTCTGACAAATAAAGGCGTTTTGTCTGTGTTTTGTTTCGTCTAACGAATAATGGCATAGATTCGTATATCCCTATCGTTGATTCCTATACATATAGTGCACTGTATTTCCAAATAATAATCGTTTATTTACAAATAAAGCCTTCGAATCTCATCGTCGGCCTCCTCGCACCGGCCTCAACGCCTGGCGGAACATTACCGTCGCAAGCCTCATTGTCGGCCTCCTCACGCCGGGATTCACCCGGCGGACTTTCACCGCCGCGGTCTCATCGATGGCCTCCTCGCCCGGCGGAACTGCTCCGCCGCGGGCCTCATCGTCGGCCTCTTCGCACCGGCCTCATCGCCTGGCAGACCTTCGCCGCCGGCCTCCTCACGTCGACATCATCGCCAAGCGGACCTTCACCGCCGCGAGCCTCATCGTCCGGCAGACCTGCTCCATCGCAGGCCTCATCGTCGGCCTCCTCACGTCTGCCTCAACACCCATCTGCCTCCTCGCGTACCTTCCCCGCCGCTTCTCATTATGGGCCTCCTCGCACCGACATCATCGCCCGGCAGACCTTCACCGTCGCGGGCCTCATTGCCAGCCTCCTCGCACTAGCCTCATCGCCCAGCGAACCTGCTCCGTCGCGAGGGTCATCGTCGGCCTCCGGTAGCGAAGGTCAGCTGGGCGATGGGACCGACGATGAGGCTTGCGACATCGAAGGTCCGACAAGCGATGAGGCCGGTGCGAAGAGGCCGACGATGAGGCCCGCGGCGGAGCAGGTCCGCTGGGCGATGAGGCCTGCGCGAGGAGGCCGACGATGAGGCCTGTGGCGGCGAATGTCCGCTAGGCGACGAGGCTGGTGCGAAGAGGCCGACGATGAAACCCGCGGCGGTGAAGGTCCGCGGGGTGTATCGCCCAACGCGAGGAGGCCGACGGTGAGGCCTGCGGCGGTGATGTTCCGCGCGGCGTTGAGGCCGGTGCGAGAAGGCCGATGAAGAGGCCCGCAACAGAGGCTCGTATTATTATTCATAAATTAACGATTAGTATTTGCAAAAATAGTGGACTGCATGCCTAGGAATCAATAGCAGGGACATAGGAATATGTGGTATTATTCGTCAGATGAAATGAAACGCAGAGAAACAAAATATAGATGAAACTAGCAGCAGACAAACAGTCCTGCCGCCACCCCACTAAGCGGCAGGGAGCACATGCAGCCCCCCATTCCGTTCTTGGGGGCTTGCTGGCTGTTATGCGCCTGTTGCCGCCAGGCCATGTGGTGGCAGGGGCTGCCGCCTGCCGGCGTGGCGGCAGGTGCCACGCGTCGGCTGCCGCGCCTACCGTCACGGTTGGGCTGGTCTCTTCTGCTAATTTCATTTGAAGGTAGTCTTTTTTGTCAATTTCGTTGGGTAGGTAGTCTTTTTGGACAAAAATTCTAAACTCTATGCGATAACGTGGCTGGGCTGGGGGCAGCACCTAGGTGTGCCCCGACAGTGACAATGTCTGTACTAATACTATAGACCAGGAAGCGCGTGGTGGGTAGCGGGCCACTCGTGGGTGGCTAATGTGTACTACTCTCTCTGACTGGGAATGGCAGCGTGCCTGATGCTACACTTTCAGGTATGTGCACCGCTCGAGGGGAATGTCCCTCCGCACAAGGCAGATGCATTACAACAATTGTAATTTCCGCCTAGCCTCCATAGACCTATAGTGCACAACAGCGGGAGCAGTGTATAAATACCTTTCATCTTGATGATTCGACGTAAGTCTCCAAAGAAGTATAAATACAACAGCGGGATATACATTTTTGATGTATTTCTCTATTGTTTCCCCTCTCTTACAAATGCATTCAGACTTCGTGGTAGCAAAACTTACATTCATGATAATCCAGATCTGGATGCTGCAAGTGGGGTGCTTAGGAAAGAAAGTGAGAAATGTTCCAAATCTCTGCCATGCTTGGTTGGAGGCTTTTTCCTGGATGCTTTAACTTCTCAAGGCAGTGTCACGTTAGCCCACACTCGACGTCTGGTCTAGGA
This sequence comes from Triticum dicoccoides, assembly GCF_002162155.2. Classification (NCBI taxonomy): domain Eukaryota; kingdom Viridiplantae; phylum Streptophyta; class Magnoliopsida; order Poales; family Poaceae; genus Triticum; species Triticum dicoccoides. The sequence goes on from NC_041391.1 coordinate 49,440,728, forward strand.
CGACTAGGATACATGCAATCACCATGTGACTCTAATATACTTGATGTATTATATCAATCATCATCCTTGTCATCACTTTTCATACATACATTATAACCATAATCAGTCTCATATTTAAGAATTGACATATCTGTATTTAAATCTACAATGTAATTATTAATTAACACAATCCTTTATATGCGCAAATACAAAGTTATTAGTAGAAATAAGACTTTTACCGTTTCTCTTTGTCAACTTTCTTTCCCCTTGAATGCTACTTCCAACATTTGATTCAACTATTTCAATACGATGTCTCTTCCTGGAACTTGTATTGTTACATATTGAAGCTTTTTCTCTAATACCAAGAATATATCAAAAATATTTAGAGTAAAAGACACAACAAAAAGCTGCCTACAACAAATATTATCTTTTGAAGCTACATAAACACTACTCACTGCAGAAACTTCTGTCAAAATACTCTTGGGAACTTGCTAAACTGAACAATTAAACAAAAAAAAGAATTGAAATATGAAAGATTATATAATATCAATAATTTAAACTAAAGTATAATACATAATACCATGTTTTCCCATGATACATGTTGGCTTATTTGCCCATTCATGCAGACATTCAGATGACCTTGTTTCAATACAACACATGCAAGATTTTTTCTAACAGTGAGAACACTTTATCTATAAATCAAATATCTTGTATCATTATATGATTCTTATTGATATTCACTCATGGATTCTTTTAGCGTGCCTCGCTTGACTTCTTGAGTTACAGAATGTTTCACCTTCAAACATGGTATAGACTGTAAAATAAATAAACTATAACTATAAGACGGAACATTTAATATATCTGGATAAGTATCATTTATGTGGTCATTGAACTTTCCATTCTAAATACGCTGCGGAATTGTAGTATCTAAGCACTGCTCTATATTCTTCTAAACAACTTCAACACTTTTCATATTTACATTTCTATTGAATGAATTCTTTGACAAATAGTGCTTTCAGTGCAAAGACTGTCGTTTTCAATTTCAGTTTCAGTCATTGAACATTAGTTTTTTCAAAAAAAAATGGAATTGCGATAATAATTTAGAGTATAATTTCACATTAGGTTTGCTTTAATATTAGTACTTACGAATCTTTAATCTACGAAAAATCAAATCAACACAAATAGTTAAGTTTCCTTAACATATTATTGGCAATTCAATTCTATTGCACTAAATTTCAGACCGTAGTAACTTAAATCACTCTTTGTACATAAGTAACGTGTTGTCGCTGTTTTTGTTCAAACTGTAATATTCTGGAATATAATATTTCAGTATGTAGAACGTCAATAACTCCAACAATGCCACAACTGCAAGATTCAAGCAATATTAGTATCGACAACAAAAGTGGAGTACAACAACACAAAGTCAAAAAAATAAACATGATGAATAAAATTCAAGTACTAATATGGTTATTGTTCTAACGATTCCAAACACTAGCACATCACAATGCTTTCAACATGACAAATTAAGTTAAACTAATAATAAACAAACACATGTCCTACGTTAAGTTTAAATTTCATTAAAAGTAACTTAACTTTAAACCTTCGAAAATCAAGTTTCAGGTGATGTAACTTATTTGAACACATTTTAAAAACATATATATACTGGCATTGTTTTCACCTACATTGTAATATTCCAACTCATACTACTTCATATTAGACAGACTCAATATGTCTGTCTAATATGTCAGATAGATTCTGCATCGTAAGATCCCGCATTCATATACAAGTTTTGCACAAATTCATATTTAAATTGTCAAACATTACAATTTTGTATCAAATATGCCCGCCAATTGCAACATAAAACAAATTGAGCATGCATACCAACTGTGACAGCTATGCACGCTGTCACCAGCATATGGTCCCACATATAAGAAGCCACGTCACCCACATATGGACCTGCTTGCCAGCATCCATGTCAGCACTAAATTGGGCCCACATGTTAGAATGATTAACTGATCAAACGACAACATCGTCACAGAAAAAATGATGACCGGTCCCACATGTATGTAGCCACGTCAGCATCTTATGGTCCCATTTGTCAGCAGTGTTGTGATGTCTACTACGCAACTTATTCTTGTAGACTCGTGTTGGGCCTCCAAGTGCAGAGTTTTGTTGGGCAGTAGCAATTTCCCTCAAGTGAATGACCTAAGGTTTATAAATCCGTGAGAAGCGTAGGATGAAGATGGTCTCTCTCAAACAACCCTGCAAGCAAATAACAAAGAGTCTCTTGTGTCCCCAACACACCCAATACAATGGTAAATTGTATAGATGCACTATTTCGGTGAAGAGATGGTTATACAAGTGTAATATGGATTGTAGATATAGGTTGTTATAATCTGAAAATATAAAAACAGTAAGGTAGCAAGTAGTAAAAGTGAGCAAAAACGGTGTTGCAATGCTTGAAAATAAGGCCTAGGGTTCATACTTTCACTAGTGCAAAATCTCTCAACAATGCTAACATAATTGGCTCATATAATAATCACTCAACGTGCAACAAAGAATCACTCCAAAGTTCCTATCGCGGAGAACATAAGATGAAATTATTTGTAGGGTACGAAACCACCTCAAAGTTATTCTTTCTGATCAATCTTTTGAGCTATTCCTATAAGTGTCACAAACAACCCTAGAGTTCATACTAAAATAACACCATATGACATGCATCAATCAACCCTAATGCCACCTAGATACTTCAATGTCATCACAAGTATCCGTGGGTTGATTATATGATGTGCATCACACAATTTCAGATTCATAATATTCAATCCAACACACAAAACTTCACAGAGTACCCCAAGATTTCTATCGGAGAAAGGAATATGAAAACGCGCATTAACCCCTATGCATAGATTACCCTAATGTCACCACGGGAATCCGCAAGTTGATAATCGGAACATACATCAAGTGAATCAATAGAACATTCCATTGTCACCACGGATATCCCATCGCAAGACATACATCAAGTGCTCTCACATCCAAAAGATTCAATCCTACATAACAATTAAAACCTCAAAGGAAAATATTCAATTCATTACAAGAAGGTAGAAAAGGAAGAACACCATAAGATCCAAATCTATTAACAAAGCTCACGGTACATCAAGATCGTGTCAAACACATAGCTACTGGTACATACCCTCAGCCCCGAGGGTGAACTACTCCCTCCTCGTCATGGTGGCCACCGGGATGATGAAGATGGCCTTCGGTGATGATTTCCCCCCTCTGGCAGAGTGCCGTAATGGGGTTCCGATTGGTTTTTTCGTGGTTCTTTTTGGGGTTTTTTGGTATTTATAGGAATTTTTGGCGTCGTTCTGACGTCAAGGGAGTGCCCGAGGGGCCCACAAGCTCGGGGGGGGGGGTGCTCCTTAGGGTAGTGGGCGTGCCCCCCAGGCTTGTGGCCTCCTCGTCCACTTCCTGGCCCAGCTCCGATGCTTCGGGGGTCTCTTTTAGTCCATAAAAAATCATCGTAAATTTTTAGCCCATTTCGAGAACTTATATTTCTGCACAAAAAACGACACCATGGTAGTTCTGCTGAAAACAACGTTAGTCCTTGCTAGTTCTAATCAAATCATACCAAAATCATATAAAATTATTGTAAACATGGCATGAATACTTCATAGATTATAGATACGTTGGAGACGTATCATGTTGAATGGTCAAAAATGACGCCCGGGTTATTAATAACAGGACCGTCAGTGATAAAACCAACGGCAAACCCACATGGAAGCTGCCACATCAGCTACTACAGGCCCCAGTTATGAGAATCTTTGACCAGTCAAACCCATGGACCTATTAGTGGTAACGGGTTATCTTCAGCAAAAAACGATCTTAGGTAATAGATTAGCCTATTGTAGGTGATAGTCTGGGCCGTCACTAATTCGTCTTGATCGTATCTACTTTTCCAAATACTTTTGCTCTTGTTTTGGACTCTAATTTGCATGATTTGAACGAAACTAACCCAGACTGGCGTTGTTTTCAGCAGAACTATCATGGTGTTGTTTTGTGCAGAAATAAAAGTTTTCGGAATTGGACGAAACTTTTTGGAGATTTTTATGGAATATATAAAAACTTCTAGAGCCAAGACTTAGAGGAGGGGAGCCACCAGTGACCCATGAGCCACCAGGGCGTGCAGTGGTGCCTCGTGGGGCCTACGTGGCTTGATACGTCTCCATTGTATCCAAACATTTTGATATATTATACGTTTTTTCGACATCGTATGCAAAAGTTATAGTCGTTTTACATTTTCATAACACTTTTTTTGCAAAACATGTCGAAATTTATGTTTTTAAATTTCCCTAACTAGTAGATGTAGTAACATAACTACATCTCGAAGGATTTTAATTTTTGAAGTTTTTATCATTTTATTCAAACTGAAATGGCGATGACGAGCGGGAGGGGGTAGAGTTTGAAAATTTTCCCTTAGTCCCGGTTTGTGTCTCCAACCGGGACTAAAGGTTAGACCCATTTAGTTCCAGTTTGTGACACAAACCGGGACTAAAGGTCTAACCTATGGTCCCGGTTTGTGTCACAAAACGGGACACGAGTCCCGGTTTGTGACACAAACCGGGACTATAGCTACACCATGAACCGGGACTAATGGTGCCATAATCGAACCGGGACTAATGGGCACATTAGTACCGGGTCGTAATCGAACCGGGACTACTGAGGTGAACGTAAGGTCGTTTTTCTACTAGTGGTTCTTCGTTGGGAGGGCTGATCTGGAGTTCGTTCGGGGCTTCGGAGAGGGGAATTCGTCGCCGCCGTCATCATCAACCTTCATTCACAACCAATTTCTTGAGGCTCACCGTAGGGAGTGAGTAACTTCTTCCTAGGCTTGCTGGACGGTGATGGGTTGGATGAAATTTATCATGTAATCGAGTTATTTTTGTTAGGGCTGATACATCTCCAACGTATCTAAATTTTTTTATTGTTCCATTTTGTTATATTATCATTCTTGGATGTTTTACACTCATTTTATATCATTTTTTGGTACTAACCTATTGATATAGTGCCCAGTGCCAGTTGTTGTTTTTTGCATGTTTCTTACATCCCAGGAAATAATCAATACCAAACGGAGTCCAAATGCAGCGAAACTTTTTGTGGATTTGATTTTGGGCCAGAAAACATCCAGTGAGCCAGGAACGCACCTGAGGGGAGCTCCGAGGGGAGCCCAACCCACCAGGGCATGCCTGGGGGGACAGGCGCGCCACGGTGGGTTGTGCCCTCCTCGTTGTCCTCCCGCACCGCCTCTTTGCTCTATAAATACCCCAATATTCCAAAAACCCTAGGGGAGTCGACGAAAATCATTTCCAGGCGCCACAGAGTCTAGAAACACCAGATCCAATCTAGGCACCATCTCGGAGGGGTTCATCATGTCCATTGGTGCCTCTCCGAAGATGTGTGAGTATTACTTTGTAGACCTACGGGTCCGTAGTTAGTAGCTAGATGACTTCCTCTCTCTCTTTTGATTATCAATACAATGGTCTCTTGGAGATCCATATGATGTAAGTCTTTTTGCAGTGTGTTTGTTGGGATTCGATGAACTTTGAGTTTATGATCAGATCTATGTTTTTATCCATGAAAGTTATTTGAGTCTTCTTTGATCTCTTATATGCATCATTGATTATAGCCTCGTATTTCTTCTCCGATATTTGGGTTTTGTTTGGCCAACTTGATCTATTTATCTTGCAAGAAGAGGTGCTTTGTGATTGGTTTGATCTTACGATGCTTGATCCTAGTGACAGAAAGGGAAACGGCACATATGTATCGTTGCTATTAAGGATAACAAGATGGGGTCTTCTACATAAATAGATCTTGTCTACATCATGTCATCGTTCTTATTGCATTACTCCGTTTTCCCATGAACTTAATGTTGGGGAACGTAGCAGAAATTCAAAATTTTCTACGCATCACCAAGATCAATCTTTGGAGATTCTAGCAACAAGAGAGAGAGGAGTTTATCTTCATACCCTTGAAGATCGCGATGTGGAAGCGTTTCAAGAACGCGGATGATGGAGTCATACTCGCGGCGATTCAAATCGCGGAAGATCCGGTCTAGCGCCGAACGGATGGCGCCTCTGTGTTCAACACACGTACAGCCCTAAGACGTCTCCTCCTTCTTGATCCAGCAAGGGGAGAGGAGAAGTTGAGGGAGAACTCCGACAGCACGACGGCGTGGTGGTGGTGGAGCTCGTGGTTCTCCAGCAGGGCTTCGCCAAGCACTATGGAGGAGGAGGAGGTGTTGGAGGAGGGAGAGGGTTGTGCCAAGGGAAGGGTGCGGCTGCCCTCCCACCCCTCCACTATGTATAGGGGCAAGGGGAGAGGGGGAGGCGCCCTAGGGTTTTCCCTAGGGGGCGGCGGCCAAGCAGATTGGATCTCCCTAGGGAAAATCCTAGGGAGACTTGCCCCCAAGCCAAGCAGGTGGAGGATTGCCTCCCAAGCCAGGTGGAGGTGCCCCACCTCCCCAAATAACGTGGGAAAGGGTGTGGGGGACGCACCACCCCTTAGTGGGCTGGTTTGCCCCTTCCCCTTTGGCCCATGAGGCCCTCCAACACTTGCCGGGGCTCCCGAAACACCTTTCGGTCATGCTGGCCATAGCCTGGTACCCCCGGAACACTTCCGGACTCCGATACCCTTTGTCCAATGTATCGATCTTCACTGTCGGACCATTCCGGAACTCCTCGTGACGCCCGGGATCACATCCGGGAATCCGAACTACCTTAGGTAACCACATACTATTTCCCATAACAACTCTAGCGTCACCGAACCTTAAGTGTATAGACCCTACGGGTTCGGGAACCATGCAGACATGACCGAGACGTTCTCCGGCCAATAACCAACAGCGGGATCTGGATACCCATGTTGGCTCCCACATGTTCCACGATGATCTCATCGGATGAACCACGATGTCGAGGATTCAATCAATCCCGTATACAATTCCCTTTGTCCATTGGTATGTTACTTGCCCGAGATTCGATCGGCGGTATCCCTATACCTTGTTCAATCTCGTTACCGGCAAGTCTCTTTACTCGTTGCATAATGCATGATCCCGTGACTAACTACTTAGTCACATTGAGCTCATTATGATGATGCATTACCGAGTGGTCCCAGAGATACCTCTCTGTCATACGGAGTGACAAATTCCAGTCTCGATTCGTGCCAACCCAATAGACACTTTTGGAGATACCTGTAGTGCACCTTTATAGCCACCCAGTTATGTTATGACGTTTGGTACACCCAAAGCATTCCTACGGTATCCGGGAGTTGCACAATCTCATGGTCTAAGGAAATGATACTTGACGTTAGAAAAGCTTTAGCAAACGAACTACACAATCTTATGCTATGCTTAGGATTCGGTCTTGTCCATCACATCATTCTCCTAATGATGTGATCCTGTTATCAATGACATCTAATGTCCATGGTCAGGAAATCATAACCATCTATTGATCAACGAGCTAGTCAACTAGAGGCTCACTAGGGACATGTTGTGGTCTATGTATTCACACATGTATTACAGTTTCCAGTTAATACAATTATAGAATGAACAATAGACAATTATCATGAACAAGGAAATACAATAATAACCATTTTACTATGGCCTTTAGGGCATATTTCCAACAGTCTCCCACTTGCACTAGAGTCAAATAATCTAGTTCACATCACTATGTGATTGTAATGAATTCAACACCCATGGGGTTTGATCATATCTCGCTTGTGAGAGAGGTTATTAGTCAACGGGTCTGAACTTTTCAGATCCATGTGTGATTTACAAATCTCTATGTAATCTTGTAGATGCAGCTACCACGCTCTATTTGGAGCTATTCCAAATAACTGTTCTACTATACGAATCCGGTTTACTACTGAGAATCATCCGGATTAGTGTCAAAGTTTGCATCGACGTAACCCTTTACGACGAACTCTTTTACCACCTCCGTAATCGAGAAAATTCCTTAGTCCACTAGTTACTAAGGATAACCTTGACCGCTGTCCTGTGATCCATTCTTGGATCACACTTGTACCCCTTGACTGACTCATGGCAAGGCACACTTTAGGTGCGCTAAACAGCATAGCATACTGTGGAGCCTACGTCTAAAGCATAGGGGACGACCTTCGTCCTTTCTCTCTCTTCTGCCGTGGTCAGGTCTTGAGTCTTACTCAATACTCACACCTTATAACACAGCCAAGAACTCCTTTGCCGATCTATTTTGAACTCCTTCAAAACCTTGTCACAGTGCGTACTCATTTGAAAGTACTATCAAGCGATTTTGATCTATCCTTATAGATCTTGATGCTCAATGTTCAAGTAGCTTAATCCAGGTTTTCCATTGAAAAACACTTTTCAAATAACCCTATATGCTTTCTAGAAATTCTACATCATTTCCGATCAACAATATGTCAACAACATATACTCATCAGAAATGCTATAGTGCTCCCACTCACTTCTTTGGAAATACAAGTTCCTCATAAACTTTGTATAAATCCAAAATCTTTGATCATCTCATCAAAGTGTATATTCCAACTCCGAGATGCTTAATCCAGTCCTTAGAAGGATTGCTGGAGCTTTGCATACTTGTTAGCATCTTTTAGGATTGACAAAACCCTCTGTTTGTATCACATACAACCTTTCCTCAAGAAACCCATTGAGGAAACAATGTTTTGACATCCTATCTCCAAGATTTCATAAATAATGCAGTAACTGCTAATATAATTCCAACAGACTCTTAGCATCGCTACGAGTGAGAAAGTCTCATCATAGTCAACTCCTTGAACTTGTTGGAAAACATCTTAGCGACAAGTCGAGCTTTCTTAATGGTTACACTTACCATCATTGCCCGTCTTCCATTTAAAATCCATCTGTACTCAATAGCCTTATGACCATCGAGTAGTTCTTTCAAAGTCTATACTTTATTTTCATACATGGATCCTCTCTCAGATTTTATGGCCTCGAGCCATTCGTCGGAATCCGGGTCCACCATCACTTCTCCATAGCTCATAGGTTCATTGTTGTCTAGCAACATGACCTCCAAGACATGATTACGTACCACTCTGAAGTAGTACGTATCCTTGTCAACCTATGAGTTTTGATAGTGACTTGATCCGAAGTTTCATGATCAATATCATCAGCTTCCATTCCAATTGGTGTAGGCGCCACAGGAACAACTTCCTGTGCCCTGCTACACACTAGTTGAAGTGACGGTTCAATAACCTCATCAAGTCTCCACCATCCTCCCACTCAATTCTTTCAAGAGAAACTTTTCCTCGAGAAAGGACTCGTTTCTAGAAACAATCACTTTTGCTTCTGGATCTGAAATAGGAGGTGTACCCAACTGTTTTGGGTGTCCTATGAAGATGCATTTATCCGCTTTGGGTTTGAGCTTATCAGGCTAAAACTTTTCCACATAAGCTTCACAGTCCCAAACTTTTAAGAAATGACAGCTTAGGTTTCTCTAAACCATAGTTCATACACTGTCATCTCAACGGAATTACGTGGTGCCTTATTTTAAGTGAATGCGGTTGTCTCTAATGCCTAACCCATAAACAATAGTGGTAATTCGATAAGAGACATCATGGTATGCACCATATCCAATAGGGTGCAACTATGATGTTCAGACGCACCATCACACTATGGTGTTCCAGTCGGTATTAGTTGTGAAACAATTTCCACAATGTCTTAATTGTATACCAAACTCATAAATCAGATACTCATCTCTATGATCATATCATAGACATTTTATCCTCTTGTCACGACGATCTTCAACTTCACTCTGAAATTACTTGAACCTTTCAATAATTCAGACTTGTGTTTCATCAAGTAAATATACTCAACATCTACTCAAATCATCTATGAAGTAAGAACATAACGATATCCACTGCATGCCTCAGCACTCATTGGACCGCATACATCAAAATGTATTACTTCCAACAAGTTGCTTTCTTGTTCCATCTTACTGAAAATGAGGCTTTTCAGTCATCTTGCCCATGTGGTATGATTTGCATGTCTCAAGTGATTCAAAATCAAGTGAGTCCAAATGATCCATCTGCATGGAGTTTCTTCATGTGTACATACTAATAGACATGGTTCGCATGTCTCAAACTTCTCAAAAAACGAGTGAGTCCAAAATATCCATCAACATGGAGCTTCTTCATGCGTTTTATACCAATATGACTCAAATGGCAGTGCCACAAGTAGGTGGTACTATCATTACTATCTTATATCTTTTGGCATGAACATGTGTATCAGTACGATCGAGATTCAATAAACCATTCATTTTAGGTGCAAGACCATTAAAGGTATTATTCAAATAAACAGAGTAACCATTATTCTCCTTAAATGAACAACCGTATTGCGATAAACATAATCCAATCATGTTTATGCTCAACGCAAACACCAAATAACAATTATTTAGGTTTAACACCAATCTTGATGGTAGAGGGAGCGTGCGATGTTTGATAATATCAACCTTGGAAATACTTCCAGCACATATCGTCACCTCGCCTTCAGCTAGTCTCCGTTTATTCCTATTTCGAGTTACTAACACTTAACAACCGAACCGGTATCTTAATACCCTGGTGCTACTAGGAGTACTAGTAAAGTACACATTTAATACAATGTATATCCAATATACTTCTGTCAACTTTGCCAGCCTTCTCATCTACCAAGTATCTAGGGTAGTTCTGCTTCAGTGACCGTTCCCTCATTATAGAAGCACTTAGTCTCGGGTTTGGGTTCAACCTTGGGTTTCTTCACTAGAGCAGCAACTTATTTACCGTTTCATGAAGTATCCCTTCTTTCCCTTGCCCTTCCTGAAACTAGTGGTTTACTAACCATCAACAATTGATGCTCCTACTTGATTTCTACTTTCGCGGTGTCAAACATGACGAATTGCTGAAGGATCATCATGTCTATCCCTGATATGTTATAGTTCATCACGAAGCTCTAGTAGCTTGGTGGCAGTGACTTTGGAGAACTATCACTATCTCATCTGGAAGATAACTCCCACTCAATTCAAGCGATTGCAGTACTCAGACAATCTGAGCACATGCTCAACGATTGAGCTTTTCTCCCTTAGTTTTTAGGTTAAGAAACTTATCAGAGGTCTCATACCTCTTAACGTGGGCACGAGCCTGAAATCCCAGTTTCAGTCTTTGGAACATCTCATATGTTCTCCGACGTTTCAAAAACATCTTTGGTGCCTCAATTCTAAACCGTTAGCATTATGCACTAAACTATCACGTAGTCATCAAAACGTGTATGTCAAATGTTCGCAACATCCACAGATGACGCTCGAGGTTCAGCACACTGAATGGTGCATTAAGGACATAAGCCTTCTACGCAGCAATGAGGATAATCCTCAGTTTACGGACCTAGACCGCATAATTGCTACTATCAATTTTCAACTAAAATTTCTCTAGGAACATATCTTAAATAGTAGAACTAAAGTGTAAGCTACGACATAATTTGCAAAGACCTTTTGACTATGTTCATGATAATTAAGTTCATCTGATTATTTAATGAACTCCCACTCAGATAGACATCCCTCTGGTCATCTAAGTGATACATGATCCGAATCAACTAGGCCGTGTCCGATCATCACGTGAGACAGACTAGTCATCATTGGTGAACATCTCCATGTTGATCGTATCTACTATACGACTCATGTTCGACCTTTCGGTCTCTTGTGTTCCGAGGCCATGTCTGTACATGCTAGGCTCGTCAAGTCAACCTAAGTGTTTTGCATGTGTAAATCTGGCTTACACCCGTTGTATGCGAACGTTAGAATCTATCACACCCGATCATCATGTGGTGCTTCGAAACAACGAACCTTCGCAACGGTGCACAGTTAGGGGGGACACTTTCTTGAAATTTTATGAGGGATCATCTTATTTATGCTACCGTCGTTCTAAGTAAATAAGGTGCAAAAACATGATAAACATCTCATGCAATCAAATAGTGACATGATATGGCCAATATAATTTTGCTCCTTTTGATCTCCATCTTCGGGGCGCCATGATCATCATCGTCACCGGCATGACACCATGATCTTTATCATCATGTCTTCATGAAGTTGTCTCACCAACTATTACTCCTACTACTATGGCTAACGATTTAGCAATAAAGTAAAGTAATTACATGACATTATTCAATGACACGTAGGTCATACAATAAATTAAGACAACTATTATGGCTCCTGCCGGTTGTCATTCTCATCGACATGCAAGTCGTGATTCCTATTACAAGAACATGATCAATCTCATACATCACATATATATCATTCATCATATCCTTTTGGCCATATTACATCACACGGCATATGCTGCAAAAACAGGTTAGACGTCCTCTAATTGTTGTTGCAAGTTTTTGCGTGGCTGCTATAGGTTTCTAGCAAGAATGTTTCTTACTTGCGCCAAAACCACAACGTGATATGCCAATTGCTATTTACCCTTCATAAGGACCCTTTTCATCGAATCCAATCCGACTAAAGTGGGAGAGACAGACACCCGCTAGCCACCTTATGCAACTGTGCATGTCAGTCGGTGGAACCTGTCTCACGTAAGCGTACGTGTAAGGTCGGTCCGGGCCGCTTCATCCCACGATGCCGCCGAATCAAGATAAGACTAGTAGTGGCAAGTACATTTACAAAATCGACGCCCACAACAACTTGTGTTCTACTCGTGCATAGAAACTACGCATAGAACTAGCTCATGATGCCACTGTTGAGGAACATAGCAGAAATTCAAAATTTTCTATGCATCACCAAGATCAATCTATGGAGATTCTAGCAACAAGAGAGAGAGGATTGTATCTTCATATCCTTGAAGATCGTGATGCGGAAGCGTTTCAAGAACGTGGATGACGGAGTCGTACTCGCGGCGATTCAAATCGCGGAAGATCCGATCTAGCGCCGAACGGACGGTGCCTCCGCCTTCAACACACGTACAGCCCTGGGATGTCTCCTCCTTCTTGATCCAGCAAGGGGAGAGGAGAAGTTGAGGGAGAACTCTGACAGCACGACGGTGTGGTGGTGGTGGAGCTCATGGTTCTCCAGCAGGGCTTCGCCAAGCACTACAAAGGAGGAGGAGGTGTTGGAGGAGGGAGAGGGTTGTGCCAAGGGAAGGGTGTGACTGCCCTCCCACGCCTCCACTATATATAGGGGCAAGGGGAGAGGGGGAGGCGCCCTAGGGTTTCCCCTAGGGGGCGCCGGCCAAGCAGATTAGATCTCCCTAGGGAAAATCCTAGGGAGACTTGCCCCCCAAGCCAAGCAGGTGGAGGATTGCCTCCCAAGCCAGGTGGAGGCACCCCACCTCCCCAAATAATGTGGGAAAGGGTGTGGGGGGCGCACCACCCCTTAGTGGGCTGGTTTGCCCCTTCCCCTTTGCCCATGAGGCCCTCCAACACTTGTCGGGGCTCTAGAAACACCTTTCGGTCATGCTGGCCATAGCCTGGTACCCCCGGAACACTTTCGGACTCCAAAGCCCTTTGTCCAATATATCGATCTTCATTGCCGGACCATTCCGGAATTCCTTGTGACGTCCAGGATCACATCCAGGACTCCGAACTATCTTCGGTAACCACATATTATTTTCCATAACAACTCTAGCGTCACCGAACCTTAAGTGTGTAGACCCTACGGGTTTGGGAACCATGCAGACATGAACGAGACGTTCTCCGGCCGATAACCAACAGCGGGATCTGGATACCCATGTTGGCTCCCACATGTTCCACGATGATCTCATCGGATGAACCACGATGTCGAGGATTCAATCAATCCCGTATACAATTCCCTTTGTCCATTGGTATGTTACTTGCCCGAGATTCGATCGGCGGTATCCCTATACCTTGTTCAATCTCGTTACCAGCAAGTCTCTTTACTCGTTCCATAATGCATGATCCCGTGACTAACTACTTAGTCACATTGAGCTCATTATGATGATGCATTACCGAGTGGGCCCAGAGATACCTCTCCGTCATACGGAGCGACAAATCCTAGTCTCGACTCGTGCCAACCCAACAAACACTTTTGGAGATACCTATAGTGCACCTTTATAGCCACCCAGTTATGTTGTGACTGGTACACCCAAAGCATTCCTACGGTATCCGGGAGTTGCAAATCTCATGGTCTAAGGAAATGATACTTGACATTAGAAAAGCTTTAGCAAACGAACTACACGATCTTATGCTATGCTTAGGATTGGGTCTTGTCCATCACATCATTCTCCTAATGATGTGATCCCGTTATCAGTGACATCCAATGTCCATGGTCAGGAAAGCATAACCATCTATTGATCAATGAGCTAGTCAACTAGAGGCTTACTAGGGACATGTTGTGGTCTATGTATTCACACATGTATTACAGTTTCCAGTTAATACAATTATAGCATGAACAATAGACAATTATCATGAACAAGGAAATACAATAATAACCATTTTATTATTGCCTCTAGGGCATATTTCCAACACTTAATACACTAGATACATGTTGGATAGCGGTCGATGTGTGCAATAATAGTAGTAGATGCAGGCAGGAGTTGGTCTACTAGTATTTGACGTGATGCCTATATAATGATCATTGCCTGGATATCGTCATGATTATTTGAAGTTCTATCAATTGCCCAACAGTAATTGTTTTCCCACCGTTTGCTATTTTTTTTCGAGAGAAGCCACTAGTGAAACCTACGGCCCCCGGGTCTCTTTTCATCATATTTGCCTTTGCGATCTATTTTCCTTTGCTTTTATTTTCAGATCTATGAAACCAAAAATACAAAAATACCTAGCTGCAATTTATTTATTCCGTGATCTATTTATCCTATCTACCACAATTATCTCACGTTATCTTGCCTACTTGAGGCGCCGTACCCGAAAGGGGTTGGCGAGTATTTGTTATTTGTGTGGTGGTGCTGTTTACATGGTGTTAGGAGGTTCTCCTACTGGTTCGATAACCTTGGTCTCATCACTGAGGGAAATACCTACCGTCGCTATACTGCATCACCCCTTCCTTTTTGGAAAAATACCGACGTAGTTCTAGCAGACATCAAGGGCTTGATCCCTAGTATCCACTAGGTTCTGAGATTGATGTTTCTATGACTTTGCTATGCTTAATGCTTGTCACTAGGGCATGCATGTCATGATTTCAAATCTGAACCTATTATATTTTCATGAATATATGTGTGTTCTTCATCCTATCTTGCAAGTTATATGAACCCATTACATGTTATGATCCGCATACCGCAAAGTGACAATAATTGGGATTCTTTCCGGTGATTACCGTAGTTTGAGGAGTTCATGTATTTACTAAGTGCTAATGTTTGTTCAAGTTCTCTATTAAAAGGCGGCCTTAATATCCCTTAATTTTCTTATGCACCCCGCTGCCACGGGAGGGTAGGCAAAATATGTCATGCAAGTTCTTTTCCATAAGCACATATGACTATGTACGGAATACATGCCTACATTACATTGATGAATTGAAGCTAGTTCTGTGTCGCTCTAGGTTATAACTACTACGTGATGAATATCATCCAACGCAATTATCCATCGCTGATCCAATGCCTACACTTTTATGATCACTACAATATTGCTACTGTTTCTGCTACTATCATTACCATTACTATCAAATTGCCACACTAGTTTGCTACTGATCGCCTTGCTATAGATATTAAGTCTTTCAGGTGTGGTTGAATTGACAACTCAAATGTTAATACTTGTGAATATTCTTTGGCTCCCCTTGTGTCAATCAATAAACTTGGGTAGAATACTCTACCCTCGAAAACTGTTGCGATCCTCTATACTTGTGGGTTATCAACACCTTTTTCTGGCGCCATTGCCGGGGAGCATAACTCTATTTGCTGAGTCACCAAGATCGTTCCCTCTAAGACGAAGGGAGGTAAGGAAGTACCATCTAGCTCTGCACTTGATCCACCTTCTGTTTTCAGTAAGCTTGCGGCACCACCACCTGCTATTAATCCTGAATGGAGCAAGTAATTGATGATGCTATTTCTTCTATTAATGATGCTTATGATGATGCTAGTACTTTGCTTGATAAGACTATGCCACTGGGTGAATTTCTTGATGAACAACTTGCTAGAGCTAAAGAAATTGAGAATACTGAAACTGATGAAATTATTGAAACTGAAATTTTTGAAACACCTATTAGACCTAGCTCTCCTAGATATGAATTGTTTGATATACCTGAGGGTTATGTTATGGATGGAGAGGTAGCTAGGGGTTTTCTTGTTTGCAAGGATAGAGATGACCTTAAGAAATTACTAGTCAAATTGAAAGAAAAATCTTTGAACGCTAGAATGAAATAAGATCAAAAGTTTGCTACTTCACCTATCTTTGTTACTAATAAGGATTATGAATCTCTGTTGATCATGAGTTAGTTACTTTGGTTGAACCCCATCCTTTCCATGGTTATGAATCTAAAACTGTTGTGGCACATCTTACTAAACTGAATGATATAGCCATCCTATTTGCTCATGAGGAAAAAATTCGCTACTACTATATTCTTAAATTGTTTCTTTTCTCATTAAAGGGTGATGCTAAGATATGGTTTAATTCTCTTGCTCCTAGTTGCGTGTGTAGTCCCCAGATATGATATATTACCCCTCTGAAAAATATTTTCCTTTTCATAAGTAACAAGCTGCTTTACAGGAAATATTTAACTTTGTGCAAATTAAAGAAGAGAATCTCCCTCAAGCTTGGGGGAGGTTTCTTCAATTACTAAATGCTTTTCCTGATCATCCTCTCAGAAAAAATGAAATACTTGATATCTTTTATAATGGACTAACCGATGCTTCTAGGGACCACCTAGATAGTTGTGTTGATTGTGTTTTCAGCGAACAAACTGTTGAATAAACAGAAGAATTATTGTCCTACTCCTCCTGCTCGCGGCGCCATGCGGTTAGCTTATCGTGGAGCTCGCGGTCGGCGGCGAGCGCCCGCTCGAAGAGGAGGTCGCTGAGCTCGTCGTCCCGCCGGTGACGTGCGTCCTCCTCCTGCTGCTCGCGCGCAGTGCGCTCGTTGAGCGCCACCTCCGGGCCGACGAGGTAGTCCCGCGGCCCGATGACACCGTGTCCACGTGGGCGCTCCTCCCCCAGCTCGATCTTAACGACGGGGAGGTCACCGGACTCCCTCTCCCTCTTCACCGGCATTAGCCCCGCGCTCGAAGAGCTCCCCCTGCCGGAGTGCCTCGCATGGCGGAGGTCGTACTCCTCCGTCTCGCGGCGGAGGAGGGAATTCGCCATCGGCAGCCCATACTTGGTGTAACGCTGGGCCGCGCGCTTGCACGCCGTGTCGGAGGTGATGCAGCATTTGCGCTCCGGGTCTTTGCCGCCACCACGCCGGCCAGAGCTCCAACTCCTCGTGGATTGGGGACAGAGCGCGGAGTGATTTCTCACGGGCGACAAGAAATGGAGAGGGGGATGAGTGAGACGCGGCAACGGGGGATAGAGTTTCGGCCCGTATCCGGACGGCAAGCCCATAGATATACTGTGTCGGGGGGCGATTTGCAGGCCACCGCAAATATTTTACGGGCCGAACTATACGGGCTCTGGTCTGGCTCAAAAATCGGGCCAAACCCATATAGTCACCGGATTTGTACCGTTTGCGCGAGTATACGGGGTCTGCTAGAGTTGCTCTTACCATACAAGAACCGTACGAGAGCCTTGCATAACGACTGTTTTCCCTCATTCTACTATTAGTATCCATTGTGAGTGAAATTCAGGAGATGTTAAAGTTAATAGGGAAATCTCAGTTACTCTTATTAGCCGTATCAAAAATAAAGTTAGTCGTTGCCTAGCTGCCTACGGGCGTTGTACTCCTCGGACTGCGGGGTGGCTACGAGGAGGTACAGATGAAATTGTGAACCTGTGCAAGGATGATGCACCACCTTAAGTAATGAGACTTTCCTTTCCATCCGAAAAAAAAACTGCTCCAAAAACTATCTGCAAGAGATTCGGTCTTAGCAAAACCGCGTTCCTACAACCGGCTGATCGAACTCTACCGTGCAGAGGGCGAAACCGCTTCGAGAATTAAACTATATTTATCAACATACCAAATCCAAATGGTAGGACCCCGGTTCACTGCGTCTCCCTCATTACCAACCTTTGCACATGCCGGTTGTACGTCTGGATGCGAGGCAAGGGGCAGCTCTAGCCTAGCTAGGCAAGGCGCCATTTGGTCAGCATTGTGGAAGCACTCTATCTCTCGGCTACCAGAAAACCTTAGCCACTATCCAAATAACTAGCCTTGCTTCTAGCTGCTCTTGCCCGAGCGGGCAAGATAATTCCGGTCGGTGAGCTAGCTATCCAAACCCGTACTTGCTTGCCTAATGCCTAATGTCGACCGGAGGCTTTTATGGTCCGTTTGGCTGGAGGCCAAGGGTTGAGAGTTAGTTTGGCAACAACAACAACAAAAATTGTGGATCGAAGGCGGTTTCGTTCGAATGAAATCGGAGGGACGGGCTCCTAGTTTTTTTTTAGTTATATATTAAAAATGCACTATGACGGTCGGCTCAAGCGAGTTCACCTTAGTTTTGCTCCCATTGCTCCATCAGTCCAATAATCAATCAGTAAGTGCTTCTTCACGTGCATGCATATCTGCGTACAGCAGCGTACTTGATGCATCATCACGGTCATCCTACTTATGACCTAAATCCACTTTGGCCGTGTTGTCTCTGTCGCCTTTTCCTTGATCAATCGTCACGGCCTCTTGCGCTGTCACTGTCTCCAGCTTCCCCAGCCGCATGCCTTGCAAGCGGTCTTTCCTAGCAAGTTCCTTCTCACTTGACTTGACTCCAGGTCTCGTCTTCCAGTCGGTTGACGGTTGGGTCCCACTCTTTTGAAGCCTTGTACCTGATCGAACCGTTTATCTTTCCCTAATAACAATAATAATAATAATAATAATAATAATAACAACAACAACAACAACAGAAACACTAACGCCCACACGTATGAGCGTTTTTCAACTCGCCCACACGTTTGGATGGTCGTTGATTGTCTTTTGCACGAATCTTGACACGAAAAGGTGAATTTGGTGTGCCACGTAGGACGAGACTGGTGTGTGGGCGTTGGAGAGTTTGCCCACACGCCCTGCATCACGCTGTTGCCAGCTGCGCTGTGTGGGCGAACTAGTTTCTGCCCACACAGCCACCACCTAGTTCATGCGCGTGTGGGCAAACTGATTTTAGCCCACACGACACTCCTACGTTGTGGATGGCAACTGTAGTTGTGCGAATGTGGCAACTAGGTAAACAAACATGGCAACTGTGATTCTTTTGCTAGACGGCAACTGCAGTCGCGCGCACATGGCAACCAGATAAACACACATGGCGACTGCGATTAACAATACATGGCAACTATGGTTGGACCACACGTGGCAACTAGGTAAATACTCATGGCAACTACTGTTTGACCATGTGTGGCAAGTAGTTAATCATACATGGCAACTACGGTTTGATTACACGCGGCAACTAGCATAAATTAGACATGGCAACTATAGTTAATCAAAACATATAGAGTTGCCATGCTTTTACAACTACACTTGCCATCCCGGATAACTACATCTGCCAACCAGGATGGCAACTAAATCATCATCTCGCGGGGTACCTAATGTAGCTGCGCTAGGACGTGTGGGCATTTTTGCTTCGTGCCACACGGGCGGGATGGAGATGAGTAGTATTTGTTGGGCGTGTGACACGAAGTAGCCGCGCCCACATGTATGGGCGTTATCGGCGTCCTAATAGTAATAAACTTTCCGTAATCTTTATCTTTATCTTTATCTAATATTAAAGGGAGGATTGTTTCTTCACTTTTTTTCGTTTACGGTGGGACCAAACTAATTTTCGTCCGTCAGAGATCACTGGTTATTTTTCTCGTCCGTCATGGGACGCTGAGTTATTTTTTTACGTAGACTTTCTCAAAGAACTAGGCCGGCCCATGAAGATATTGATAGGCTGCGACGACAAACTGTAGCTTCAAACAAAGATGCCCTTAGGGGAAATCGAACCCTGGATGTCATACTACAACGTCACGCTATAACCAGTTGACCTACCAAGCTTTGGTGGTTATAAGATAGTGCACGGCATTAAGAACAAATCTTCACTGCAGATACGAATATTTTTAAAATTTCGAACGCAATTGTTATTTAAAATAATACCGGAATGTTTTGTGAAACGAAAACACTTTACAAATTTTTAAACATATTTAAAAAATGAAAAATTTCTGAAAATCATGAACAAGTTTTTCAAATAGGAACATTTTTAAAATTCCAAAACAAAATGTGAAAACGCAAACATTTTTAAACTCCCGAGAAAAACTGGAAAATACAAAAAAATAAAACTCCTGCAAAAGGGAAAACATGAACATTTAAAAAAAACGAACAATTTGTTGAAACATTTTTTTGTGAAATTCCATAAAAAAACTCTGAAAAGTTGTGAAAATTTCGAAAAAAATCCATTTTTTAAAAAAATCCAACAAAATTTGAAAACATGTTTTTTAAAACATTTTCAAACAAATTTGGAAACAGGAACATTATTTGAAATTCCTGAAAATGAAAACATGAACATTTTTTCAATTTTGTGAACAATTTCTGAAAGGAGGAACATTTTCTGAAATTCTGAACATTTTTTAAAAGTTGTGAAAAATCAGAACAAAACAATCCGAACAAACTTTAAAAAACACAAACATTTTCTGAAAATCCTAAACTTTTTTTATTTATTTACAAATATGAAAACACGACCATTTTTGAAAATTTTAAAAGCACGGTCATTTTTTTATATAGAGAGGGTTTGTTTGAATATTTATCCCACCTCACTTCGATCCACAAAAATCCACCAGTTTATATACGCCGAAGAGTTGTCGAGTAATCATCAAGCCCAACGAAGGGTAAGTTGCGGGAGTGAAGGAATTAAGGTTAGCTCTAATTAAATGAAATTGTGGGAATAGAGCCTGACAAAAGAATTAATGTTGGCTCTAAACAAAAATGTGGGAAGTATGGCTGGATTGTTGTCTGGTGATGTGCTTGCATGTACCATGCAGTGTATGATATGGCTGAATCTAACTAACAAAAGATATAAGATACCTAGTTGCAGTGGTATATATAGCTGGTGAGTGACGGCTGAATCTTAATGCAGGCTAATAAAACAACCCCCGAGATGTGTGCAACACGGGACATGTTGTTGCCTTCTTTTCATGGGATCAATCGGGTCTCGCTAGCAAACTACTCAAAAACGAAAAACGAAGCTAACAACCTGCCTCCAGCTTTGATTTGTGGGCGACCTATTAACCTTTTCAATGTGCAAGGGAATGTTTTTATTTCTCGGTGTTTTTGTCGCTATCAAGTTTTACTTTTCTGAGAGAAGAAAATACCAGGTTAATCTACATGCAATTTTCGATCGAGCATTGTTGCTGCAAACGACACACACAACAGTTTGAGGCCCGCTGCTGTCGCACAAAGCATAAGACAACGTTGGAAGGTCAACCGCTTGCTACGTCCGGAAGCACGCAAATGGAACACTAGTCGCCGCTATTATTTTTCTATTGGGAAGTTGGACCGGCAAGCTGCAAAACAGACTACATAAATGCTGCCAGGACAACAAATCACACGCACAATGTAGCAAAGACGACCACATGGACACAACAAGGACGACCGCCATTGCCGAACGCATGTTGTAGCAAGGTCAATCAGTGTTGCTACAAGTTGGATATGCGGAGATGTAAAGATAACTAAGTGTAGATGTTAGGATTATAAGGAGAACTAATTGATCCTTAGCACCGGTCTTAAGGGTTGTTGCGTGATTAATGGTTGACTGGTATGTCTTTTATAGCTTGATGTGTGTCTCCCTCCCGTGAATTTGGATGCTATCTTGCCACATTGGTGGACACCTTAATTTTAATCCCGTTGCAACGCACGGGCATATCTGCTAGTAATAATAAAGCGCTTATTGCTTTTGATCGTACGTCATCAGTATATTTGCAGAAAAGTCCCTATACCTTTTGATAATTCAACTCGCACTCCCTTTTTAAGTAGATGTCTAAGAAAACGTTTCAGTTTTGCAGAAACCCCCTACATCCGTAAAAATTCAAGCCGTAATCATTTTTTTATCTTATCCACGTGCTTTCTTTCCAGCCGCGGCGGAGCAGGAGAAGGTGAGGGGCGGCGCCCTTGTCGGCTGACGGCTACAGCTGCGGCGGAGGAGAAGGCGGATGTCGTGGGCGCGTGCTTGGGTAAGGGAGGCCACCCTTGTTGCGCGAGGAAGAGGAAGAGAGAGGGGTTCGCGGGCGGCGCTGCTGGTGGCGGAGGAGATCCTCATCGGCGGCGGCGGCGCAGCGCTGCGCGTGCGGCGTGGGTGACGGAGCGAGGTGAGGGATCAGGAGGAGGCAGCAACATGATGGCTGGGTACCTCCGATTTGAACAGAGAAGATTCGGGTGCACGGGTCGATCTTAATTACCTTTGGTAGTACCTTTGCACTTGAGGCCAACTCCACCGCACGACCCTAAATCTTACCCCATTTTGTTCGGATTTTGTCCGTATGGGGTAGAAATAGTGAGAACAAACGCCGGACAGAAGCCGGACAAACTCGCTGCACCCACCGCTGCTACCCCATATTTTGTCCGGATTTTGTCCGTGGTGGGTGGACGTGGTGGGCCAGGTACAGAAAAAGAGAGAATGACAGGTGGGGGCGAGGGCGGACACAGACGGACAACGAGGACACGAAGACGTACGCTTTCTGTCCGCTTTGGCCCCAAACCGAGAGCAACTTTGGTCTGAAAATGGGGCAAAATCGGACACAGACCGGACGAAACGTCCGTATGCTCCCATGCGTTGGGTCGTTCAGTTTGTCCGCTTTACCCCATTAAATGGGGCAAAAGCGGACACAGACCGGACGAAATGTCCGTATGTTCCTATGCGTTGGATCGTTCAGTTTGTCCGTTTTACCCCAAACAAACACAAACAGATGATTTGGGGTAAATTTGGGTCACGCGGTGGAGTTGGCCTGACCTGTTGCGCGCTTTTGCTCATAGTGCGCTGCGGATCCGTGTCGCATCTAGTCAGCTATCAAATCGTCTCCAGCTGCTAGCTGGCTATATATGGAACAGTGAGACAGCACTGTATACCATGGAGACACAGCGAGAGGCGGGCACCTATATGTACCATCCGATCTGGCGCAGCGAGATGCGGCAGGGAACCGGCGCGGTGCAGCTGTAGCGAGCAAGGAGGAATTGGCAACTTGGCATCACGTCGCATCGGTCGATCGCGCGCGTAGATGTTCAGATGCAAATTGCGTTCCTTTGGCCCCGTCACATCTTGCTGCGGGTCAATCAATCTAGCCTGTCCAGTCGCTCGCGTCGCACGATCTCGTCATGCGTGAAACCGTCTAGCCGGCCAGCTAGCTCATCAACATTTTTTTTTCAGAAACTTTCAATTTCAATCATGAAACTACAACGCCGACCCTCAAACATTCGACGACCGTCCGAATCGCACTGTCCGGACTATGGAAGCCATCCAACGCGATTCTGTATCAGTCCGTGACGTGATCTGGACGTGTTTTCTTTCACAAACTGGAGACAAAAATGGAGAGATTTGTAGAAGTTCGGACCGTTCCAAAGGCCACTTCTAACCGCTCTGGCCCACCAAGACCATTCCCGTCCCGTGCACGCTTCCCTCACAATGCTAGCTGCCCAAATTCATGCATACCTCTGTAGAACATGTCGCTCCACATTGAAGGCGGCTTAGAAGAACGGACGTGACATTTCACTGGCTCCTTCATTGAAGCGGCGCGCCGGCCGTGGGCGCCTCCCGCTACACGCCCGGCTAAACACGCCTCCCAGCCCGCATTCAAACATCTCCATTAAATCCACATGAAAGTCGAGAAACCTACTTCGGCCACACGTCCGTTCAGGAGCAGGCCGGCATTAAATTCAACGTCGGCCGAGCTCCTCCCACCCACCTTCTATTTAAATGAGGCCAGATGCCGGACAAAAATCGCACCACTCTGCCGCTCTCTATCTCCTTTTTCACCATTTTCTCCACTCTTCCGATGGCATACGACGTGCCGGAAGAGCTGCTCTCCAGCATAAAAGCCGGTTGGGTCACCCGCTGAGCAAGGCAGCTCGATGCTCCACCTCCCTCACTTAGCCCGACGGAGCTAGTTGCCGCCCCAAGCCGGTGCATGGTTCAACAGCTCACCGCTCGAAACCAACTGACAGAGGAGTGGCGAATTGCTCCATCCCACGACGAGGAGCACGACGGCACGGGCATCGTCGCTGCTGTCGACGACACCGCGTCGTCCCGCGCCTCCCATGTCTGTGGCCGCGCCAACCGTTCCTGCGCCCACGCCTACCGTGCATGCGCCCGCGCCTCCTGTGTTTGCGGTCGCGCCATGCAGGCAAAGACAGAAGTCGGGTGCACGGAGATCGACTAGTCGATGGCCAGCGCGTCCGTGTTCACCGGCATCATCGAGGAGAAGTAGAACACGGGAGACCACCGCCACTTGGGTTCCATGAAGGCCACCGCCGAGGCGACGCCGGCGTAAAATAGCAGGTATCTTTCCCGGTTCTTCTTCCCCGCAGACCATTGTCAACCCCGCATGGGCTCCCCGCATGGGCTCTACTAAAGCGGAGTCGTCCCCTTTCCCTCCCGCTGGAGCATCAACCAAGGGTTTACTCCAATGAGCGGAAAGCGAGCCGTCCTTTGCATTGAAGTATATATCTCCGAGGCTCCCGGCAGTCCGGTGATTAGGTTGTCGAGCATGAGGAAGGCAAAGGGATATATGAACGACCATTTAGATTAGGTATTAATTGTCGGAAAAACTATTTTCCAGTCGACCCGAAACTAACAATAGATCCGCACTGATCGAACTGTCATCCCGTAATCCACGCGCTGGGGCGAGAAAAATAAATGCTTGGAAATGAGGATCGAAGCCACGACCGCTTGAAATATGTTGCATCAAGCTACCCAGCTCATTCGACATTAGTTGTTGTTAACACTGTCCAGATCTTTCCTTTACCACAGTTAGGTAGTTTTTTTACCACATTGAGTGTGACGTGAGAAAAATGTTTTTATTTTGCTTTTTTGATGTGAGAAAGCTTCCCACCACGAGAGTGGCGTTTGGGCACATGGGAGCATATGCTCTTGGATTTTAAAATGGGTTTTAAACATATTTTAAAATGTCACAAAATTCTGACAAAATGATTCTCGCATACATCTTGACATTCTATGTGCATACAAACCCGTTTCGTGTAAAACCGACAACTTTTGTGTCATGTGCAAAAAGACAAAAAATAGTGTTAAAATAGGATTTTCATTGGACATTTTTTGTCCTTTCTACACAAGGCATATAAGATGGCGTTTTTTCACAAAACTTGGCATGCATACACATAATGTTGAGATGTGGGCGTTAAATTTGTGTCGGATTCTTTTGACATTTTGAAATATATTTTCCGATGGCAGGAGCATATGCTAACATGTGCCAAAGTGAATTTCCGTCCCACCACGCCATTCTTCATGTTAGACATAGGAAGGTTACCTTTTTGACCCGCTTTGACTATTGCATTAGTACATACTTTTTTCAGTTTTTTGGGCTCGTTTTTTGCGCAACTTTAGTCCTATACCTCACGTTTATATGCATGTTCATCAATTTTGTTCCCGCGTGCAAATTCTCACTAACTTTTTTCCATCGACTTTTGTGTCAACAACTTTTTTCACCAATTATAAATTACCCCCGTATTGCTTCTGGCCATCCGTCATTTAAATTACCCCGGAAGTTGTCATAAATTGCCCATTATGCCACCCGTAAGTAAAACGATTAGGTTTTATTCTAAAATCACTACTGGACTCAGTTCTTATAGCATGAACACTGATGTAACACAAGCACATGGACAGCCCATGGTTAAGGCGCTCTGTGGTAAGCGCGCCTCCTATGTTGAGCCCCAAAAAAAATTGACATAACTTCCTATAGGTTAGTTTTTGTAAGCTATACAAAATGATAAATGCCTATTTTGCTTTCATACACAACTATGTTTATTCTTGTACCACGGTACTGGTTATGGTAAACACCGGTACGCTAGGTCAAGACGAGACACATCATTCATCAGTCTAGCTCTGGCAGGGTCCATCAATGCAGTTTGCTCAACCAATTCTTTTTTTCGTTGTGGCGTATTAGGAAATCAAATCGTGATCCGACCATCACATTTTTAGTTTTTGAAATGACTTTTTAGAAGTCCCTTATTTCATCATGACATCCCTTAGACATAGTTTGTGAAATGATATTTCAAAAGTCCTTATCTTATCCTGGCATTTGATTTAGACTTTTTTATATCTACCACACCTGCATAATCTCTCGTTGCAACGCACGGGCATATTTGCTAGTAGAACTAATAAAGGAAGTATGTTACAATTTTCATTATTCTTTTTGTCTGGAAAAAACTATCGATCTATTCATCATCGAGTTGTACAAATAACACTAAAAATAAAAATTACATCCATGCCCGTAGATCACCTAGCGACTGTTGGAGTTGTGTCGAATATTTTGTATAATGTAGATTGCAATTGAAGTTGGAGTCGCATGGTGTGTAGACAGGGTATGTTGTAGTGTCCTAGTAGGACTCTTATATCCTAGACCTCCTATGTAATGTGAGATAGACACATGATGTAATCTATGCCAACGTAATAGAACAGGCACACATCGGGAGCCAGCAGTTGAAGTGCTGTATTGTGACGGTGTCACAGGAAATGCACCCAAAGATTTTTTTGAAATGCAACAAACATTTTGTTAATACAGTAACAATTTAAGGGCTGGCAGGCTGGCCCAGGCAGGGCGGCCGAGGCGCGGACGTGTGGGCGCTGGGCTACACAGCGATTTGCGGGCGCACCTTATATCTCGCCTTCAGCGAGTCTGGCTTTGGACTCAATAAAGGAGCGACTGAGCTGGGCCGGCCCACTAGTGCGGGGTGCCACAGCCTCTTTTTTTCTGAAATGTTATATTTTATTTTTTTTCTAGTTTTTACTTTAAAACATACGAAATATGTATATTAAAAAACTTTTCAAAAAACATTTTAAAAATAATTACAAAGTATTTGAAAAATATTGAACTATTACTTAAAAAATGTTGGAACAAGTATGTAAAAAAAATATTGATCATGTATAAAAAAATTGATCAAGTATTTGAAAAAATGGTGAACAAGTATTTGAAAACATGTTGATCATGTATATGAAAAAATATTGATCAAGTATTTAAATAATTATTTAAAAAATATATAAAATATATTGACCACGTATTTGTAAACATATTCATCATGTATATTAGAATATAGAATGAAAAAAAAGGAACAAAGAAAAAAGAAAAAGATGAAAACCCGAAATAAACAAAATAGATCAAAAGAAAAGGAAAATGAAAATAATGAAGAAACAAATGAAAAAACCCAGAGTAGAAAAAAACAAAATAATAACAAAAAATCAGAGAAAAATAAGAAAGGGACATTTACATTTGTGCCCTTAAATCGAACCCACTACTCAAATTTACACCTAATTTTGAAGTGTGTTAAAATTTGTTCTTCTAGCATTTGTTCTTCTTATAGAAATGTCCTTCCGTACCATTGCCTGGCTAGCTGGCTTTGACCGTTTATTAGACATTTTCTGGACGTTGTTGCCCATACCGAATTAACTCACTGACATGCGGGGCCACTTTAAAAAATTATAAAGAAAATACTCTTTCTCTCACCCCCCTCTCTCTCACCCACTTACATGTGGGGCCCAACCAAAATAATAAAGATAAAAAACTTTCTCTCACAACTTCTCTCTCCCTGACATGTGGGCCATGGGACCCAATGCCAGAGTGAACAATGGTCCACACATGCCCGGTCGTGAGCGGCTGCTCACCGGCGGCTGCGTTCGCCGGCGGCTCGCCATAGGCAGCCGAAATACCGCGAGAGGAGGGGCGAGGCATGCGGTGTAGCTGCGCGAGGCACGCCAGATACGTTGGGCACGACAAGGGTAGGCGGGCGAGCGCACGACTATCCAGCCGAGGTCGATCATGGCGGCCGGCTTCGGCCAGGGGGCACCGGGCATGGAATCGGACGGGGGAAGATTCGGGTGGAGCTACGCGCGCGTGGGGAAGGATATGACGGTCGCGACCATGTCGGCGTGGACACCAGCAAGTTGCAGGCTCGAGAAGAACCACTAGGTCGTCAACGGCGGGCGACGGGGGAACTGGTCGAGGTGGCACATGCTGGAGATTGCTTGGAACGAGGGAGAGAACGGCAGAAGCTTCGAGATTACTCCATCTCCACGGATATGAAGAAACAGACTATGGAGTCCTGTGCTCACAAGGGGAGGAGATCGGGGTGCGGTGGTGCAGTGCCGGAGGCGAGGAAGACGAGAAGGGCGCGGCTAATTTGGGAAGTTTGCCGACAATTAATTCTACAGGAACACTATAGAGGAGAAGCAAAGCTAATGAGCAAGACTTTGAGGCGCAGGTGGCCGTTGTCCGTGAAAACGATGGAGGTGGCGGTCACCGGAGTACTGTGTCGTGACAAGGCAGTGTTGAAATTTGCTAGTAGGCCTTTGGCTCAAAGGCCAACTAAAAGTCTGAAATTCTCTTGGCCCATTCATGCATAGCTAGTGAGTGGTGTGAGTGGGACTAAAGCTTAGTTCCACCCCGGAAGTTGAGTGAGACTTGCACCTTCTTATAAGATGGGCTCTTCTACCAGTTGTATGAGCATGAGAAGAGGAGACCAACACGCGCGCTCCTCCTTCTCGCTCGCCTTGCCACGCCCCGGGTTGCAGGAATGAGCCCAAGACGGAGCTATGCACGTCATCTATATTTTTGCTGCTCGGGAAATATTAATAAGTCATTAATTAATAATTAATGGATGCATTAATTACTCGTCCGTTTCCGATTCTTTTGGATCGTAGGGCTGTTACTTGGACGTAGGGTTTTCTCCATGACCTAACCGGCTCACATTATATAGTCAGGCAGACGTCTACCCTAGCCGCCGCCACATCATATGGTTTCGCACCCCCATTCCATATCATTGCGCCGCCACACAAGTCTTCTCCATCTCTTCTTTCGGCGTGCACCGCGAGAAGGGACAGCAGGCCTCCGGAACCCCGCCTCTCGTGATCCTGTACAGGAGAGGGGCGATCAGATTTTTGGGGAGCGCACTCGCGCGACTGCTGGCAGCGACGACTGCACCAATGGCTTCTTCCCTGACCTCGGCAACCTCTTCTCAACAACATGGGCGATAACATCAACGGTGCCGCCCCGTTTCACCGTATGTGATTTTGTCCTTCTTATTCGAGATTGTGCTAGAATTCATGTTTCTAGTTTGCGTCCTAGATTCGATCTGTTCATCTACTATGCTAATCCGCATGATTAATTTAATCTATGTTATTACTGTCATGATTTATTTAGTGCTCATTCGGATTAAACCCGGTAATAATTTGCTCATATAGTCAACAGGCAGAAGGAGGAAAAGGAATTGTCGTGGTATTGTTGGGAGGCTTCATGAGGTTTTCTCGGAGCTGAGGGAGCGGAAGGGTCACCGGAGCTCGTCAGCACGGCCGGTTGAGGATGAAACGGTCTGAACTTAGGCGAGGAGCCTCGCCGGATGATGGCGGAGCTCGGGCACGTGTGCTCAAGGTCAATGAAGGTGTGTGGCCGCGTGCACAGCTCACGGCGGCCAGCAGACGCTGCGAGCTACTTCGTGCACGACCTGATGGCAAGGTACAGGGAGCAAGGGTGGTGCACGTGCTCTATTTTTTTCCTTGAAGTGGGTCCTACATGTAAGTGACAAATAGAGAGGTGATAGATAGTTCTTTTCTTTTTTAGACGAGGGGGCCCACGTGTAAGTGACATACGCAGCGAGGGGCAAAAATGTCAAAAAAAGGTGAGACACCAGTCAAAGCCTTTTGACTTGAGGAAAACGGCACGGAAAGGCATTTTTATAAAATGCACCTAACGGCAGAGGTGATAAATTGGAACATGCTTTGAAATTAAAGGCAAATGTGAACAGTGGGTTTGAGTTAGGGTCACAAGTGTAAATGTCCCAATAAGAAAAGCTAACAAAAAAGAAAAGAAAAGGGTAAAAGCCTAGAGAAAACATAATGGAAATGAAGAAAACGAAACGAAAAGAAAAACCCAGTAAAAATAGGAAAAGTAATGAACTTGTGTGAAAACCGGCTCGCTTTCTTTCTAGTAGGTCATGTCCTACCTAATACCTAATGTACACTAAGCCGAAGCTGGTGCAGTGGCTAGCGTGTGTCAGAAGAAACAGGGAGATCTCATGATTGATCCTCCTGGGCACAACATTTTTTACACTTTTTTTATGGAAAAACTGCACTAACAGGCCGGGCCGATACTATAGCCCCTCGCTGCGAGAGATCCGTTCGCCTCCCTTACTACTCTATATTTCTGAAAAAAATGCATTGACAGCCCGACCTGATACTGTAGCCCCTCACTACGAGAGATCCGTCCATCTTGTTTAAAGAGAGAAATAGCGCGCGGGGCGATTTTCTGTGTTCAGGCAAGCAAGGCCTAGGTGCCGGAGGCGGGCCTGGTGCTTGGGGCACGGAGGCTGCCTGCAAGAGCTGCTGAATGACGTGTTGTGCATAGCCGAAAAGAAAGAAAAGAAAAAGACAAGATTTTGTTTGAAAAATAGGGGTTGGCACAGGGACCGAACAAGAGAGATAAGTTAGAACCGTCCTTAAAGCCGCACAAAAACTGTGCTAGTTTCTTTTTTGCTCACGTACTCTGTTTTGTCTCAGTTTTAGTCCAGGGCAACTTTGAAGCTTATCTTAGGGTGGTAGCCAGAAAAATGTGTTAAAGACCTTATTAAGAAGTGAAGAAGAATAGACGTCTCCCGTTTTTGTTTCTTCAACTCTATGCCTACACTGTTACGTTATTGATGGATTAGCTTCAATTGATGTAACTGTACACTTTCTGGTAGGTCTGAGATGCGACTGAGCCAGATCGATCCTGAGCTAGCTACTTGTCTCCCTTAAGTCTTACAGCTAGACAAATGCACTGGACTACAAAGAGGAAATTCCTGTAGGTTCGTAATGCATCTGTTTTTGTTCTGGCATTCACACCAATCATAAAACAGTGTTTGTTAGTAGCGAACGTATATCAAACCATCATTTTTCTTCTAATTACACTTGTAAAAGCATCGATGCATCTACGTCGCTTAATTTTATTTTCAAATGATAACGCCTACACGTGTGGCATATTTGCACATCGTCTACACGTCTTGATCCACGTTGATTATGTTTTATACGAATCCTAAAGGAATTTGAGTGCCACATAGGCATAGCGTGTTGTGTGGGCGTTAGAGCGCTCGCCCACACGACCCACAGCGCGCGGTTGCCAGCTGCGCCTTGTGGGCGAACCAGTTCCCGCCCACACAGTCACCAATCAGTCCACGCGCGTGTTGATGAACTGCTCTTCGCCCACACGACGCTCATACGGTGATAGATGGCAACTGCAGTTGCGCGTATGCGGCAACTAGATAAACACACATGGCAACTATGATTCCTTGGTAGATGACAACTGCAGTTGCGCGTACGTGGCAACCAGGTAAACACACATGACAACTATGATTAACCATACATGGTAACTATGGCTGGACCATACGTGGCAACTAGGTAAACACACATGACAACTATTTGTTTGACCATATGTGGCAAGTAGTTAATCATACACGGCAACTATGGTTTAACTGCACGCGGCAACTAACATAAAATAAACATGGCAACTATAGTTAACCAAAACAGAGAGAGTTGCCATGCTTTTACAACTAAATTTGCCTCGGATAGCAACTAAAGCGTTATCCCGCGGGTAACCAACGTAGTTGTGCCAGAATGTGTGTGCATTATTGTTTCATCCCACACGCGCGGAATAGGGTTCCGATTGCGGGCATACTCATCGCGCTTGCGTTTTGACGCGTCGCGGGGAACCAAGAGCCATTCAACGTACGGCACGTTTCTGGGATACGCCACCGGGTCTGACAGTAAAAGGTAGCGTTGATGAACTGGTTTCAAGCTGTGCTGATCAGTTCTGCTGTTACTAATATAACATGGCATCTTGCTGCTCTCGGTCGATGTTCTGTCATCTCTGAAAAATATCATTATCACCTGTTTTATTTCCCCGTCTTTTCTGCGCTTTGATGCGCAGCCTGCTCTGTTGCACATCGATCCTGGCGTGTGACTGGTTTCGTCGCCGTTCACTCTCCGTGGAATGGAGAAGTGAAAGCGGGCAAGTAAGCCTGTCTACTTCGTCCCTTTTGTGTAGTCCTGGGATCAGAGAAAATAACTGGCAATCTGCATCAGCCTGGTTTTGAGACGCGACTTGTTTGCCACGACTGTTTTGCGTTGGCAGCTACTGCAGTTGGTTGTACTTCTTCTGATTTCTTCTGATTATATTTATGCAAGACACATTACGAGTGCCAGCTATGCTGTAACTTTATTTGCGAGGCACAGCAACTGGATTGTTGTCGATACAAGGGAAAACAGAAACTAGTATCAGTGCTTTTGTATTTCGAAACCTGTTACTGATATATCGTGGCATCTTTTTGCCCTCGATCGATGTCCTGGCATGACAGGCTTTGTCGCTGTTCACTCTCCATAGAGTGGGGAAGTGAAATCGGTAAGTAAGCCTATTTACCTAGTCGCCGTTCATTTGTTCACCAAGTCGCGAGACAGCGGGAGGAAGGAGACGAAGGTCCCAAACGTCAGACCAAAAAGGTGGACTAGGGCTCGCCCTAGTTGTGCTCTCGGGTATTTTCAGTTACTAGTAGGAGTAAGAGCATCTCGAGCCGTTGGCCTCTCAGGGGCGCGTAAAATCGTCGTCTGGGGGCGAGCCGACGCAAAAAACGGCCTGTGGCTGAGTTGGTTCCCAGTCGCCGCCCCACGGCTGCCCTCGGACAGCGTCTAGTTTTTTTCTTAAACTTATTTGGCTAAAATTCGGCAAACTTGGCATATATTAGACATGTTCACGGTCTTACATAGCAAATTTATATTAAAAAATGCTAACTAAGGGGCGAAGAAGTCGGTGAACACGGAGTAGTCGCCATCGTCGCTGCCATCCTCGCCGCCGTCGTCGGCGGCCTTCTCCTCCTTGACGCGTCCGCCCCTGCTGGACCCCTGGCCAGCGTCGCCAAGGTGGACCGGTGGCGGTGGTGGTGCGTCGTCGTCGTTGCTGTCCTCCAGGACGACGACGCCTCCTTCGTCGCGGCCCCAGCGGCGCTGCTCTAAGCGCTGCAGGGCGGCGCGCTGGCGCTCCATCCACATTTTGAGGTAGTCCTGGCGTGCCCACTTCAGGGCCGCCTCGTCGTCGAGCTCCATGCAGTGCTCCGTCTTCACGGCGGGAAGCCCCGGCTCCGTCTTCACGGCGGCGAGCCCTGGCTCCGTCTTTGGCTTGACGAAGCGCGGAGGAGCCAACGAGGAGGCGCGCCTGCCGCCCTTGTTTATGACAATGCCGGCGCTGCGAGTGCGCCGCCCGAGCGGCGTCTCCGCTGCGGGCTCGGCCTTAACGCCGAGCAATGCCGGAGAGCCGGAGGAGTGGGAAAAAGAGCGCGAGGAGGAGTGCGAGGAGGAAGACGAGGAGGAGCCAAACTCCTGGGCATCCATTGCCCGGTGCGCCGGCGGGGGGCGGCCGCCGTGGGAGGGTAGGTCAGCGGCGGTTCGTTGCCGCCCTCGAGGTACGCCAACACACCGTCGAGCGTGCGGCCGGGGGTGCCCCACCACACGCGGCGGCCCTCGCTGTTCTTCACGCCGCCCACCACCGGTGCCCCGTTGGTGGACGCCATCCTTCGCTCCTGTCAGCGCTCGAAGTACGCCGCCCACGCCTCGTGGTTGTCGGCGGCGTATTGGGGGAGGGCGAGCTGCTCGTCGGTGAGGGAGGCGCGCACGCGATCGATCTCGGCGGCGAAGTAGGCAGAGCGCACCTCGAC
>NC_041391.1:49474981-49484189 GCF_002162155.2 Triticum dicoccoides
GGCAGCGCCGGGATGTTGGCCTCGAAGAGGAGCCACAACTCCCACTCGTGGAGCGAGCGGCGGCCGAAGCCATTGGCCCCCGCCGCGTCGCCGGGGAAACGCTCGGCCATTGGGTGCCGGAGTGAGGGAGAGGGCAGGAAGAAGTGTCGGCGGCGGCGCAAGGGAGAGGGAGAGCTCGGAGGCTAGGGCTGGTCTGGCCAGAGGCGAGGGAGGCTATCGGCTTATATAGCCGCGCCGCGTCGCCCGTGTGTACGCGTGGCGGAACGAGAGGCGTCGACGCGCCGCCCCGTGACGCGCCGCCCGTGAGGAATCAATGGCAAGGCTGACCGGCGGCTGCAGCGCGACAGCCCTGGCATTGACTCCCGCGGAACCGAGGCGATGTGGACGACGAAGCGTCCATCTCGCTGACTCGGCGAGCCCGCGCCTTTTTCGTGCCAAAACACTCGCCCCGGCGCCCCCCAGCGCATCGGGTTCGGCCTGGGTCCGCCGGCGCTGATTTCGGCCCACGCCGGCGAAAAATAAGCTCCTGGGAATGCGACTGGGCCGTTTTTTCGGTGCCAGCGCAAAAAAATCGCCTGGGAAGGTCGTTGTGGAGGCGCGGCTGGAGATGCTCTAAGAAGTATTGCAAATTGCTCCCTTTGTTCAATCTGTATATATGTACTCCATATTAATATATCCAAAACATTTTATATTTGTGAACGAAGGGAGTAACTAATAGTAATGCAACAATTTCAGGGGAGCCCAGTCAGCAGCTAACTAAATGTGCTGGATGAGACTGGAGAAATGCATAAACGATTTACACATGATAGAACTACTCTTTTCTTGTTAAGGAATGAAAGAATGGATGATTTTGTCTGTTCGGAACAAAACCCAATATTCATCCAGTTAGACGTTGTTCTGAATTCTGACGCTTTTGAAAGTTTTCTCGCAGAAATATGTGTGTTTATTCCAGTTGTATCATTAGCAAACCAAGGTTGTATATATTGTAGCACGAAGAATGTTTGGTTGATTCGTTCAGGCGAATCAGGTTCGTGGCTAACTGCCAAAGTCACGGCTGGTTCTGCCTTTGGTGCAGACAAGTGATTCTACACGGTAAGTCCTCGTTTGACATGGAGGGATTCAGGAGGATTTGAGGTGTGGGGATTGGAGGGGATTTGGTGAATTCCTCTCCCTCCACCCAATCTCCTCAATTCCCCTTGCATCCAATCCCCTTCCTGAAAAAACTCGTTTAGTAGGTGGAGAGTGGAGGAGGCGTGCGCTGCCGCTGCCCTCGAGGTTCTGCTTTCTCGAGGCCCTTGACTAGAGTTCTGAACCGCGCGGGTACGAGGGGATTGGAAGGGATCGGAGGGGGTTGGGCTGTGCAAACCCCATCTATCAAATGGGCCGACGAGGTTTCGTGGGGCTTTCTGGCCCTCCCAGGGTTCATCCTATCCAAACCTCCTGAATCCTCCTGCGCCAATCGAGGCCGAAAGGAAAAGCTGAAAGCTCTCTTGTCTCGTGTGTTTCTCTTCTTTTGCACCTTGTCAAAAAACAGCGTGCACCAGGGACGCTCGATTCCATTGTAGGCATCAGTTCACTCTATCATGCTATAGGGAACCAGCACTATCTTCCTTTCCTTTTTCTTTTAGGTCGTAAACGCAAGTCATTTGAGACATTCACATAGGACTTACATAATCGGTATGTTGTGACGGAACTGGGCGCACACGATGAAATATATAGATATTCCTATGGTAGATTTATCAGTATCAGTGTGGAGCTAAAGTGTTTGATGTTCTGTATGAATGGTTTGGTCTGAACAATAAAGCCGACCACCCAGGATCTACTTTTGGGCTTTTTTGTATATATACTAGCAAAAGGGCCCGTGCGCGGGAGATTTTTTTTAAATCTTGAATGGCCATGATCACATTTTTTTTGCATCACCGAGATACACTATCACTATCAATTTCGGGAAATCATGTACATCTTTTAAACTTGTGAACATCTTTCCAATTCATGAACAATTTTACAAATTTTCAAATATATTCTAAAATCAAGAACAAATTTTGAAATTCACGAACATGTTTTTCATTTACCGAACACTTTTTGAAATGCATGATCATTTTTTGAATCAACGAACATTTTATGAATGAATAAACTATTTTATAAGTCGCGAACAGTTTTTCAAATATTTGGATATTTCCCCATTCATGAACATTTTATGAATTGGTGAAATTCAATTTTATTAACATATTTTTATACACGAATTTTTAAAAAGTCTTCAATGTTTTTTTATTTCATGAACATTTGTTTTCAAAATTTCGAAGATTTTTTGTGTCAGATTATTTTAATAAAATTGCAACCTTTTTTGAATACACAAACATTTTATGATTTATTAAAACTTAATTTAAAAATTATTATTTTTAACTTTAAAATATTTTTTGTATTCCGAAATTAGTTAAAGTAGAAAAAAAGGAAAAGAAAGATAAAAAGGATAATATTAAAAACAGGCAGCCGGGACATGGGCCGGCCCATTTGGCGGGCCGTGCCTTCTCCCAATGCGCAGAGCCCAGTCTAGGAGGTGCCTACTACATGGGCCAGTCCAGACGGGGAAACACCAAAATAAAAGTCCAGACGATTTCTCAAAAAAATAAAAAATAAAGTCCAGACGGGGATTCCCCTGTGGAGCTCCTAATCGGCGCGTTCGGCGCCGTGGTAGCAAACCGGCGCCTACTGGCAACCCAAGTAGGCCGGCCCGCGGACGAAAGCAAGCAGTTAACGTCTCGCGAGAAAAACCGTAAAAATACGCCGGAACGAGGACTCGAAATCGCGCGGGTAAACTGCAGGTCTTTTCAGCTAGCCAACACATCACCATAACTCTGGTGACTTGCAGCAAACGTGAATCATTAAGAACCATAACAGCCGCACTATTTATTACGCATTTTTGAAATATTCCTTTTTTTAACAGTCATTTTTTTAATGAAAAAATTTCATCAAATTTGAAAGAAGTTCATTGATCCCGAAAAAAAGTTCATCAAATTTGGAAAAAGAGTTCATCGAATTTAAAAAAGTTCATTGATTTCGAAGAAAGTTCATTCAATTCGAAAAAAGTTCATCGATTTTGAAAAAAAAGTCCATCAATTTTGAAAAAAGTTCATCAAAATTAAAAAAAGTTCATCATATTTGGAAAGAAATCATCAAATTTGTAAAAAAAGTTCATCAACTTTTTAAAAATATATTCTAATTTGAGAAGTTCATCAATTTAGGAAAAAAAGTTCACGAAAGTTGACAAAAATTCACGCATTAAAGAAAACAAAAAAGAATGAACAGAAAAAGATAAAAGAACAAAACGAACTTAAGAACTAAATAAATGAAGAAACGGAAATTTACGTGCAGAAGCTGAACCTTGGCGTGATGGTTAGTGTATAATCCTCTCAGTGAATGGGTCGCCCGTTCGATACCATCTGCCCGCGTATTTTTTACGTCTCTGGAAACAGAGAAACAATTACAAAGTGGGCCTAGCCCAGTGAACGTGGCTGCAGGCGCCCGTTAGCGGAATACACACTAACGGGCGCCTTCAGCGCCAAATAGGAAATGCCCTCCCCTGTGTGAAACATTTGTATCACCTATACGTGACGTTTGCGGGTAATTTCTATGACGTACCATAAGAAGAAATAGCCCCTTTATACTAGCAAACGGGTCCGTGCGTTGTAACGGGAGAAAAAAAAGAATCTCCAATGGCCATGACCATATTTTGCTGCATCACCGAGATACCCTATCACTCTCAATTTTGTGAAATCATGAACAATTTTTGCAATCACGAACATATTTTTAAACTCTTACAGATATTTGAAATCATAAACATTTTTCAGATTCATGAACACTTATACAAATTTTAGAACATTTCTGAAATCAAGAACATTTTCTGAATTGATGAACATTTTATAGTATTTGCAAACATTTTTAAAAAAACTTGAACATCTTTATAAACAATTTTTTTAATCAACAAACATTTTTATGGAAATTGGTGGAACAATTTTAGAAATTCACGAACATTTTTTGATTTAACGAACATTTTTTGAAATACATGATCAGTTTTTGAATTAGTGAACATTTTCTGAATGACTAAACTATTTTGTAAGGCACCAATAGTTTTTGAATTTTAGGATATTTTCCCATTCATGAACATTTTTCTGAACTGGTGATTTGTTTTTCAATTTCATTAATAATTTTTGATTCACGAAATTTTTAAAACATGATGAACAATTTTTTATTTCCCAAAAAATGTTTTTAAAATTTTGAACATTTGTTTTGTAAATAATTGTTTTTTACAAAATATCGAATGTATTTTGAATCCACAAACATTTTATGATTTATGAAAATTTTATTTCAATATTCTCATTATTTAAATTTTCGAAACTTTTTTAAATCCCAAATTATTTATAATATAAAAAGACGAAAACGGAAAAGAAAAATGAAAATAGAAAACCAAATTCAAAAAACAGGCTAGCCTGAAAAGTGGCCGGCTTAAACGGGCGTGCAGTGTCTTCTCCCAGCCTGCAGAGAGCATTATAGGAGGCCCCAACTGCAGGGCCGGCCCAGATGGGGGAATTCCCCTGTGTGAAACTTCTTTTTATCACTTATATGTGGCATTGAACTCGTGAAGCATGCGCTATCCCATCCAGCTGGCCGTGATGTCTGGCTCGGTCAACTAGACGGACTTTCTTTCGTCCCTGTAAACGTTTTGATGATATAAAAAATGCTTAGGAGTTTTTCTAAAAAAAACTTATAAGTGACATTGGTGGGTAATATTTTGCAACTTTAGAGGTAATTCCCATGACATACCACCAGAAGCGCAATAGCCCATTTACTATTATTAGGTACTCTTTTTTCCTTGTGGGGCTTTAGAAATGAGAGAATTTGAATATAGTAACTCTCGGAAACTCTTATTGGATGAGAGAGATTTAATATGTTATTGGCGTGGATTCTACCAACTAATATAAGAAGTATTTGATTGGATAAACAAACAATTTCCTTTAATCGACAAACATTTTTATGAAAATTGGTGGAATAACTTGTGAAATTCAAAAAAAAAAATTCATTTAACAAACATTTTTAACTTAACGAACATTTTTGAAATACATGATCATTTTTTGAATCCATGAACGTTTATGAGTGAGAAAACTAGTTTGTAAGTCATGAGCAGTTTTTGAATTTTTAGTATATTTTTCCGTTCATGAACATTTTTCGAATTGATGAAATTTTGTTCAATTTCATTAACAGAATTTAGTACACAAACCTTTTTAAAAAATGATGAACATTATTTTTTCCAAAAAAGCAAAATTTGTTTTTTACAAAATTGTGATTTTTTTTGAATCCACAAACATTTTATAATTTATGAAAAATTTATTTCAAAATACGCATTTTTTTAATTTTCGAAATTTTGTGAAATCCCAAATTATTTAAAGTAGAAAAAACAAAAACAGAAAAGAGAAAGGAATAATAGAAAACAAAGTTAAAAAAAATAGGCCGACCGAACATGCGCCGGCCCGAACGGGCGCGCTGCATCTTCTCCCAGCGTGTAGAGCGGAGTATAGGAGGTCCCTACTACATGGGCCGGCCCAAGCGGAAGACTTCTCTGCGCGACGCCGCATTGTGCCAGCTGCATCTATGGAGGCCCGAACTTGGCAAGACGCCAACCATGGCAGGAGACTGGGACCAGCCACTCCTGGGCTGATCCGGCGACTCCCAGGCCCACCCCTGCCACTACGGCGGCACCGCGGGTAGCCTACAAGCCCATCCACGACGATGCCTGATTAGAAGGATACATGGATATACAAAAGGAAAGGCCCACGTTGTCCGTTAAGCAATCTATAATACCTAAATAGTTCATCCCCACTATGTTATTTCTCTTAACATGCAGCCTATCCAACTCATCACGCCTGCCACATCAGCATTCTATTAGTGTCTTGCGTAGACGAAACCACTACAACAACCGTGCCACATAAGCTTTTAGTTACTGGCTAAGGGACCCACCATAACCTGGTCTTACAAGCGTGTGTTTTTGCTGTTACCAGTGCAGGAGAGCTGGAACGCTCGCTACCTTCCCCGACTCGCTTTATTGCCTCCCCTTCACTTTTTGCACTTGGGCTTCTTCCATTGATCCAGCCCAAAGAAAAGAATAGATAGCCCATGCCGTTACTCGCTGCTGCGTG
Organism: Triticum dicoccoides; assembly: GCF_002162155.2. Classification (NCBI taxonomy): domain Eukaryota; kingdom Viridiplantae; phylum Streptophyta; class Magnoliopsida; order Poales; family Poaceae; genus Triticum; species Triticum dicoccoides. The sequence continues at coordinate 49,481,173 of NC_041391.1, forward strand.
AGTCCTCCTCGTTGGCGCCTTATGCGCTGCTTTTGCATGCTGGCGCTCACGTCCCAGCTCACTTGGGCCGCCCCATTTAGCTAGATCGACTCCCTTCCTTCGATCGTTTTTCGATCGCTCGACCAACAGAAACCTCGCTGCTCGCTGGTTCGATTCAACTGACAGGTTGATCGTTCAATTCAGTTGTCCGTTAAACATTTGATCAATTCACAGTTGACCGTATGGACTTTTCAAAAAGAATAAAGAAACATCATTTTCGAAAAATAATTCCTCAATTTGATAAAGTTCATCGATTTTCATAAATAGTTTATCAAATTTTGGAAAAAGTTCACAAAATTTGGAAAAGTTCATCGATTTTGAATAAAAAGTTCATCATGTTTCAAAAAAGTTCACTGATTTAAAAAATAGTTCATAGATTTTGAAAAAAGTTCACCAATCTTGAAAAAAGTTCATCGAATTTGAAGTAAAGTTCATCAAATTTGAAAAAAGTTCATCAAATTTGGAAAAAATTCATCAATTTTTTAAAAAAGTTCACCGAATTTGAAAAAAGTTCATCGGATTCGAAAAAAGTTCATCAAAGTTGAAAAAAAGTTCATCGAAGTTGAAAAAAAGTTCATCAAATTTGAAAAAAGTTCGTCGATTATGGAAAAAGTTCATTGAATTTGTAAACAACAAGTTCATCCATTTTTTCAGAATACAAAATGTGAAGAAAGAAAATTCTCGAATTTGGAAAAAGGAAAAAGGAAAGATGAAAGAACAAAGGAGAAAAAAGATGTTACTTTTCCCAGCAGGGTAGTGCGACGCAGTGGTTGTTGCTACGTCTTACGAAGCAGGAGGTCGCCGGTTCGATTGTCCCTGTATCGGGCGCAGAAGGCGCCAAATAGGATTCGGCCTGCTGTGTCTCTTCCGCATTGTAGATCGATGCTCGCACGGGCGTCCGCCGCCACCAGCCCTTTCGCCTCCACGAGCGCACTAAACTCAATTATTAGTTCGTCTTCCCCTGCGAGGTCGGGTTTAAATACATGTACGCACTTCCATCTTCATCCCACACACACGCCAGTTCGCCTCTGATTTTCTGCTTCCCCTCTGTGCTTTCACCCCTCCTAATTTCACAATCCTGCATCTCTCAACTATATAGGCTGCGAGAATTCATTTCGACATGTCCACTTGGTTTTGTTGTGATGAATTTACTAACATCCACACACCGTTGCAGAGATTAATCGATCAAATTATTTCCGAGGCATGGCAGAGGGCTGTCGCAATTTCAGGGCGTTTGTTCTTCCTGTAGTTTTGCTTTAGTTGATGTTTAGGTCGTGTTCAGGGCGTTGGCTTTTCTTCCTGTAGCTTTGATGTTTCAGGTCGTATTCATGGTCTGTTTCTTTTTCCTCTCAATCTGTTGTGTTCTTGTAGGCTTATTTGGACTGAACTGCTTCAGGTCATGTAAACGGTAAACCTTCTCTACTCTATTTGTATTTTTTGGTTTGTGAAGCAAGTACCACAACATGCCATGATGGACCAGTCAGCCAAATTTAACCCCCCTATACTTCACATTAGTTGATGTTCTTTTTATCTATGTGGAGAAGGAACTTGATCAAAATCGAGGCCAGTTGCAGATCTGTTTTCTATGCAGAAAATATTTTATCTATGGTTGAGAGGATGTTTATCTTCATCATTGACCATCTCCTTTACCACTTTTACAGACCGTACATGTCACTATTTATCCTAGCAAATGATTCATGGAATGCATCATAAACTCATAGCAAGATATCTTTTGGCGCTGATAGTAACATCCGGACAGGAAAAAAATTGAGTATGGTGAAAGATATGGTAATCTATTGTCTAAGAATGTAGTCTCTTATGAATGTTTTTGCATGACACGTCTTTTGGTTTGGTGATTTGTGAAATTATATGTCTGCCTATATTGATGTAGTTTTCAACGATACCTTCATCGTACATTAGTATATTAATACCAAATTCTTTTTAATAAATTGATGTTGTGAATGTATATATTTTTCTATGATGCTTACCCATTGTCTTTACAACTTAGGGATTTTGTGTGCTTTTAAGTATCAACTCAAGTGTGAGCACTAAATTGATTCCACCTGAACTATAGCTTAAATGTTCACATCCAAATCAAAGGTTTCCGCTATTCTCATCGGTTCAGTTTCACCCTTCACAAGGTCTAAGAACCATCAAACATCATTATATCCGCTTCCTTTTCTGTCAGCCTCTCAAGCATAGCTGATATAACAAGATCTTCATGCTATAGTTGTAGTCACAGTAAATGTTATTAGTTATCACCATAAAGTTGCACATGCTGATTTGTAGATTGCTATATTTGATCTACAGTTCAGTATTGAGGTGCAAGCCAGCGGACAAGAGAGATACACAACTGCAACCTACATAGCATTTTCTTTTACTAGCATGCATACTTTCTTAGGTTTTTGTTATTGACCAGTTATTATCAAGGAAAAGGCTCATCTACAAGCACTTGCAGCAACCAAAGAATTTCTTATATCCATCTGTATATGTAATAAATTTTATTAATAACTGTCGTAGCATTGTCTATTATATCAGCACAATTGTACGACATCACTGTCTCGGTCTCATTTGTTTATAATATATCATCACATATATGATTTCACTTTATAGTTTTACATTAGGTCATGATAATGTCCCGTAGCAACGCGCGGGGTATCATCTAGTATATATAAAGCTTAATGTGTCCTAAGAGCATCTCCAATAGATGATCCAAATATAAAAATAACTAACTTTTGGACCGTCTGGGGCAAAAAACGCTGCTCCAACAGACGGTCCAGATGCAAAAAAAAATTGGACCGCGGCCTCCTCGTGATGTAAAATGCAACACCTCGCGATGCAAATATACATCACGAGATGCATCTGGTCCAAAATCAGCCGCCGCCCGCGAATGCCCAACCGCCACTTCATTTCCGTTTCCGCCCACCTGCCCGCGACCTCCCGCCCGTCCGCCGTCGCCCCGCCGCCTCCACACCTCC